>NC_071532.1:28916911-29247411 GCF_026979565.1 Vidua chalybeata | reverse complement strand
GAGGAAAGTATTGTGACTTTTTAGGGGTTGCTGGATGTCTGATTTCAATTTTCTTTTTATCAGTGTTTATTGGGACTTGCAAATCGGGTGGTAAGGCTTATTGAAATGTAGAAAACTATGTTATGGGGACTGTTGGTTAAAGCACTGTTTCTCAGAAGGCTTACTTGAAGAGGTGGTGATCTGACAATGTTCAAAACTGTTTGCACTGCTTTTCCATGACACAGTGAAGGATTTATCATCCTACTTGATACAAAACCAAAACAAAAATCTCTACTAAAAAGAGCAAGTCTATACAAAACTCAGTAAAATATACATTTTTCCAGCAGTACAAGGTCAATATCTTAGGAAAATGGAATTCAGTAATTTGATTTGTTCAGTCACATGAGAAGCTACTAAGTTCATTGCTTGAGTTTTTTATTTCAGTGTTCATATACTGTCACGTTCTGAAAAGGAAGGCTGGAATTATTCAGAAATAGGTGCTAGTGCCAGAGGTAGTAAATCATAAAGGTATATTTCACTTATATTTCAGAGTTATAGAAAGATCATTCAAAAACAGTTCAGCATGTAGTGCTTGTCCAGACATGGCTTGGTTTCCAAAATTCTGAGATTGCCAAGAAGTGCTTTTTTGACAGTGGATGTAGATGTGTTGTGTTTAACTTCAGATTTCTGCATGATGTGAAAACATGTCTTTTTCTCTGTAGTGTTTTAACTGTGGCTCAATTTGCATAGGAATATGAATGTCCATGAGAATAAAATAATGTTATGCTTTACAGGTTTTACAGAATAATTCTTTTCAAGAATTATGTAAGAGGGGTGCTGCTGTTCTGTAACACTTGGGAAGCTGATGATATTCTTCAAGAAGCAGTTCTGCGTGATAAGCAAATGCACTGACTTGAATAAAGCAACGAAAAAATATTTTCTATGCTCAATGTTTCCTTTATGAGTACAGTTTCTGCTCTGCTCCATTATCCAAATTGGCATAGTTTGGGGGAAGGAAATCGAGTTTCTAATTCACAGGAAAATGCAGAAATTTTGTACTAGCTTTCTTGAATAATGAAATACTTCTGGCTTGTTTTGCTTTTAAGTCTAGGCTTTTTAGCTGATCAGCTGAAAGGAAGAGCTCATCCAGAGATTTATGTAGGGACTTCTGGAAGAGTATCAAAATTTGACTAGGAAAGCCTTTATGTTTGTGAATCTTTCTGACTTTCGGCAGTTGCCAAGGAACTTACAAATATTTGGAAAGCTTGTGAGGTTTCCTTATCAGAGGATCAAATGTTCTTTTGACCTTCTGCCTCTTTGGGATTGGAATTCCTGCAGTATATATTCCATCTTTCCAGAAAAATGGAGAAATTCAGAATGAGCTAGGCAAGGCTGCCTTTTGTCTTCACATCATCAATCAGTCATTCCTTAGGCGTGATTGAGTTCCAGCAGAGGAACTCCTCTCCTTGTTTCCTCTGCTACTTTTATTGGGGAGTTGTCATCAGTGCCCTCTTGGAGTCCTCTGGGTTGCTTACGTGGTTATGTGTTGGTCACCCAGCAGCTGCCAGGGTGGTTGAAGCCTCCCATGAGGGGCAGGGCCTGGTGACACAAGGCTGTTTCCTGTAGAAGCCCTTGTCCACTTGTTCTGCCTGGTTTGGCAGCTTGTAGCAGACACCCCCTGCAGTGTCACCTACACTTCAGTTCTTAGCTGTAAGGTCCCAGCTGGCTCATCATCCATCCCAGGCAAAGCTCTGTGCATTCCAGTTGTTCTGACATGGAGAGGTCAGCCTCCATCTTCTCATCTCCCCTACCTGTCCTTCCTAAAGAGCCTGTATCCTCCATTGCATTGCCCCAAACATGTCAGCTGTTGTATCTTGCCTCTGTGTTCCCAGCAAGACCACAGACTGCATCTGCACATGGGCCTTTTAATTCCTCTAATTCTTTAAACCCTTCCTATGAGTGCTTCAAAGTGAAGAAAAGTTACAGGGACCCTATAAAGATTTGTCCAGAAAGCAAGGCAGCACCCTTAATTCATCTGGTTTTGGGTTATTTATGATGATTAAAAAACCCTCCCAAATGCATAAACTTTCAGATTGGTTTGCCAGGGAAAGCAGATGTTAGACTTCAGCTTTTGTTTTTATCTTGAGAGAATCAGTTAACATGATTGATGCTGGGTTTCAAAGCCTGTGTGATGTTCATAGATGGACAATCCAGTTGTTTTTAGTACAGTGGAATAGCAATAGCATGACTGGAGCTTTCAGTCACAGTTCTGCACTCATTAGTTTCCAGAAATCTTTTTCACATTTGTATACTGGAAAAATCTGTACTCCAATGAGAGTGTATATACCCTTACATGCTGTTCATATTGAGAAGAATCCATTGGGCAGCTGCCATTAATCATGAGCAAATGTAATTACTGTTAAAGTTTATTTGTTTTTCAAATGAATGAATCTGCACATCAATTGACTTATTATCTTGTGTTTTATCAGTTTGATCTTCACATTCACTTTGGCAAGCCTACAGTTACATATTTTCAGAACACAGGGGATTAGGTCAATGAAAGTTATTAAAAGAGACATTGTGTTTTCATTAACTTGTCTGTGCCTTGTTCTGAAATGTTGAAGGTGTTGCCTTATTTTCTACATGCTAACAGTGTGTAGCTTGAGATTGGGATACAAACCAGAACAAAAAAGTTTGCTTCTCTTATTTGGCCATTCTATTTGAAGAGGTTTTTGCATTCTCTTTGGCATTTTAAGAGTTGGCATTTTAGCATGGATTAGGAGGAAGGAGCATTCAGTGACTTCTCCCTCATCACTTGCTGCTTATATATGGAGGGAACTACATGACTTTGTTTGTGTGCCTCCATTTGCTGCCTCCACCAGGAGATGGGTTGCATGGTTCAAAATAAAGCTTTTGATAGAAGTTCCTGGCTGCACATAGCATTAAAGAACAATTTTTGTCTGGAACCTACTTTCGTCATGATGAGTATTTACATTTTTGGTGGTACTTTATACAAGCAATCAAACAACTACATATAATAAAATTTAAAAAAAAAAGTCCTCTGTTCGTCTGTCATGTTCTTGCAGGTAGATCCTTCCGGTTGTGACTGGTTTTGGTCACTGCTGTAACTCGAAAGTCACAGAAATTCTACTTGCTCTGCTGTGGTCCCTAGGAATATTCTGTCTATCCCCCATCTTCTCATCTGAGGCCGGGCTGGTAGCTTCTCTTCTTCTCTTTGCTGCCATCTTCCCACTTATTTCATTTTGTCACTCCTACTGATTTATCCTGAAATTTGTTCCCTGAGCATATGCCAATGTTTTGCATTGCAACAGAAAAACTGTATTTCTTCTCTCTGGGGATCTTCTTTTAAAGACATACAAAATATAACTGGCAGATGAAACGGAGCATTTGTTATGCTTTAGTGCAGGGTTAAATTCATGAAGATAAAAATGGAAATTCATTTACTTAATGTTGTTTTGAGTTTCAGCAATCAGCAGTCATTTGCTCTTCACAAATTGTTATGCTTAATATTCAAACTTTCTCCAAACTTAATTTTTATCCACAAAATTCTGTGGTGTTAAAGCAGCCAGCTGGTTCAAAGAAGTGTGTGTTTGTGTGTGTGGGGGGTTGATTTTTCCTTGTTTGTTTTTTCTGATCACTAATTCAAACAGTTCTGTTAGGCATATGAATGCAATGTCTCACGCAAAGAATGCTGTTTTGAGATTTTGAACCATTTTTGTTTAGTTTTTGAAACAAGCAACACTTGCATCTCAAATCTGAAGAACGAAATGAGTCACATTGACTCAGTTGCATGTGACAGAAATTAGACTTATAGGAGATACTCGGCTTCATAACTCTTTACATTATTTAACATTCATTGTAAAAATTAAACTTCCTGCTGACTTCATTAGGTCAAGAAGTTGGCAGTTACTTTACAGGGAATAGCAGCATCTTACAGAACTATACCCATCTCTCTAAATATTCTTCAAAATGGAAAAGTCTAGAGCCCTTTTATTAAAAAAATAATAATATGATTAGAACACTTGGTTGCATGGTAGGTTTTTCTATACAGGACTTTTATCATAGAATCATGGAATTGGTTGGGTTGGAAGAGACTTTAAAGATCAGGTTCCAACCCCCTGCCCTGGGCAGGTTCTCCTACACCAGGTTGCTGAGAGATCCATCTAGCCTGGCCTTGAATACTATGAAAGTCATGTACTATTTTTTTTTTAATATTTCTGGAGTTTATTGAATACATCAAGGTTGTGCAATGGTAGAAGTTTAAATTATCTATATTAGCTCTTTGGTTATGCTGATTCTTTATATCTTAATGGAGAGCTGGAAGAAGGGATTTAAAGATTGATTTAAAGAATGGTTGGAGCCTTCATTAGAGCAGGAAGACAATCAGGACAAGAACACAGCCTTATAACAGCTATGTTAACAGGGTCATGTAAAGGTTTGTCTGAGTCAGGGTGCTCCCTCCAGCAAGGACTGATAGCACAAGCCAAGGAAAAGTAAGGCAGATGAAGCAGCTGGACAAACATCTGCATGTGCTGTCTCAGCTTCCAGCACTTTTGAGCCAGAGATGTGTGGATGTGACTTTTTGGAAGATAAAAATTCGGTACATGGTTGTACTAATGAACAGCAGAAATTCATCATGAAAACATCAGTATGTTAGGTACTTTAATTATCTGGCAGATTTGTATTAAGACAGGCTGTTGTTGATGAAAGTAATGAAAGTAGAGTCTGCCTAATGAATGCAGGATGCCTCTTTCCTTCCTTTGAGGAGGAGGATTTTAGCTGAAATGGCTCCAAAAGAAGATCAAGCTTTAGGTATTTCTGATTGTAATCACTCTTGTGTTTTATGAGTTTAATACTTGAATACTTACTCAGAGGACTAAATGCAGTTTAAATAATTTGAAGATAAAGCAGGGAAGAATGATGCATGAAGAACTCACAAGCAGTCACTGGACCTGCCTTTTACTGGACTGAATAGGTAATAAAACCCCATGGACTCCAGTGACTAGAGTGTGAGAATATGAGGAGACAAGTCAAATACATTTTGAAGGTCATTCTTGGATGCTGATCCTTGTTGCTGGGTAAAAGAGAGAGGTGTACTACTTATGAGTTTCACCTAAAAATCCTTAATGTGAATTAGCAGCAGTGTTGTCAGTCACCATATTTTTTTCTTGTTTTGTTTTGAAGACAGAGGCTCTCTAGATTCTGAGGGAATGAATGAGGAAGCAGTGTATTGTTTACTTGGTTTTATTCAGTAGCCTAGAAACATTGTCTATGGTGAATTACATTTTATTTGTCTTGGCAGTAAAGTTTGAAGTGTAGCAGTTCAATGTTGGCTTATAAAAACTCAATATAGTAAACAAACCTTACATTGTCTACTGATCAAAGAAATAAACCTGCTAAAATTAAATGTTTTCCAGTGAAACTTCCTTTCAGCTGTTTCTTTTCTAATCTCAGTTTTTAGTCTTCAAGATAAGCCTTACTTTTAAGATTAGTACAAACAGAAGAGAAATAGTGATGTCAAGTTGGAAACATTCATTTATATGGAGCTGGCAATAACAGAACAGTTGTCTCATTTCTTTATGTTGTAAATTTCTATTGACTGTTACATAAGGGTACACTGATACAAGGAGGCAGTAAGCATTTGAGAATGAGATTTGTATCTATGAATGCAACAGAAATGCAGCTGAGTTCCAGGAATGGGAGGAGGCAGTCTCTGAAAGAGAGTCATTGAGATTTTGCCAGAAGTTTTCTTTCAGCTGTTTTTTTAATTAAAAAAAAACAAACCGAGAAAAGTACTTGTAATCTGACTGATTGACTGGGCAGCCCTGCTGGTTGTACATTACTTTGAAGTTGCTTTAACTGTAATTAGTAATGCTCCCAAATATTGTCTCTGACTTCCTAAGACATCTCACCACTTTTCAAAAGGACAAAGATGTACACAGCTCTTAAAACTCTAGCTTTATTTTCCATTTTTGCATCATTATTGAGCTCTCTCCTACAGGAGCTAAGGGTATGCAAAGATGCTGCTGTTGTAAAGATGCAAAGATGATCTTGTAAACCCTGTGGGGTCACATCTTTCTAGTGAAAAAAAAAAAAAAAGGCACGGTTTAGTACAGAATGAGCAACATTCATCAGTCAGTGAAAACAACTACTGTTTTGATTGAGAGGTAACTATAATAATGATTACTCTGAGTTGTGCCAGGGAGAGCATTTCAGTTGCCACCTCTGTACAGGGAGAGGGATGCCTTGATGGATGCACTGCTTCCCTCTTTCCCATACCCTAGATTTTGTCACTTGTTACTCTGATTATGGTAAGCAGTTGCTTTACAAATGTTTTGGCCTTCCTGTTCTAGTGCACCTAGTTCCACTCCTTTATGAATAAAAGCTCCTGCAGCCTTGCTAGCAGCAGTTTTGGGTGCCTGTGTGTGTGTGGCCATTTGAGGTACCCTGCCTCTCATTTACAGCCATTCATACATCCATACAACCTGGCATCTCTAGTTGAGTTTGTGGATAATTGTGCAGTGACTGAAAACACTATCTGTGAATGTGGTTATATAAAACAACTTTGATTAGGTGTTAACAAAGAGAAATCCTCTTTATAGGTACAGTTTTTGCAGTGGATACATTATTTTGTCTTTAAATAATGGACGTGTGAGAAACAAATAACTGTCAGCACAGTGTTTTACTTTTCATTACTGAAGTCTTCCTGAAGAGAGTTGAACTATTCTAGGCACTGGCTGAGTAATTTGATTTAGGCCTCCCAGAACAACAGTTGAACTGTTGTGAAGTCTGAATTTTTAAGTGTTCCTTTCTGTGCATATTTCTTGCACCTGTTTTGTATTATGAATCTATAAGTATCCCTCATGATTAGTCAGGAAAGCAATCCTATCACTCTGTCACTGGCAGAGGATGTTTTTACAGTTGGGAAGGGAAAAGCTGAAACTTGTAAAGCTTACCAAAGTTAAAATATTCTCCTAGGTGGTGCAGTGGATTAATTTAGTACTCCATGGAGTTCATTTTTCATCTCCCAAAACATATTTTCCATCCAACCCCATAGGATTTTTTTCTCCTTACTTTCGATCTAGGAACCATGTCTTTAAAACTTTCAGAGCCAAAAGAAAGACAATCCTCAATACACTTTCTAGATATACTTTTAAAAATACCCATCCATGGTAAGTTCTGACTGCTTGAGGATACTTGAAGAATTCTTACATACAGTGAGGTCTTTTTTACTATTCTCTGTGTTTTCAGTAGTTCAGGCTATAGTGAGAAATAGGGGGAGGTGCCGTCTGTGTTTTTTGGAAGCTCTCTCAGCCTGTTTACAAAAGAGAAGAATATTCTGCATGAAAAGAAGAGAAAGCTGGGAAAAAGACACTTTTCCAGTGTATGAAAATAGGTATCAAGAGTGTTAATGCATCAAATCACATAATGTGCTTTCTCTGTCTTAACCAATTTAATGCATGTTAATTGCTTTGGTTTTTTAAAATGTTTATATGTCCACAGGCATTTCTTTCAGTAGTGTTTCTTACTACTTCTTTTTCTTGCCTTTATGTTTTTAAGTAGCTTGAAATAATCAGCATTTTTGAAGTAGTTATTGTCATGCTAAAATTTTCTGGGAATATTTTTACACACGGCTGTTTGAGGTCAAGTGTGTTTTTTCTTACTGAGGCTCTAAATGGCTGACTCTGAACTTGAACATACTCTGTAAATGTGTTCCTCTGGTTTTGTTCCTCCAATGCTGTTTACGCATAGGCCAGAAAAGAGCAGTAAATGGATATCCAGGTGTAGGAAGGGCTGTACAGACATTTCACAGACATAAAGAAAGTGCACGGGACAGAAAGTTTATGTGGGTGTGCAATTACCAAGGAGAAGCTGGGTAATGGTTGTACCTAGTAGTGGAGAGTTTATTTGGAGGAGTAGGAGTGGTGCCTTGCTTGTAAGGGTCTGTCTGCACGTTTTACTTTTAGGTCAGGGGCAGTGTGAGGAGCAAAGCTCTACTGAAGCACAGTTTGTTTTCCACTCTCTAGTACAACATGCTTCCAGTTCTGGGGCTTTTCTGCTAAAACCCTCAACTAAAAGCCGGTGACACTAAACTGGGAGCAGCTGTCAAATCCCTTGAGGGCAGAGATGCCCTGCAGAGAGACCTCAGCAAATTAGAGACATGGGCAACCACCAACTATGAAGTTTAACAGTGACAAGTGCCCAATTCTGCACCTGGGACAGGGCAGCCCTGGTTGTGTGTATAGATTGCGAAATGAGAAGTTGGAGAGCAGCTCCAAGGAAAGGGACCTTGGGACCTTGACTCATACTCTGCTTGGTCGATGACAATTGGAATGTGAGTCAGCAGTGCCCTGGCAGCCAGGAGGGCCATCCCTGTCCTGGGGTGCACCAGGCATGGTATCACAGTGAGGCAAGGGAGGGATTGTCCCACTCTGCTCTGCACTGTGGTGGCCTCGCATATTGTGTGCAGTTATACTGGGTGACACAACATAGGAAAGATACTAAACTATTAGGGAGTGTCCAGAGGATGTCCATGAGGTTGAAGGGCCTTGAGGGGAAGCCATATGAGGAGTGGCTGAGGTCACTTGGCCTATTCAGCCTGGGGAAGAGGAGACTGAGGGGAGATGACATTGCAGTTACAACTCTTCTGAGGGGAAGAGGAGGAGCAGGTACTGGCCTCTTTACTTGTGTGATCAGGAATCAAGGGAACAGGATGAGGCTGAGTTGGGAGAGGTTTCAGTTTGTTATCAGGAAAACAGCAGAGTGTGGCTGGGCACTGAAACAGACACCCCAGAGAATGGTCATGGCAGCAGCCTGACAGAGTTCAGGAAGCATTTGGACAGTGCTCTCAAACACATGATGTGACTCTTGGGGATGGTCCTGTGCAAGGACAGAAGTGATAATAATGTGGATTCTAAGTTGGGTGATGAAAAAATATGGCTTCCAGTGGAGCTGCAAGCAGCTCTTGGACTTGGTATACCCTGCAGAGCCTTCCTTAGGTGCTGGAAACAGTCTAGGTGTGGTCTAACTGGAGAAGAGAGCAAGGGGAGATGCTGAGAGGGTGAGGGCTGCTTCTAAATTGATCACTTGTCAAGATCCCTCCTTTTCTCTACTTCATAAAATGTGCTAGGTTGTCTTTGGATCATCAGAGTTTCCTGGATGTTTGGGAGTGTGGAAACCTCCCCCACAGCTTTAAGCAATCAAAGAATTAATAAAGCTTCTGAAGGAATGATGAGCAGCAGGTGCTTCTATTCTGCCCTCCCTAGTTGCTTGTGCCTCTGTTATCTCTGCCCTGTTTCCTCTGGCACCCTCGCTATCAACTCCCTCCCACCAACTCTTGTTTCAGATGTTTGCTCCTTTTTGTCTCTGTTTTAGACCTCATCCTCTGTTACAGAATAGCTGCTGTCGTGGTGTTTTGTTGCATATTGCACTGGAGTAATTACCATGCTGCCAGAAATGCAGGCCAAATGTATCTGTATATTGATTTTTTCAGAAGTGTAAGCTTCAGATTCAGTGCATCTTCACATCTGCAATGAATGTCTCAATCTCTATTTGGCAGGTAACCTCTGCAGATTGTTGTTGTTCATTCTGGCCTGTTTTTATTGTGAAAAATATGCCATAGTTATTAATTTTTTTCCCTCAAATACAGAGGTATTTGCAAAGCTGCAGAAAGGTCATTGTGACAGAGGTATATATTGGGAAAACATTACATCTTGAAAATCAGGTTAATCCTTTTTTGGTGCAAATGCATCAACAACATTAAACCTTCCTTTTCCCTTTGAGAAATCACTTATGAATTCAACACTAAAACATCTGACATAAATGGAAGATATCAAGCATTTATAGTTCATACCAAGTATAACTTGAGTATGGTTGAATTCTCTTAGCACCTTTTCTTCCTTTCACCAGTCCAAACGCATGCAATTGTTTAGCTTTATAATATTATATTCTTAAAAGAGAAAAAAAAGGTAGGAAAAGCCAACTTCTCTCGGTCCCTACAAAACACATCTATAGCAAACAAAACACCTGTTATGTGCTCATCTCACATTTGTAAAGTGTAGAAGATCTTTAATTTATTCTTCCAAGGTTCTGTCCATCTTGTTTCATTGGTGAAACAGACACTGCTGGCAAATAGAACAGGAAGTGTAAAGTGCACAATGTTCACTTTTTTTTTTTCCCCACAGAATATATAGCTGGAGACATGCTTGAGTGCATGCTTGATTTTTGAACCTATTGAATTATTCTGTGCCATAAGAAATAAGAATAAGGTAGAGCCTTTGCTCTATGGAATGAAATAACTTTTGAACCCAAATGAACTCAAGACAAGAAAGATTAAATCACATTTTCAGTATGTTATGTGAAACGTGCTACATGCTTAATATTTTTTAGGTTATTATGTTAATAGAAAAGTAAGTAATATCAGCATAAAAATATGTGTGTGTTCTGGTGATTCTCCTGTTTTCCCATCTAGTAAATACTACTCACTTCCATAAAAAGCCTCAGGAAGATGTAGAGATGGACAGAGTAACACTCTAAAAGACTTCATATATACACCCTATTGCCAGATTTTTGTTCGGCTTTATTTCCTGATCTAATAAAAAACATATGTTCTGTGTGTGTATGCTGTCTTGCAGCATAAAACTGCATCCTATAGGAAATCCTGAAGCATTTCAAAAGGAAGGTACTCGGCGTAATCACTTCAGGGTACTGCTTTCTTATAGGAGCCTTGTTGTGCATGTTGGATTTCAAACCTCCATGGCGGCACTAATATGAAAAGTGGCCATAAATAGAATGAAATGCATCAAGGGCTTCCAGAAATAGAAATACCTTTTTTTAATTTGCTGGTTTGAGACAATAACTTATATGTTTGAGTTATCATATTGTAAGCTATTATTTTAAAATTAATCAAAATAAAATAAGTTTATAGATATTAGGAACTGAGGAGGGAATATGGTTCTGACTGTAGTTATTTCTCTTGGATTATTGTACAATAATTAGAAACATTTAAAAATCATGTTGCAGCATCAGGCAACTTCAGTAGTTGGAAGTGAAAAAAAGCTTATGAAAGCCAAAATAAGCTTTTTATGTTTAACTAGTTTTGAAATTTGCACAGTATGGCCTTTTGTTACTCAGTGATCACTGGTGAGGAAAAAAGTGCTGTCTTTGAAACATCACACTGCCTTTAGCAATAAAAGGAGAATACTGTTTTCTCTAAAAAAAATAGGAAGTGTTAGTAAAAGTGATAGAGATACATTGAAGGAGGAAATATAACTACAAAGTAATGTAGCTCTTAGAGTTGTTTTATTTTCATAATTTTTTATTTTTCTGAAAAGCCTTATTGTAGAGAGAAGAAAAAAAATAAGTTAGTCTTTCAGACAGATACGTTGAATATATAGCATTGTTATTTAATCAAATTTGACACAAGAGTTAATAGTTCTAATGACATTTAAAGCTGTTTTCAGTCTTCTATAATGTGGCACTTTGTGAACAGTTGAAGAAGTTAATTTCCTGTAAAGTTGAATTTTTGAAGTTCTGTGATCACATGGTCCAAATAAATGATCTCATCCTTAATATTTCTTAAGTCAAGTTGCAAATGTTCCTAAACTGATCATGTCCAGCTCTCAAATTATTGCAGCACTAACTTCTTGGATTTTTTCTCTCAGAGTGCAGTAAGCTGTTGGATTTCCTCAGAAAGCGCGACATTTGTAACCACCACAGCCTTTAATACTTTCTTCCATCAAATCTTTCACTACTTGAGTCTTGCTAATGTTTTCCATCAGCCTTTTCCTGTCAGAGGAATTAATGTTCCATTCACATGTTATCTTTTAATTCAGTTTTATATCAGTGATACTTATAAAGATTGGATATGGCAACAGGAAGAAAGGTTTGGAAGCTGGGAGTAGGTTGTATATTTTTGCATTCAGTCATGAACGAGGCTTGTAATCGGGTTATCTACATAAAAAATCCCTGGGGTTTTACACAGACAACTTTGTTGAATAAAATTACAGCACCATGATTAGGCACCACGAAAATCCTCAAAACAGTTTCAGTGCTTCAGTTATAGAAGCACAAGCACTTGGGAGGTGTCTCTGGATGATGCCATTCCATAGCAGTGCTGTGAGCAGGCGGTGTTGTCACAGAATTAGAACAATTCTGTTTAATTAGAAGAATTAGACAAACTTGATTTGGGTCTTTAATTAGCCTGGTTTCTTGTGAATAAAATGGATTATTTTGGGTGACAAGTATGAAATTTTCACAGTTTGTACAGTAACTAAAACAAAGGTGATAAATTTGAGGAATTTTTCCATTTCTTTCATGGTTTATAATACCAAACATTTATACTCAGTATTGCTACTGTATTGTAAACAATGCTTTCTCTAAGGCATCTCTTTACAAGTTTATGTGATGAAAACTGTAATATCACCAATAAGTATTTTGTTATTTACCTTTTAATTTGCTTAACAAAGAGCTTTGACTGTTGTTATTTGCAACTAGAAGAGAGCTCATCCTTCTTAACATCAAGTAAATAAATTTATAAATAGGTGAGCTCCCCTTTTGCAGCTAGTTGATAATTTTTAATGTATTGTAAAGCCAGCAAGACTGATCAAGTGCACAGAAAATGCATAGTGGTGTTTGGAGAGGGGAAGAGGAAGCTTGGTTTCAAATAAAGTTATTTTGTTTTTCTAAGTGCAGTTAAACCATGGAATTTAGTGGAATTTTAGTAGACTCTTAAACTGCCTCTGTGGATTCCCTAACTTCTGACATGTTCTTACTAGTTCGTTTTGTTGTATTTTTTTTGCCAAATTGAAATATTTTCAGTGTTTGAAGCAGCAGTCATACTTCATACTGTTATATGTGCTTTATTGTAATTTTAGCTCTGTAGTAAATTTTACTGCTTAAAAATTTTACTGCTTAAATTTTACTGCTTAAAAAAAAATGCAGCTTTATGGAATGATTCTTCAACATAAACTGTCAATCCCCAGCATAAACTGTTGATAACCAGTGGATACTTTGTGACCAGGACTGAGGATAGGGTATGGAGCAGGCACCTCTCTAAAAATGATGATAAGAGAGATGCACAGAAGATCTGTGCTGAGGAGCCATTCAATGTGTGGCATCTCTTAGGTGCTTTGTAGCAGAGATTATGAGCAAAGTACTGGAAACATGAGTAGGGGTAGCGATGCCTTCTACTCATTTCTGTTCTGCCAAATTCGGACTGTGAAGTGACTTGAAACCACAGGCTCTCCCTGGATTCTGGTTTAGTTTATCTGAAGCTGGTAAAATAAAGTGTTTAATCTGTTCACTAAAGAAAATGTTGATTTTAGTGGGTGATTTTGCAATTGCAGCCACTGGTAAAATAGAGGAGTGACAGGACGTGGCTTGTGGAGTTGTGGGTGGAGGTGAACACAAGCACGACCAGATTGGTACTGATTGCAAAGGGATAACACAGTAAAGAACCCATTGAGATACTTTTACCACTTGTGTTTGTTTGAATGAAAAAGGGTATGAAGTATCCTAATAGTCCCTTCTATCGCTGATGCAAGGTGGTTTTCAGCTGCCTTGAGCCAACCTGGCATTTAATGAAATGGGTGCCTACTTGTTCTCATTGCCAGTTTTGAGGATTTTGAGCCTACAAAAATCCTAATGCCAGAGGATTTGTGTAGGCTCATGCTCTGCAAACAGCTTGTGCACAGCAGTCCACATGCAGTCCTGTGGCTGCTGGGTGTTGCAGCTGCCACAGGTCAGATGGTGGTCCTCTTGGAGCCATTTCAGCAAAACCAACCAAGATTTAAGTATTTCGATGTTATTTAAATGAATTTAAACATTCTGCCACTGGCCACCAGTGTGTTCAGAAGGCAACAACCTCTGTGCAGCTCAATATCTAAAGCTGAGTAGAGGGTTAAGTGGCTTTAAAAAACTGTTCTCAGAGACAATGAGACTGCTCTGGGATAATAAAATCAGCGGCAATCATGTGCAAATGTTGGTGAAGGTGGTCTTGAGTAAGGGAAAGTGTTGGAAGAACTTGTTTTTCAAAAAATTTGTTTCTGACATAAAAACTGTTGCTGTTGACATTCCCTTATGTCAAAAACACATCAATTACATGCAAGTGGAAGAGAGAAGGGGGGAAAAATAACAATAAAGAACAGATCTTTCTGACTCTCTGAAGAGAAGAGCCCCAGGAAATGTCATCATTTTATTCTGGATATTGTCTGTTACTGGTGAATTTACAAAGGCAGCGTTCATCTGCTGTGGTGCTGCTGATTGTAAAACGAAGTGCATGATCGTACTAGGGCTTGGAAAATGTTTGATAGCTTTGAGTTTGGCACTTGCTGTAATAGCGTAGGATGCTTGTTTGTCTGGGGAAAAAATCCACAAGGCGATGAAGCATTGTCACTAATTAAAATCAGAAGGAATACTTGAGCCATTTGGGGGAGATGTAATCAGCTGACTACTGAGATTAAACTTTGGGAACAAAAGGCAAATACATTGCAGGTAGAATTCCAAATGTTCAAAGCAGAGATGAAAAATTCATTAATGTTGCTCTCTGATTATGCAGTTAGCCCTTTCCTTGCCCTTAAGTTTACCTTGGCTGGGGCACTTGCAGTTAAATGGCACTGTGGAAATTACTGGAAAACATTAACATTAACTTGTTATTGTAAGCTGACATCATGCTGAGCCTGATGGGAAGTGAAAATTTATAAATAGCTTGTCCATATGTGTAAGGCAAAAATCTGCTGATCTTCAGCAGTAGCATGATTCATGTATTTGCTGTAGTTTAAACTTCATTGTGAGTTTTCTATATTCATATGAACTTGGTAGTTCCAAAAACTTCAGGAAGATCAGTGGTCCAAAACTGACAGAACTCTGAGGAAATACTGTTGCTATTTTCAGTGCAGTTTTGGTTGTACAATCTGTATCATACTGGCACTTAGGTATTATTCGCTCTGTGTTTTCTGAAGAGCCAAGTGCTTCCAAAAAAGTATACTTAAAGCATAATTTTGACTTTTTTTTTCCTCCCCCCATAAATTCTCATGCACATACCTACTATCTATGAACTGGAACTTAGAGGATCCGAATTGTCTGTCTCTGAGATGCATCCTTTGTTTATTTCAAATAAATCACTTAATCTCTGTTTCCTTGCCTGCAAGACTTTATTCTATAATATTTTATAATATGGGAGAGGGAGGTCATATTGAGAAACAATATGTGATTACATAAGTAAAAGCTTTATTTCTATATCATTCATGGAAAATAAGGAAAGAGATGTTGTGTATTTCAGGGAGCCAGTCCTCTTTCCTCTTAGATGATCTTCGTTGTTGGAAAGTGGCTGGATCCACACACACCTGGGCTGAGCAGTGCTGCCATGTAGTCCAATGAGACTGAAAATACAGGAGGGCTCTTGGGTTGAATATTGTCTTTTTCTCACATGTTACAGCTAAGTGGGATCCTCTCACAAAAATTAATTTCTAGATGTTACTGTAATAAAAGAAGAAAAAAGAAAAAGAGTTTGCATTAAATGCACCTTCCTTTTTCCAGTTGTCTTATGTACTACCCTTGTAAAGCTGAACTCATTATTAATGTTTATGCTTGGAATTCAATTTAAGTTATCTGCAAGTTAAGCCCATCCATCAGCTATGTTGTCTAGACATAAAGTTACTTTTATTGCATCCCCTTTTATAGGGATAGTTTTGACAGAGGAAAATTCTTGTGAGTTTTACTTGCATTCAGCTGTGTTGCTATGTGTCAGAGGAGTTTTGCATTTGAGCTGGGGGTCTGGGCACCAACATGGATGGTGTGTGATGGATTTGCATAGCTCCAGCCCTCAATGTTTCCCTTGTTACCTGCATCTAACTGTGTGAGAATTTTCCTGAAGGGAAGGACATTTGCTCTATTGTTTGTACTCAGGTGCAGCAATCCCTGCTGTGGAAGAGCAATCAATCTTACCTAAGTTCAGCAGGCTTTGAAATGTAGAGTTCAAACAAAAGAGTGGAGTTGTTAATATTGAGTTCCTCAGTTGCAAATGGAGCCATTAATGGAGACAAAATTCTTGTAAATAAGAAAGCAGTGGAAGTTGATCCTCATGCACAGAGACATGTACAGTCACAGGTTATGACTGACAATGTACGAATGGGGAAAAGCTTTCAGAAGTTGTAATACAACCTTAAAAGACACCACTTTTTTTTTTTTTATTACCATGGTTATAGCAAGCTGCACTGGGACTTTTCATGTGCCAAATTATTCCTCAGACAATAAGAATACTGAATGTTTTTCTTATGTTTGAGAGAGACCTATATATATTTTTTCTCCTCTGTAAGTTTAAAATCATTAATTGAGAGAAGTAAATGGTTTTCTGTACCTGCAAGCTTTACTTCACTTTATTTTATAATGTGAACTCGGGAACTAAAAGCATCAAATTAATTTAGCTTATTTCTAATTATTTTCTCTGCTTGTGTGTTAATGCAGACATTCCTGAGGCAGAAGATCACCTCTGCTGAAACCAGCAGAGCTGTGGGGTCAAGTGGCAGTGTACTTCTGAGCACTCTTGATAAACATGTTCATACTGTGTCTCTTACTATGTCAACTTCTTTGTGTCAGTGGGGTAGCTGACAATATTCCTCCTAATTGTAAATATCCCTCAGTAAACAGGAATATGTGCTTTGGTCTTTTATTTGCATTTGTTTCCTTCATGTGGGTATGTACAGGAGAGCTGTTGTGAAGACATAGCCTGGGAAAAAATAATTTCAATTTGTTTCACTGCTACATCTCAAAAAAAAAAAAAAAAAAGAAGAGGGAAAAGAAAACTGGGGTGTGTATGTGTGTGGCTTTATATCCTGTGAGGTAGCTGGATTAAGACAATGACAGGTGGGTTTTTAAGATGACAGAGTATAGATTTGGAAGAAGAGACTTCATTGTATCCATCCTGCTGTTCTGTTCAGAAATGGAGGCTAAGAACAATTTTAAACTGCTCCCACCAGCCTGGTTTGTTCATTTCTCTAGACTTACAAGGTTTTGGTTATATGCTGTGGGAAGATAATAGGGGTGTTTCCAGAGAGTGGAAATGCCAGCAGCTCCACATCAGCCTCTTTCATCTCTGGTCAGGCTGGCTGCTTAGGAGGATGTGTGTGAGACCCACTCAGCTTTGCCTTTTCTTTGGCTCGTCAGGCAGATTTGCCTTTCCTTAGCCCTGCTTGCTTCTCGGGGTTTTCTCTTGGCTCATCAGCCAGTCCTTCTGGTTGGGTTTCTCTGCCCAGCACATGTACCTTTAGTTGAATGACAGTTTAAAAAGTATCTTAAATCCTAATGCTAAAAAAGTCCTAATAATGATAAAGCGACACCTCATATCGGCTTTCTGTGTGAATAGGCAAACCATGTACTTCTAAAAGAAGATTCAGCTGGGTCTTCCAAGTAAAATAAATCTGTTATTTCCTGGCAGCAAACTTCTCACTGTTTTGTTTTCTCCTAATGAAAATTTTGAGTTACATACATGAATTTTAAGCTTCAGTTCAGTTTCATCACACTGAAATAGGAAGAAAAACCTGGAGAAAAACCTAATAAAAATTGTATTGCAAGAATTTTGATCTGTGAAATTTCACATTTTGTTGGGCTTATTTTAGGCAAAATCACATTTATCTTAAACATAAAGAACACATTTTTAGTGATGGATGTTTTGTGATATATGTCTGTCATGGAGAAGAAAGCAACTTTTCTATTTTTCAGTATCTTATAACGTTCATTAGTTATGGCACATTCATAGTTTTCAGATGATTAAATAGCTGTGTTATTATTGCTGAGTTATACAGAGTTAAATGGTATTGTATTTGTATTCATTGATTTAGATGTTTTCAACTCTTTTTTTACGTCTTAATTCAAACAAAACATGCTTGCCTTCATTTTAATCAAAACAACTTTTACTTAATGTATAAACCCAGCTTCATGAATTTTGGTGGATACATTTGGAAGGATTCAAGTGCCATAATTTCTCATGAATAATAAAGCAAAATGGGGTAATTAGATAATGAAATGTGCTGACAAAATAAAGCTAAAATTCTGGAAAAATTGAATTGTGAGCCAGCTGTTGCTTTAAAGAAAGAAAAAGATTTTATACAGTTTTCATAAAATTATTTGCAGAAGGAAATTGTTGAACCTCAGACTGCATTTATTAGTCCATACAAAAACAAATTTAAGGGAGCAATATCCACATGCAATCACATAATGTATCTCTGGCAGAAATAATAATCTGATCTGTTAGTTGTGAATAATGAAAGACTTCTAAGAAAGAAAATGGTAGGAACAAAGGGGGTGATGCAGTAATGATTTGGTATATCTAAATGATCTAGGACTATGAGAAGAATGATGGCTTTTTAATACATTTGTTTGTTGGTGACAAGAGAATTGATAAACATTTGAAATTCCTCTTCAGTATATTGCCATTTAAATGGGGAAATAAATTCAGAATATTTACTCTCTCCCACAAGCACCAGATAAAAACTTCTCTCATAATTAAATACCTCAGGTGAAGAAAATCCTTAATGACTGTAATAGAGTTGATCTGTCCACAGAGTTGTTTAACCTCGGGGTGATGGAATCTGGATCATGAGGACACAGAGCACAGGTGCCACCAGCAGTGCCTGGTGCAGCACCTTTGTGCCCCGTGGTTCTGGACTCATTTTAAACTCTGCAATGTGCCTGGCTGCTTTTGTCTGGGAGATCAGCATGGACTGCAGGCATTGTGTTCATACCATACTCTGGTGATAAAACGTATTTCTTTTCCACAAATAACCGATTTTTGACAGAGCAGAGTGGTGGTAGTTATAAACTCTCCCATCTATTTTTGTATGGATATCTTACTGGAAAACTGGTGGGGGGGTAGATGAAGTTTTTAGTCCCATTGTAATTATCACACTGATGCTTTTCATCTTTAAGAAAAAAAGAGGATTTTAAAGACTTGTTTTTCCCCAGAACTAATTATTGTAACTTTGAACTTTTTATCATACTTATAAAAATGCCTTCACCTGTCACAGCAGCTTGCCAGTTTTTATCTACATGGTTGTAGTAAAAAAAAAATTGGACCTAAGTTTCAGAATACGGAGGTAACTTGGCAGTTGTATTTATCAGAGAAGAATAAAATTTTATCTGCCTTTAAATGAAAGAAGAAAAGAAAAACTATGTTTGAGGTTTTTTACTAGCATGTTAATACTCAGGTGAAAGCTTTTGATGGGACTGTTCAGAAAACTATTTAGCTCAGTAAATCTTCTTACTGCTGCCATTTTGCAAACACCTTTCTTTTTTTTGCCTTCCCATGTTACTTCAACCTTCATAGCTTGTTGAGTAGCATATTTTTGAAAGCTGAGTATTTACACAGTGTTTTCTTTCAGCTGCTGAAACATCTGTATTCTTTGTAATTTTTTTAGGGAGTTAAAGGATATGTGTTGAGAATGTTAAGTTTTGGGTGATGTCAGTTTGGTTTTTTGGTTTGTATTTTTTTCCCCCCAGTAAGCACTGCAATGAACACTGGGAGCATTGTTTCAGTTTTGCACTTAGGAATGTGAATATTTGTACTGTATACTTAACATAGCTGAGGGCATGCATGAAAAAGTTTTTGTTGCTTCGGGTCATCTTAAGTGGGGAGAAAAGCTCAATGTTGCTGCTTCACTGAGAAGTGTGCAGTGTTGTTTTGGAAAATCTCATTGTTTGAAAAAAGGCACTTGGTGCAGCAAAGTGCTGAAGGCTGTGCTTTCTTTCAAATGCAGACATGTGCTCATATACCCCACCTAATCATTGTTTTATGTCAGAAATTAAAAGTTTATTATGAATTTCAGAAACCTTAGTTCCTTCTAGAAAATTATTGCTAATGCTATGAAATGTAATTTTAATTTGTTAGAAAAGTGTGTCATGCTAGATCAACTTTGTGGCTATTGGAATTTTGTGCTGTATTTGCAATGTGTCTGTATGTATGCAGGAGAACTCTTGCCACCAAAATAAATTCGCACTAGGTAAATTTTGTGTTTGATAAAAGTTTTCCTCCATCACTATATTGCTTCATTATTTAATTGTGTATTTCCAAGCAGTTTAAGCTGATATGAGAGCTGCTAAAGGTAATGATCTGCTGCATATAATATCAAAGTTAGCGTGGGGGAAAAAATGTTTCTTGCTGATTTACATTTTTGACTTAGCTGACGTCTAACCATTTAAGTATTTGTTTTTATTTAAAAAAAAGCAATGTGCATTTTTTTTCACTTAAATCATCCAAGTGAACACTTAGAAAATAGCAGATGTTATGTCTTAAGGCCTGCTTGGGTACAAAAAAAACACTCAACATTCTCATGTCAGGACAGGGCAACAGAGCGTTGCATCTGAAAGCACACTGTTGGGTGGGGGATGGATGTGAACAGGAAAGAAGGATGTGTGCTGATTGAACAGCGGGGAACCAAGCTGGCTGTTCCTTTTCTTCTCTTCCTTCTCCCACCCTTCTCTGCTTTTTCCCCTTTTCTTGAGGTTTCTACAGCTGAAAAACCAGGGTGAAACATCGACAACTCCACGAAAGGTACTGGAAATTGGGAATGGCTGCAGAGAAGAACATGCCTTTGTTGGCATGCCGAGTCCTTGGGTTTTGCTCATTAGGATATAATGTCACACCTGGGCTGGCTTGGTGGCTTTTGTTTGGGTTTTTTCTGTCTATTTTGCACTAAGTAGTCTTCCCATGCAGAAGGTTTTACCTGCAGAAGCTTAGGACATGCTGACTCAGAGTTAGAACCTCGTGAACTGAGTGGTCTCAGATGTCCCTTTATGTATCCAACTATCTGGACTTCCCATGGCTTGCACTCTTTTAACAACTCTTGTCCAGGTTGATGGACAGTCTCTGCTGTTCTCTTGGTGTTTTATCCTGGCTCCTGAACAGCCTGCATAGGGGAGGAAAAGGTTTCTGGGCATCCATGAACACACCATCTTTAATGCACAATTCCACAGAACTACAAGCAATGCTTTGTCTCAGTGAAGTGTTGTATCTATTAAAGAGAACCACTGTCAGCCAGCATAAACCTTCCTCCACAGGTAGTGCAAATATTTGGTAAAACTACCTTTAAAAAACAAAAAAATCCTTAATATATTGCCTTTGTGTAATAAAAAAAACAATGCTATGTACACAAGGAACACCATGACCTCAATGCATTTATGTGTGAGGAATTCAGCAGAGGATTTTAAAGTATGAAGTTTTTTGGACTTGAGGAGAGCCATACACAGGAAAGCCTGTCTATTTCATTAGCTATATCAAAACAGTCTCATAAAACTTGCTATCTCCTCATGCAAACTGGCAAACTCCTCATTGCCTGGCTTATAGTCTTAGATCATGGAAGCCAAAGAATGACACGTTACATGTGATGGAAGTGAAGAACTACTGAGATTAACTTTTACACATTGCTTGTTTGGTTGCCTCTGGTTTTAGCTTACATAAATTAAGGCTTTGTATAAAACATGCTGATGTTAATTACAATTTCCACTTTAGCTTAGGCATTCTAAAATCTCATGCTGAAAAAATATTTACTTTGTGAGGAAAGCCTTCTAGGTGTCTCAAATATGATGAGGGTGCCTGAATAAAAGATAGAGGGCTTACAATGAAATAACAAGAAAATTAGGGTTTTGTGTATGTCAGAAAAAGTCAGAACAGGCTAAATTGTAGTTGAACATTTTCTTTCATGGATGCAAGCACTTTCCAAGAGTGCATCAAACTCTCACGTGAGTTGCACGTTCTAATTCTACTGTTTAAATAGGGTTCAGGTCCCATGATTTTTACCATCTGAATAGTATTGAAGGGATTGGTTCATACAGAGAATTAACTCCAGAGGAGTTTTGGTTGCATTTTCAATACTGGATTTCCTACCTGGACAAGTTTAAATCCACCAATTTTACCTCCTTAGTATACCCAGTTCTTTCAAGACCTTTAGCTTGAACTATCAAACTACTTCTACATCTACATGGAAGGCACTTTGAGAGTTGTTTTCAGAGCTAAAGAGTTTAAATTAATTTAGGCTGCTAGGAAAAAATATGATAGCCCCTTCATAATTGTGTAACAGATTTTATATTATTCCTTAGAGGTAAATCCATTGTCATTCCTGGAAATGAATGCAAGCACAGAAGAATAAAATTGGAAAGGTTAAAGCACCAAATGGTTTTCAATTAGCAGAGGATATAAAAGGCAATAAGAGCTTCTGCATAAATATTATTTTCCATTTTTGTTCTTTTTCTTCTGTCATGTCTATGACTTAACAGGCATTACAGGCAAGCCACAAAAAATATAGAGCAACTATTAGTAGCGGCAGCTTAGTGCATTGGTTTTGATGAAGAAGGTTAATTTGAGTAGGTACTTATGTAAACCATTTTAATAAGCAAACACCTGCACACAGGAAAGAGCAGACTAAAGGAGAGGACAAGGTAGACATCTCTGGTGACACTTTGAAATGTTCGTGAACTTTCACTTCTGCAAAGTGTTTTGTAGAAAAAGATAAAGACTCAAAGATTCAAAAGATCTTGGAATTGGAGGATAAAGATTCAAAAATATCTTAGAAAGGCCGTTGTAGAAAGATGCTATCAACAGAATGATGTTCAGTTCAGAGGACTTCAGAAGATTAAAAAAAAAAGAAAAGACAAACTACTTCTCCAGGATGTATCTTGCCTACAGAGCACCTGCTGACAAAAGGAGACAGGAGTTTATTTCATTGTTCCTGTCAAAGTGTCCCAGTGGGATCTCTGTGTTTAATAAGTACCTCACTAGGAAAAAATCTGGACTGACTGAATAGTGTCCAGAGAACAGTTGTTTGTCATGAGAGCAGGAGTGGGAGCGGATAGGAACACCTTACCTCAAGACCTTGGATTTTGAGGGTGAAAGACTACAGGAGTTGCATACAAGTGTTCTGGAATCTGCTTTCTTGGTTGTTTTCAGGATTAGGGCAGTCAGGCATTTGTTTCATTGGAGAATGTTTAGACCCTGCCTCAGTGTTTGTATGGATTAGATAGTCTCTTGACATCTCTTCTGTTTCTGTGCTTATTTGAAATGACTGCAGCTGTTTTTCCACGTGAATGATTTCACAAAAAATAACCCAGATGAAATTGTGTCAAGTTAATGCTATGTGGCAGTGCTTGTGTTTCCAAAACAAGCAAACAAATAAAAAAATATAACCCCCAGAGCAAGTGACAGCTGGAATGTGGAAAATCAAGATCTGAGATCTAAAAGTCTGAATACAAAGGTTTTTCTTTTCCCAGAGTGAAGGCCCCAGCTTGATACATTAGTCATTAAATTGTCACTTTGCAAGTATGAAGTGCTAATACTCTCACATATCAAGAGTGTTTCCTTATCAAATGCTCACAATATGTATTTTCAGAAATGGTCTGATAATATCTCTTAAGTTTCCTAAATTCTGCACATGGTCAGTTTCAGTAAATAGTGGGGGATGTACTTTTTCAATTTGCATAGAAGCCCTTCCTGTAAATGTAACTTAGCTGTGTAAGCAAACAGAATTTCCAGTTTTGAGGCTGTAAGGCAAAATTCCTTATGCTGAGTAAGATCTTTTCCATTAGGCTTCAGTAGTGCAACACACATTTCCATGTGTTCCCCTTCAGAAATTACCTCACCCAGGTGTTTCCTGTTTACTTGCGTGTGAATGGGAAAAGTTAAAACCAAGTGGGATGCTACAGGTGGTGTCACTTGTGTCAAGTGTGTGTCATGCACCCTCTGCCACATGCAGGATGGGCACTACAGGGGCTGGGCTTGGAGAGCCCCTCTCCACTGTGCAGTTGGTATCAGCTTTCTTACACTACCCAATATTTTCATCTCATACTTAGATGACTGTGCTTTTTTTTTTTTAAGCAAATTTTTTCTTAACACTTTTCTATATATTCAGTGCTACTTGGAAAAACCTGTTTTTAAATAGCAAGGAGGGTCTCTGAGAACATACTTTTTTTGTTTTAACTGTCTGACCAGAAAGCTATGGTCTTGCTTTCTATTCAGGTGCCTTGAATTCTTCCCTTCATCAAAGCTTGGACATGCCTATTAGGCTTTTACATGAAACTCTGGAGGAGAAAGTGCAGAACCCCAGTGCAGGAGCTCAGTCCTCAGAAAAGGGAAGTGTGAGCATTTCCCTGCTCTGTGAAACCCAGCTGGCCGCAGTGTTTGACTGGGTCCTGGAATGAAGTTCTCCGGAGCAGGAATAAAGATACTTTTCTGGCAGCACTTCAGAGTGGTTGTGGATGGTAATTCCCTTCCCTGTCTCCTTGGTTGTACTTGTACAGTGCAAAGAGCCCTGCTCCATCCATTGTGCCAAGCTGCCAGTCTGCTCCCCAGGCAGTTGTGCTGCCACTGGGGAGCAAATGGCACAGCAGAAAAGTTGAAAGTTGAGGGATACTTAAGTTGAAAAAGGCCAGAGGAGCAAGGTTCATCCAGTTGCCTTCTGTTGACTTCATGGAGGTAAACATCTTCCAGCACTTTCTGTTGTTTTGTGTGAAAAATGAGTTTTAAAGATGGGGCAACTTGAGGATTTAAGGATTCTGTCTGCTGTGAGGCCAAGTGAATACATGTTTTTCCTTGGGTAATGGTTATTCGTTTTGCAGGCGACGTTTCATCTTTCAGTTATTTGGAGGAAAAGCAGTGGCTAGAAACTCTTAATTTGAATTTTTTTTTTTTTTTAAATTTAGGTTTTTCACTTGCTGCAGTCGTACCTAGAATCAAACCAGTTTGTTAGTTTGGACTTCCAGCAGGGACTGTGTGACATCATTTCCTGTATGGGAACCAAGTTGTGGCTGGCTAAAAGGTAAGATTTATTTGTGTTGAAATATGTAAAATTTAGATGCCTTATTGGATTGCTGATTTTTAATTGAGGTTATTTTTTTTTCCAAAAGCAAGGATTGTAGTCTAATCATGAAAGAAAAAAATAACTGTGAATGAACATTCCTACAGAAACAGACATTTTGAGGATAACTGGTGCTTCTTGGCTAAGAAGAATATGCCACATGTAATATATGAGGTTTTTATGTTGCTGCTTTTCTGACTTTGACCTTCACAGAAAATTAGTGGGAAAATGTCATGGCAATTGTTTAAACTAAAAGTGTTTAGCTGCCCACAAACAATCCAAGATAGAAACACTGGGAAACATTTTTCAGAAGTTCATTTTCAGGTGACCTACATATAACTCAGTAACGAGCTCTCTTGCTTTCTCTTGCTCTCTCTTGGTCTCTTTCTTTCTCTCTCTTGCTCTCTTTCTGTTTCGCTCTTTCTCCTCTCTTCCTCTTTTTTTTCTCTCTCTCTTCCTCATTCTGTCTTTCTTTCCCTTTTTCCTTCTCTACTTTATCTCAGCAATTGCTTTTGAGAATTTCTATCCATGAGAATTCCTACCCAAAACTCTAAAGGAATCAGTTGTGAACAACAGCACAGGTCCTTGCATAGAGAACAGTTTCTACTTGGAGACTGATTAAATAGGCTGAGATTATTTTTTAATAATGGAAAAAGGACAACTGAAGGATGTGAAATATGAGTCACAGAGAAAGGGACAGGAAATTAGCATTCTGTCCAAGGTGGCAGATGTAAAAGAAACCAACTGATGAAGTTTTTAATGTAATTTTAATTTGTCTATGGAACTCTGTGATTTAAGATAGTCTTGGTTTTAAACCTGTCTGAATTTTTAAACAACAATTTAACATGTCATGGAAGGAAAGTCCAGTGAGGTTACTGAGTATGTAGACTTCACAGTTGGCTCAAGAAATTCTTTAGGAACCTTGAGGTTTTGGCAAATGTCACTCTTGATTGCATCCATTTCCTGTGCATCTGCTCTCTGCCCCAACTGGAGACATCATGGTGGATTTGGTGGACATTTTCACTTGAATCAGCGTAAGCATTTTCAAATGTTTAAATGAGAATGTTAATTTGCATAACTAATTTAAATTCACTGATGCTGTTATAAAGAGTAAAAACCCAAGCACTAGAGATTGAATTCAGTAGAAAGGCACTCATGCTAAGTAATTCAAACCTTTTTCTCTTGCAGCAAATACATAAAGGCCCGGCTCTGTTCATTACAGATTTTAAATAAATTCTATTTCCAAAGTAATTTTTCAGAGCCACCCTTTTTAATACATCGGTCACTGATTGATGACTGGTTAGGTTTTTAGTGAGGTTTTTAAAATTATTTTATTATCATCTCTGGAAATGAAAGCTTTTCAGGCCCTTTCTAAGAAATTCTTGTGTACAGTAAAGGTGTTTTCCTGAAGAGAAGTGTTTTCTCTTTCACTTGCCTGTAAAAAGTCACAGCTGTACGTGTTGATGTCAGCAGCACATTTTGTCGGTTTGTTGTAGCCTTGTCATAGTTCTCAACAATGCAGTTAATGCTATACATAAAGGATTTTAGAATGTCTTTCTCCCTAGATAGTAAAATTTTGTATTACAAGCATGCAGCCTTCCAACACTAACTTAAAGCATGGGGATTTTAACTGATAGAAACTGTTTTTGCAAATTTCTAATGTACTTTATAATTCTTGCACACTTTAAGCTAACGTCTCCCTCCCTCTCTCCCTCCCTCCCTCCCTTCAGTCTGTCTGTCCTGCCCTCTGTAATTCCCTTAACTTTTGCTTTAGATAAATGTATTCAGTATGGTGTCATAAAAAAAAAAAAAAACAAAGGGAAAAACCTCCAAGAAGCAACCCAAACAAACAAGGATATTGAAGTGGTGTTTTCTGGTGGTTTTAGTGTCCCACATGCAGTGTGCAGCTTTACTGTTAGTAGTTGACTGGGTGAACAACTGCTCTGTGATCAACAGTGAAGTGTGAGGGTCTTGCTCTTGCCTTTCTTTTTTCTTGTTATAAAGGACTTTTAGAAGATTGCTTGGCAACTGAGTTGTGAAACTTTGTGTGTGTGTGGGTTTCTGGGTGTTGGGAGCGCCTATTAGGAATCCAGCACTTTATTCTTGCCCTGCTGTTAGACTTCTTGATATGCATCTTTTGCTGTCAACAGAGGGTGATGGCTGGTTGGAGTCATCCTCAGTCATGTACAGACATTCTTGCCTTATTTCTGTTCAGGCAAAGAGAATGAGCATCACAGAGAGAAGCTAATGGATCTCCATCTGGTTTTTCTGCCTTTTCCATAAGGAGATAATTTACCATGCCACCGATACTGCAGGGCAGAGACTATTTGAAAAGAGGCTGTAAGAGGCACTCACTGTTAACCTTAAATGGTTAAAAAAAGTTTAAATAACAGGAAGGTGGTATGTGAATCTGGGGAATTATTTCCAAACATCAATTTTCAATCACATTTCTGTGCTAGTTCTGTTAAATTCTTGCTGGTGTACTTTCAGCTATGTACTTCCTTTGTACTATGGAGCAAACTTCTCTGAGAATCTTGAATTACAGAACTTTGGATTGCATATGTCGTTCTTAAAAATGAGGCTCAGTTGTCATGTGTGTGTATTTGGAGAAGAGATTATCATTTTCAGTGATTTCCTGAACTGAGTGGGTTTTTTTTTGTTTGGGTTTTTGTTTAGGGTTTTCTTTGCCTTTTCAGGGCCAGAATGGAATTTCCTTTCATCAGAATTTATTGGTGTAGAATAGCTCAATATTCTGTTGCACATTCCATGTAATATACTAATCTCTTTTTTCTTCTCCATGCTACGCCCTGATTTTCCTTTAGAGAATAAAATAATGGATCATATTCCCCAAATCGAATTTCATAAAGCATTCACTTTTTCAACTGGTGTTTTCTGTCTGTTGTGAAGGCAGACTTCTCATACTGCTGGGGCAGCATGGTGACTTTTTCTTCTTGGCTTTTTTTGTATCTTCAAAACATTAACTTTTCTGTGTATTCAAAACCAGTGTTTTAATTTTTGATGTTTTGAATGAGACCTGCCTTTTATCCACTTCTCAAGGTGATGGTTCAATCTTTTTACTTTAACTGTATGTTTATACTTAGCTTGGTGTTTTTTTTTTTATTTTGTTTTGAATATACCTGTTTGTTAGTCTCAAGTGGTTTAGTAATGTTACTGCTTTCCCTCACCTTCACACCAGTGTGAGTTAACTGCATTTTTTGCAAATGTGGGAGATGCAGGGTGTTTGAGAACAGAAAAAAAAATACATAAAATCTGTTTTGTTGGAGAACTTAGGTGATGGGACTAAATGATATAAATTAGTCTGATGAAAGCTTTAAAAGTTTATCAAGCTAAATCTTTGAAAGCATTCTAAGTTCTGTCATATGAATAATTTTTTTTAAAAAGTAGTTTTTAGCTCAACTTCATACCAGGGAGTTACAAGACTAACTCGAGTTGCCTTCTGCTTCATAAATACAGGACGCTAGAAGAGCAGCCTTTGGATTTGGTAATGTGTTGTACAGAAGTCCCAGAAATATCTCTCTTGTTTAATTTGTAGCCTTTGGCATGACAAAGTATTGGTATTGGAAAATTTGAGAAATAATGTCATTGCATGGCTTTGCTGTAGAAAGCTGCTTTTCAGCACTTTGAGTTGGATTTTCTTTTTCCACCTTCCTACTTACTGGAGACCACAGGAGGGGGAAAAGACTTTGAGGTTCTGCCAGAAGTCAAATAACATACTCTGCTAACCTCTAGCCATGTGTCATTTCTCAGCTGAGAGCTTGTCTGCGCTGGGAGAGTTTACTTCTAAGAAGGTGGCTTTCTTGAAACTGACTTGTGAGGCGTAACCACGTATAAAACCAGTTGGCTTTGCATTTTGCAAGGAGTCACTGGTTTATCTGGAATGGGCCACCTGCGGTGTTTTTTATAACCAAAATAACCCATACTCTGCAGTGCTGCTGCTTACAGCTCTCTGCTTTATGGTTGGCACTGTTAAAAATACAAATAGATCCTGCACAAGATTCGAGCTTGCACAATGAATACATGCAGAAGTTATTTTAGGCACGGGCTCAAAATGAGATTCACTGTTCGCTGAGATATGTACTGCTTGGTTTTCCCCTGGCTGATCCTCCGATGGTGCAGCTATGACTGCTTTGAA
Source organism: Vidua chalybeata (assembly GCF_026979565.1). Classification (NCBI taxonomy): domain Eukaryota; kingdom Metazoa; phylum Chordata; class Aves; order Passeriformes; family Viduidae; genus Vidua; species Vidua chalybeata. The sequence continues at coordinate 29,218,419 of NC_071532.1, read as the reverse complement.
TGAGGAAAATCTCATCCATATTTTATAGCCCTACAGAGTATAGTAACTTGCCAAGTTTTGATGGCCATGGCACTCCATCAAGCCTGTTGTATCCCTTTTCCCCTTCTGCTTTTGGCAGTGCTATGCGAGTGACAGTAGGCAGATAAGCAGTCATAGGTCCTTCCTAGGAGGAACTTCACATGAGGTGCATTTAGGCTATCTGTGTAGAAAGCAAGAATATGGCCTCTTTGTAGTTTCAAGACTTCATGGCTCAGACTATAACCTAAATAAGCCTTTTTTCTCATATGCCTTTTAGGAGAGACAGTGGTGACTTCTAGTGAGCACACTATTACAGGCAAAACTGGGGCACATGCAGGCATACCTAGGCAGAGGTGCAACATGCCCATGGCTCTCTGCAGCTTTGCAAGCAGCCTCTATGTGATTTTTGAAGTGGTCCTTATTTGGGAGTTGGAAGTGGTTTTTTGTACTTTCAAAACAGATGGAAGTGGGGAGAATGTGAGGTTATCCTTGACAGAGAGAGAAGTCCTCCTCTTGTTTTAGTACTCTTGCCTCTTCTTCCATGACATCAAGATGAAACTTCTTGTCCTTCCAAGGCCATATCTGCACTTGGCATCTCCCTGTTTTCTAACTTTTCCACTTTTTCATTTCTGTCTTTAAAACCTACACATTGAGAAGTGCAGTTAATTGTCTTTGTTCGTTAGTGGTCTGTATGTGTTGTACAGCCAAGTTCAAAAGTTGAAAATAGTTTTAATGATTGAGCCTTTCTCTGCAGAAGTTTATTTACCAGGTTTCAAGTTGAAAACTTTCTGTAAGCTGGAGCATTACCCTTGTACACACAAAACATGAAGGGAAATTTTTTTTGTCCTGTTCCAGCGGAAAATGAAGTGTACCAGTATGAACAGCTCACAGAGTCACAGAATATGCTGAGTTGGAAGGGACCTGCAAGGATCATCGAGTCCGACTCCTGGCTCTGCACAGGCCATCCCCAGGAGTCACACCATGTGCCTGAGAGCATTGTCCAAATGCTTCTTGAACTCTGTCAGGCTTGGTGCTGACTCACCAGTAATTTGTTAATCTGCACATTCTAACCCATGGGCCTTGTTTAGCCTCATTTGTCTTTGTTTTTGAGAACACTCATAGCACGTCATTGTTCATAAATGTATTCCTAGAGGCACTAATTTAAATCTTACGTGCTTTTAGCAGCCTGATTTAGGTTTCTGTGCTGCTCCAAGTCCACTCTTTCACCAGTTTTGATAACAGTATCCTTTACACGGCTACAAACTGTTTATTTAGGCAGTTGGTGATTGCTTGTTTTGGAGCACCCACTTTGGGTATCAATAGAGATGTTTGGACTTCAGGATGAAGTTTAAATGTGCTTTGCATAAGATAAAATAGTGTTTGACTCTGGTTCATAGGTGTATTCCTAACTTAAATAGGAACATTCCAGGAATATTAAGTTTTGGATAAGGTTGTTTAAGGTGTTCCCTCCACCAGTGCAACATTTGGAGTAGGCAGAAACAATCTACAGTTACAGATTTTGGACATAAATCCTCACATCTGAAAATGCTTTTCAATAAATAAACATAAGAGTTTTCATAGCTTTTTCTTCATATGTAAGCCCCTTGATTTAATTGTGTAAAATTCATTAAATTGCACATGGGATTAGTTTGACCTCTTAAGTTTTTTAGGATGTTGCTCAGGAATCACATTAGGTTCTCATTAAAAGAACAAAAAAGAGAACAGCCAGGATTATTTTATCAATCAGGTATGCTAAAAACAACACCAACAAAACACAGCCTTTGAGTATCATTCACCAAGGACAGCTGGAGCACAAATTAATTTTTCTTAATAGCTGAAACTCAGGATGTTTTTGGTGGTATGACAATGAAAAAATAATTTGTGTAGCTTCTTTTTAAAGCAATAAATTCTCTGTCTTTACCAGGGAAACTAATAACAACATAATAGTCTGGCTTTGAGGGTGGTAGAAAAACTTAAATCACCAGACTAGCAACTCCCTTTGGAGACAAAGCCTGTTCTAATGCTGGATGAGCTGTCCCTATAGAATGGGCAAGTGAGGGGGTTGTGCACATGGTAATTACATGGAGAAGATCTCAACAGTACCAAGTAGGCAAGCAGATGCACTTTTACTAATGTTTGTATTTCTGTTTCTATGTGCATGTTCCTGCGCTTCCAGGAACTCAGCAAGGTTTACTTGGTAGTGAAGGTTTCATTATTACTTTTTTAAATGCTTTCCATTAAATGTAGGTCTGTTGGTCGTGATGTTCATTGATGTGCTGGTTTTGTATTACATGCTTAAAAATGCTATGGACAAAGTTTAATAATTAAATCCATTATTAATGTCTCCTTAAGAAGACAGAAGGAAGGCCATGCATGTTGATTCAGTGCTACAGATGTGAGCTCTGAGAGAAAACAGATTAAAGTATGAATGCTGCCATCTAAATAAATACACCCCCAAAAACCTCAGTCATTAGAATACTGCAGAATTTGAAAGCTAATAACCAAAACAACAGGAGAAGATTTAATCTCTTAATCAGCCACTCGCCGTACGTGTAGAAGTGATTTCCATGAGCTTTGTGGCCTCCATAAATGATAACTGATCCTTTACCAGATCACGCTGCAGGTAAAATGTGGTCAGTACAAAGCCAGCTTGGCCTGGTTCATCAGCAACCCTCCAAGGATAGAGCTCCCCATGGACAGCCCTCAAGGATTATGTAGAGTTGACTGTATCAAGACTCAGGACATCACAGATGTCACAGATCAAGACTCAAGACATCACTTTTTGGTGTGTTTAGAAGATATTTTAGCTGACACAATGTCAGGTCACATAGCAGAATAATCTGGCCACCAGAAGGAGGAATACTTCTGGAGATTGGGCATTCTTCAGCAAGGAGTATGCTGAAAAGTTGATAGAGAGGGGAAAATAAACTGTAAACCCAAAATTTAGCCACAAAAGCTGAGATTATGGAAGACAAAGGCACAGTAGGAAACTCATAATAGGAAGTTGCACAGATCCCATCTCCAAGTACCAGCTTTGACATGTTGGACTTAATAAAAATTCTTTCCTGTGTTTATGTAATGCTAAAGATGAAAATCCAGCCTCTAATGTTGCTAAAATTTTGACTTATCAGAAATGTTTATACAGTTCAGAAATACAGTAATTTGTGCAATTGCATCCTGTGCATTAACTTGAATATGATATTCAGGAAACAAATTCTATTGATCCCGTGGAATCAAAAACTGTATGTAATACTGGTGGCTAGAAAGTTGGGAGAATTTGGGGTTTAAATTCATCACCAGCGAGCTGATCTATTTTCTGCCAGCTAAAATATAAATTTCTTTGACAGTAACATGTTATTGACACAGAAGAATAGGGCAGTGTTTAGTAATTACAGTGTTTCTTTTAATATGGGACTTTATCTAAAATGATATTGATAAGTTTAATCATAAGAGCAGGTCTTCCTTCCAGGAACTTTAGTGCTTTCCAGCCTTTCTAAAGGCTTCAGAAACATACAGCATTACAGTAAGAGTGGCTTTTCCATTGAAGACCAGAGAAGGAGTAGGCAGTTCATTTAATTAATTGGTCACTTTGAAAATTGAAATGAAAACAGTCATGCAAGTCATTACGATGAATCTCTTCTTCTTCACAAGGTAGCTGTGAATTGACCTTTGAAGGGGTTGCCCTTGTGATCTTGCCAACTCTGGTATTTTTACCCTGATGCTTAAGAGTGTATTGTGACTGTTTTGGACAAAATACAAGGATTTGTAGGTGACTTTGTAAGTTGTGTAATTTTGACTAAAGTTCTACAACAGCTTGATTCATTATCCAAAAATTGTCATCAGTTTTTAAAGTTTGGAGCTGAGATTAACCAATCTGAATTGCTAAGAGTCACTTAAACACTGTATTAAAAAAAATATTGTCAAATACTGTTAATTATTTACTGTTTTTCTGTGACCACACCTGTAATGTACGTGTTACATTATTAGGAGGAAATTCTACTTTGTTAGTTATTTAATAAAGTTATATTCCCATTTCAGAAATAAGATTAGAAGTTAAAAAGATTCATAAAGCAGCACTGGGTAAAAAATTTGCAGTCTTTCAGATGTTTCTAAAAGCTTGGAGACTGCAAAATGCAGAGCTTTTCTGAAACCTCTAACAAAAGGTTTTAGAAATCACTAAGATAGCCAACTACACTAAGATACCTGTAGCTAACCTCATCCACAAGAGAGATATTATGGATTTTTATTTGAGAGACATTAATTGTCAGATTGCACTTGAAATTTCTTAGTGCTCATTGACAGTTTGAGGAAATATGCTTTGATTTTTATGTTGTTAAATTTTTAGTAAATATTGTAAGTTACTGTATATTAAATAGTGCTTGTCCTGCTAGTAGTTTTCCAACATCTGTTTCCCAATGAGGAAAAATATGAGCAAAATAAACGACCTCTTTGGAAAACATTGAATTTCTAGAATAACCAAAAGCTAATGTAATAAACATTAACATGAAATGCTTTGATTTCATAATCACTAGCTTGTATCTGTCTTATTTATGTAACAAATGCAATAAATTAATGTTACAGTTGTTGTTGCTCATCTTGAAGTGAGGTGGAAAAAGAGGAATGATCCAGGATAAAATAGCTGTCAGCTTCTTAAATCAACTGACTGTCATTGAAAACTGGGGATTTGGGAAGATAATGAGAATCTACAGAAGTTGTACATCAAACTTCTTTGGTACTTGCTATAAAGGGGTGTTGGCATCCTGACTTTAATACAGAAATGTGGATGGTTATAAATGATGCCCGTTGATAAGCAGAAATGCTGTTTAAGGGCCTCTGCAAATCATAGGGGTTACAGAAAAGCAAGAGATTGTCTTTTTCCCAGTGTTCTGACAGAATTGAGGCCAAATGTCTGAGCTTTCCACGTTCTTTGCTCCTTGTTGTTTCTCTTGGAAAAGAAGGTAATTTGCCCTGTAATTCATTAATGTTGATCTTGTTTAAATGAAACAGTAATACAGGACAAACTGAATTTTAAAAGTTAAGCCATGTGTTCCTTATAGAGTTGAAGCAATGAGGTTGTGGGAGCCAACTACACAGGAGGTCTGTGACCACATATTGCTGATTTCTTCAATAAATGCCAGATTGGTTTTCATTAGATCTGCCATCCAAAATAAGCAAACCAATGACTACCTCAAATTCAGCATGACTTAACTATAAAAGGTGAATCAAACATTTTAAAGATAATATTTGTAGAGCTCCAAGCTGTGAGAGTCTAGGATTGATTTCAGTTGCATAGACCTGAGCTGCAATCAATGGTACTTAGTGGAGGTAAAGGCAGAGCAGAAATCAAAGCAGCCCTACTGCTACTGTAGGTAGCCAAAGCCAGCTGGAGCAAACCCCAGTGTTGCACATGGAGCTTCTGAACCTGCCCAGTCTGATTTTCATCTTCTGAAGGGTATGCTTCCTCATTCACCTCCCAGGCAGTTCCTTGTTGAAAACAAATAGCTCTTTGTTACTCTGGTCATATAATATTCTATAAGTGCTTAACTGAGGCCTCTTCAAAGGCCCGTGAACGGGAGCCTGTGAATTTTAATGGACTCTTTAACTCCATTAACCTTTTCCTTTGAAAAGAAGTCCCTGGACTCCTAATGGCTAACAAAAGGTTTCCTTCTGCAAGTGTCTTGAACTCTATTTTAAATTTTATATTCACAGGCCAGAATTGAAAATGCTATTGCAAAGAAATCTGTCTATTCTATCCCCAATTACTTGTTCAGCATTAATGACAGGTTGAGTAGGTTTGGAAGACTTCTATTTTCAGGATCTAATCCAGAAATCTGCTATGAAGTGTCAATAATATGCAAACTGGCACCTGTGTTTTCAAATTTTCTACTGTTCAGCCAAACCTACCTAAAATAGTAAGGAAAAAAAAAGACACCTCTATCATAGTGAAGATACTGTTAGGCTTTGGGCAATTACAAAAAAAAAGTGTAAACCCTTTAAAATCTTCAGTCCTTTTAACTTTATTGACTTGTGTTCTTTCAATGACCTTGAATTCTGTGGAATTCCATGATTGTAGAATCATAGAATCACCTGGGTTGAAATGGACCTCAAAAATCACCTAGTTCCTACTCCTCTACTGTGAGCTTGTCACTACCTTCAACTGGAAGAGGCTCTTCAGAGCTCCATCCAACCTGGCCTTGAACACCTCCAGGGATGGGGCATGCACAGCTGCTCTGGGCAACCTATTCCAGTGCCTCACCATCCTCACAGCAAAGGATTTCTTCTTAATGTATAATCTAAGCCTGCTCTTATTCAGTCTGAATCCATTCCCCCTTGTCCTGTCACTACAGGCTCTTGTAAAGTCTCTCTCTTGCAGGCTCCCTTTACGTCCTGGAAGGCTGCAATATTTTTGAGTCTGAGCAATCCCAGTTCTCTTAGCCTATCCTCATAGGATGATCTGGTAAGGACACAGCAGCTCCTCCCATCATAATTTTGTTCTCATTGATTAAATTAGAAATATGTTTTTTCTGCATCTTGTTCTTTCTAAGTAGTAATCTGAAGTAGTAATCCTTTCTGTTCCTGCCTGTCGCAGGAGTCTTCCTTCCCTCTGCCTGGCAGATTCCTTCCATTCTGTGACAGTGCTTGACTTCTGCATGTTACTCAGGGCAGACAGCCTTTGACCTCTCTTTGGTCAGAGGTGTTGAAACATTCTGCAGCATTAGCTGTTAGTGAAACTTAATGCAGCAGTTGCCTGTGACCTGATCTTATTTCCACCTGGACAGTCAAGCTCCCAAGTGAGAGCGTTATGAAGGAGTACTAGAAAGTGTGGGGGCAAGCTCCTAAGTGCAGTAAGATTCCAGGAGCGGGCTGGCTATAAGCTCTATATCCAAACACAAAGCAACAAATTGAACTTCTGAAAATAATGGTTTAAGGCATCTGGACACAGTATGTCAGGTGGCTGTTGGGTCTTTGGTGCAAGCTCTTTGACTTCCAGATGTGCTGTTGTTACACTAAACTACTGGCTAGCATAGACAAAGCATTGCTTTAATCAGGTATGCATCTGTGCCCTGGCATCACTAGCCTGCTGTTAGTATAGATGTGTAATAGTATGAATATTGTTTTGATAGCTATTTGATATTTCTGGGTGGATATATCCTTAGATATGAGAGTCCTAACCATCTCTAGCTCTGCCTCGTTCAGAGTCATGTATATTTTATCATGTGGAGTGAGCTTATGATGTATTTGTTTCCATTAATAACCAGATTGGAAGAGAAATGAAATAATTGTTGGGTTTTGGACAGAAAAAAGGAATGCTGTTCCAGATGTCTGGAGCTCCCACCTTTTGCTACTGCTGTGACTTTCTTGTTTGGAGACATATTTCCTCAAATCTTGTTTATGAGAACACCACTTTATTGGTATTGGTGTTAAAAAGGAAACATCTTGTACTGTTCCCACTCGTGTTGCTGAAGTTCTGCACGAACAGGTCATGTTAAATACTGTGCAGTGCATCATTTGAAATGTTTAACATTGTGATTTTTGGCTGTCAGATCTGTTACGTAAATCAGTTTGATTGTCTTCAAGACTGAGCTTTCTGCTACAGTCTGAACAACACTAAAGTTTCTTGGTTTTGGAAAACTGAATTTCCTGTTGTGTCTGTCTGGCACATATAGATGAGAACTCACTAGCATCACCAGAGCAACAGAACCAGCCAAGGACAAACGTTTGGCATGTTTTATGCTGGAAAAATCTTATTTCAAAATCAAAACATGCATATGCACATACTTAAAATGAAGTGGTAAGTGCTTAAAAGGTGGACCAGAATAAAAAAACATGCCAATGTTGCAGTAAAAGTTGCATCAGCCATGTTTTGCCCAGGGCACAGTTTGTATGTTGGAAATTTTCTTTCCACTGAAAACATGGAATGATAAGTGATTCTTTTGAGGGAGCTGAAGTGCAGTAGACCCATTAGGTTCCTCATATTGGCTGGAAACTATTGTGGCTGCTTTCATCCATTTGTGAGAGACCTCTTGTGGTTTGTTTTTCTTCTGAGCCTTTGACTGATCAGTCCCTCTGTTTTCTCATGGCTTGAGCTCCCATGAGAAGCTCTGTGAGTACTCCTTGGTTGTGTTTTCATACACATTTGTGAAGAGCAGCTTAGGCAGCAACTGGATGCCCAAGATACAGGAAAGATCTTTGCTTAATCAGGGTGGATAGAAATTAAGTCTGCCTAATATGACTCTCCAAAAATAGGCCATATTAAAATTGCTTTGGCTTCTTAAGGCTTTGGTTCTTGTTGATGTACATATTATCAGCAGGCAGCTTGTAACTCTTGAGCTTTAAGGCAAGTGGTAGGAGGCAAGCATGAAGAAGTTTGGGGAGGTATGAACCTAGACTACTTCACTAGTAAGCAAGTGTCCAAAAAGTCTCTTTTTTATGCAAAAGGAGAACAAAAAACTCTTCTGAAGAGAGATCCTGGTAGCACATATTCTGCTGTGAGTTATGTGGATGCCTACTATTGTAGGTCATAAAAGAAAGCATAAGTAGTTTAGGCTTCTTGCAGAGTTTGTTACTGAAGGTAAGAGCAAGGTTTCTGGTTAAAGTTGTCTTTTTTAATAGGTTCATAGGCTTACTCTCCATAGGCAAGTACAGCGGCCAAACTATGTAAGAGCCTCAAACCTTTCATTTTTATGTCGTGATCACATATCTTACTTGAAAAAGCCTTTTTTTTTGAGTTTTAAAGGTGTTAGAGTTCAGAATATTTGTTGGAACATTTTTAATTAACAATTTTTGAAAGAGTTTCAAACATTAAGATAAGCATACAAAGAAAGTGCCAGATAAAATAAAAATGAAATACTGAACAGAATTAGTCATACTTCAAGCTTGTGCTGCTTGATTCTGAAAGTTTTTGTTTTAGTACAAATCCCATTGGACTCTTCAGAATAATTTGTGTGTTTTGAACTAGATTTCCTGTTTGTTCACATTTTAAATTATATTTTAAAAAAGTTTTCATGGCTAAGTATATTTCAGTGATAGTAATACTAAGAGAAATGAAGTTGTTAACCTAATGTTGTTTTTTTAATTGGAGAGAAAATAGATGTTTCTCACTTGCAAATTGAAAAGGTAGAGCAGAAAGTGGCTTATTACCAGTTTCCATTCTATACACAAAATCCCAAATATTCTTGTTTGGAAAAAGAAATACCTAATTTTAAAAACATAACACCTCTGGTCTTCATCAGAACAGTGAGAGAGCTATGGCCATTAAAAAGGTAAAGCAGGTACCTTGCAAGTGAAGTTTCTCTTTTATGAACTGTAACAATAAGAACTGAAGACTTCTTTTTGTTGATGCGTTTAGTTACACACATTATCTATAAACAAAAAGACCTAGTAGGTGCTACAACGAGCTAGTTTATCCAGTAATAATAAAATGCTTCAACTGCCATTCAGTGGAATGGCTGGAGAAGGAAGGTGTTGCCATTCTGCAAGGGAGACTGTCACTCAGAATGGACCTGGAAATGAAGCTTAGATAACTTGGCCTAATGATTTTATATATGCTTTCTCATTTGACCAGTAGTTTATCTTCATTAATTAAAACAGACATGCCAAACTGCTGTTTCTGAGCATAAGGTTATAAGGATTAAAGCTTTAAAGACAAGATTTTTTTTTTTTTTTTTTAAGGCTAAATCCTTGTTTGGTGACCAGAGCTGCCTATCTTGATATTCTTGTGATGTTGAGTACTCACCTGGAGAAGTTTCAAAAGCAAGGTAAGTCAATATACTGTTCTATACATCGGATTTAATATTTGTATCTATTTCTGAGCTCTGGAAGAAAGTTGAATCTGGAGAAACAACAGTGTAGTACTTGTGCTCAAGGTATCTACTAACTTCTGGAATCCTTCAGTTGCATCGTAGAAGGTTCTTAATTCTGCTTCTCAAGAGCTAGTCCTAGGTTTTGTTGAGGGGAAAACTGAGGTACAGTTCCATGTCAAGGCTTGAAGTGGTGATCTTGCACTATTCCTAGTACTAGAATGGCTAGCAACAAAAATGATCCTCTCCATGTTCCAAAATGGTTTTTTAATCCAAAGTCCACATCCTGGACATTGCGACTTTAACCTTTCCAGAAAGCCACAGAAAAGCTCCTTAATGAGACATCTGAAATAGTTTCAGGGAAAATGTTTTCTAATGTTTAAAAGTTTTATAAAAAACAGCTCTGAGAGCTTCTTTCAGTTTCTCTTTTCATTTTGATTGTTTATCAATGGGAATTTTTTGAAGGACCGGTGAGAACTATCAGTTGTTTTAATGTTGTAGATTACAATTAGTGACTGTACAAAACAAGCTGTGAACGATAAGAAAAACAAAGGTATGGAGGAAGGGACACCCTTTCACATGTGCCAGTGTGTAGGCAGCTTTCAGTCAGCTGTAAGTACTTCCTTGTGGGCCTATTTTGTTCATTTCTTATGAAGAAGTGAGTAATAGATTACCTTGTCAGTCCAGGAAGGCAATTAATTAATAGTTCTGTCATTTCATTAAAATTCTTAACACTGCATTTAAGTCACTGGAACTGTTCTTTTTTTCAGAGAGTCATGTTGTGGACACTGTTAATTTTAAAACCAATTCCTTTTACTTCTTTTGCCTAGACCTTTAGTTGATGTAGTTCCATTCTAATTCTAAAATTGCTATTGGTGTGATTTCTTGTGAATGTACAGTTCAAATAGGGATAGTTGTTAGGAAAGCAAATTGGTGGTGAAGATGTCTGAAATTAACTTCTTCAGACAGGTTGATGCAGAATTAGCCCTTACAACAGAAGGACAGGCATACAGAGTGGCTAGGCAAGGGCCACATGCTTTATAGGGTGGAATGCACCACCTTATCTAAAGCAGTTTCAATATAACATGTCTCTGGGAATAATTTTTTTCCTGGCTCTTTACTGGTTTTTCTGGGGCTAAGCTATATCTACCAACAATAATTTTTAAATTAAAAAATATATTTTCTTAATTTTTTAGTACTACAGAATAAAGCCTTTTAAATCCTCATATGCCATTTGCCTTAGTGATAATCCTTTGCAGTACATTAAAACCTCTAGCTGTGTATTACAGCTACAAAATAAACAAAATCAACCACAAAAGCCTCCTTCAACCATATTTGGGCTCATCACCCTTTTACTTTGAATACTACTTTTTTAAAGAGAGATCCTTTTGGGAATATTAATTTTTACACTTTTTTAAATATGATCCTCTACCACTGTTCAGCTCCTTTGTGGTATGAATCATCCTGGTTTTTCTGTATTCTCTTCATCTGAAGTTTTTTTCATCTTGTGATTATTCTTGTCACTCGCCCTTCAGCTCTATTTTTGTATTTTCTTTCAGGAAGGAACAGCCAGTACTCCAGGGGAGGGCTCCTAGTTTTGCTTACTTAGTGGACATTGCATTTCCTTTATCAGTCTCTTTCCTATTTCAGTTATCCTTGGGGTTTTTTCGTCTGTTCTGGTTTTTAAACAATTGCTGCACATTTGCAAAGACTTTTATGGACCTCTCCACACCAGGAAACTCCCTTCCTTTTTTTTAATGCTCCTGACTTGTGAATAGCCCTTTGAGCTTGCAGGACTGCTTCATGCTGTGGCTGGATTACCAACTGTAGTGAATTAATTTGTTCTTCAAAGCTCATGTGGACTGTACCAAACCTGGGTGCTGTAAGGTGCAATTTCTGCAGAAGGAAAGCAATTATTTTTGCAGATTCTTTCTGCTCTGGTATAGTTCATTAGTATTGTTTTGCTTAAAAGTTTCATTCCTACATAGCTTTAAAATTACATATTTCAGGCAGTGTCTACAGAGAGTAAAAACTTAGGCTGGAAGTACTGTTTTGAAAATCTAAAGATCCATTGGGGACAATTTTATGTATCACAGGCAAGAAGCCCTTCTGAAAGGAAGGAGTTATGTGTTTATATTAAATAGAAACTGAGTGTCCCATGATACAGTAAGAGAAAGACTAAACTCACCAGTTTAAACTGAATGTTTTGAGTCTCCCATTTAAATGTTTTAAAGATACGATTATTAATTGAAGCATTATACTTTTCTGAGATTAAATATCTTACTCATATGTACATTTCTCTGGTTATGAGCCAATTTTTCTCTGTTCTAATCTTGATTTGTAAAGTTGTTTCAATGAATAAAGGGTGAGGGACAAATCCAAATAAAACTGTTTCTTGATGTGTTTATCTAAGAGGCCCCAGGAAGTGCTGTATATGAGTTCCAGGCCACAGGCTGAAACTGATTTTCATCAACAGAAATGAGAATGCAATGTAATGAGCCTGCAACTGGTTATAATCAGACCACTTCTAATTGATTATGCCTGTCTAAAGGGGCTACAATTACAAAGAGGTTTTCAGAGTACATCTCTGCCTAGACCTTTCCTACATTATGATTATTTTCTGTAAGTGATTTGTTGTTTTCAATTAATAAAATCTGTCTCTTAAAGTGCAGGATAGCCCTTGGAGAATTTACTTCACAAATTCAAAAAAGTCAGCTTTAAAATGTTGGCTAGGGAAGGCAGGGAGTAATGGATACCAAAAGCATCTTGTCCAGCTAAAAAATTACTGCTGGTTAAATGATGATTATTTATCTTAAACAAAACCAAACAACACAAACCCCATAGTTATTCCTATTTGCTGCACTGGATGGAAGTGCTGCCTGATTCATGTCACTGGGAAAAGACACTTTTCTTTCCTTGAGGTTATAGGCAAAATCTAGAACTTTTTTCTCAGCTCCTGATGTGTCTGAGGGCTTTCAGATATGCTGAGACAATACATAATGCCAAGACTATATAAACTTAAAAGTATTTTTTTCTGTTATCAATTGTGGTTGGAAGCAAGCCTTAAAAAAAAAAAAAATTAAAATATAGAAATACTATTTTTACCGTTATGGAGAGTAAAGAAAGTTCTTACCAGGTCTAGAATTATTTCATGAGCTAATGTCTATTGTCACTATTAGTAGTTATTCATAGTGTCCAGGGAATTTGTTCTTGCAGACCTCTTTGATATATTTTCTCCACATTAACTGCTTTTATAGATCAGAAATCACAGATGTCTAGGGCCTTCTCATTCTCATGGGAGAACAAAGCAGTCCTCCTGCAGAGGATAATTCTGGCACTTCTACCCTGCTTCAGATATTACAGAGGAATAAAGTAGCATTTGTAGGCATATTGGGGTGGGGAAAATGACCTTAAGTCCAGGTGAGAACATGTTCATCCTTAGCTGTGTATATGATTATTTGCAAATTCACAAGTTTTGATCAGGAGGAGTTAGAAGCAGAGGTCTGTCAGCTGTACAGCTCCAGATCAATGTGTGCATGTGAGGTTAAAAGCTTTCCTCACATCAGAGACGGGCTTTGCAAGTGGTGGAGTACAGGACTCTGGTGTGATACACTGTTTCACTAAGTAAGATTCCTCTGTTGAATATATGAACTTCTGAGAGAACCTGTCATAGACGCTCCTGCCTTCAAATCTTCTGAAAATTGGTGTTTGAAGCAAAAAATTACTGTGATCTGCGGTGCTGCTAACGCAGGAGCCAGAGTGTTGAATTGCAGTGAAAACTCAGATCTGGGATGCTCTGTCTCTCTAACAGATGAAGAATGCCACAAGAGAGAGTGGTCACATTTTCGTTCTTGCTCACATCTTGAAAAAGTTTTCTTGTTATGTTTCGTCATTTCATGAGGGGAAAAACAACTCTCTGTAGTGTACTTGATGAATAGAAGCGCATTTTGGCCAGGGTTGTGTTCCAAAAAATGGCACTTGTTGATAGAGTTCTGTCAATGTCAGTGAAGTGGGATGTAGAACAGAAGAGGGAAAAGATGAAAGAAAGTTTTGCTAAAGATAATCGTGCCAAATTGTTGCTTTCTCCTGTATATATGCTGTCAATCTGCTGGCTGGTTTGGCCTGTTGTCAAGTATAGTGTCTTCAAAATTAAAGTTTGGTGGGAAAGAGAAAACATTTAAACAGGATGTCAAATAGGATGAATCTGTGATTTAGGAAAAGATCCCACTTGTAGTCTAACTAAGCATTTTTCCTTTCTCTACTTGAGGTGGTAGAATTTATGGAAGTTCTTGAAATTAACCAAAATCCAGTGTTGTGGTTAACTGTGGGGACAGTTACTTAGTATTTACATGATTAATCCTGTTCATAGAAAGATTGTTTTGATACCAAAACGGAGTAGCCAGTATTCTACTCTTACTTATTTTCTTTCCTTGAGTTTTGCAAAAAGATAATCCCATTTTCTTGCTATCTTCCAAGTACCTAAACCTTCTGTAGATGTAGGTTAAGATTCTTAAATTCTGCTTATGAACTAAAGAAATGGTTGCAAAAAATACTGTGCACTATACATGTGTGTGTATGTGATCAGAAACATGAGGTATTATTGCAACTGTCTGCTGGTTTTGTCCTCAAATACAACAAAATACTGTCTTAAGCAACATGCAGAGCAAATACCATTCTCTTGGTTATATTTGTCCTTTTTAATTGGAAGTTATAAAATACAGTGATAGAAATAATATGGGTTATCAAACTTATGAATGCTTTGCAGTGCTTTGCAATGCAAGCACAAATTGCTCTTTATATAGGAATCTCTTAAATGTTTGCCTGAATTACTTGATTTGAAGGTCTTTTAAATAGCATTTGAAGGCTGTGGCCACGTTGTTTTCTGTATCATAGTTCCTAATATTTTCTTATTTTGGAAAGAAGCTGCATGGTAGCCAAGTTTTTCCTGCAGGCTAACTTACAAACTGAAGATTTTTGAATGATAACTAGGTTGATTATTTTAGCCATACTTTAATTTTCTTTATCTAGATCCTTAAGAAGTATGGCCAAAGAATTACTTGAATAAAAACACTGGCAGCTTGTTAATGTGTGTTTTGGTTATTTGGTCTAATTAGATTATACTTAAATTTACTCTTAACAAATTGAAGGCAGTTTTTGTTTGTTATATCAGAAATTATATAGAGTTTGCTGGTATATTGACTGTGGCACTGGGTAAAAGTTTTTATTTTGAGCTAAGGAATGTGAAGATTTAAAACATTTATAGGATGATCCAAATGCGCTGTGCCTACTAACATTAAATTAGACGAGTTGAAAGGAAATATTTTTAGGTACTCAAGTGTTCTAATTCAATGCAGACAGGAGAATTAGGAAGTTGAGGGTGGCATTGTTGGAAGTCCAAGACACACAGGGACTGATTGGGAGTTGCTTGGACAGTAAAATGCCAGAGGCAGAACAAGTCAAGGATGTTAAGATGGTCCAAAAACTGACCAAAAGTTCGTGTGAGGCAGAAGAACAAAATGGGCCAAGGCTGAAAAGAATAAATTTTTGGAGAAAGGAGATGGATATTGCAATGCCAGCAGCTGTCAGAGAAACGTTGGAGGCAGAACTTGTGACACAGGTGGAGGAGGAGGAAAGTAAAAGTGTTTTTAGAATGATGGCAGAGACAGTGATCAGAGGAGGGTTGTGGAGGGTAGGCATGATACTGCTGGAATGCTGTGTTGAACAGGGAGTATGGAAAGGTGTTCCATGAAGTAAGTGACACTAGGGGGAAGTGGAATTGGTCATGTTCATTAATGTTAGCAGTTAATATTGTCCCCATGTGAAGACAGAGACTGCTCGTCCTTTCAAAATCAGGTTCTCTTTAGATTCCAACATGTACCACCGACTGACTTGCACTGTCTCTGTGGGGTTTTATGATTTTATATGAATGCAGAATACTGGAAAAGTCAGTGCTGGGCCAGAGAGAAACTGTAAGGCAAAATACCTGTAAGAAACATAGCTGTTTCAGTGTCCAGATATAATGGGATATAATTTTTTTCCCCTTCTTTTTTCCTTTGGAAACTTTCCCTTAAGCAGTACAAAATGCAATGGGATGCTTGTTTCCGCAACAATAAATTATCTGTGGATTCTGGTAATCAGTCATGTTTGTAGTTTAGAATTGTATTGTGAGTTCTGATGCCTAGTCTCTGATGTTGAAGAAGTTGCAGATGTCTTTAAAAGAAAACATCCTGCTTAAAATATGCCCTTTTTATGATCGTCAACAGTCACCTTAGTATGGCTGTTCTCTTAGTGGTTTTATTTCCATTTAGCAGTGACTTTGCCTAATCCACTTTTAATAAAAAGGAAAAATACGAAGGAAAATACTTTTCCTTAGTATTTGTCTAGGAAAATCTCTTCTTGGCACTGATTACCTCTCAGCCTACTCCCTATTCATATGATCTGTTCAGAGCTCTGTGGATGGTAGTTAGAGAGTGGATTTTAACCTCAGTTCATAAACAATTATGCTTTCTTGCAGGTCTTGTTGAATAATGATGAATATCCAGATTTTTGATGCTCAGAGCCCCTTCCCATAACAATACACTGCAGGCACAGCAGCATTTTATTGCTGCTCTTGCAATTTTTGTCTGCCCTTGTAGAGTGTCAGTAAGTTTTCTGATGCTTGTAGTAACTCCCCCCCCTTTTCTGCTTCATTGTTCTTTTTTTCTGGAGCCTCTGGAAGGAACATGGAAGATGGTTTTGATGCTTGAGGGCCTGCATACAGGATTTAATCTCAGTCTTTCTCTAGATACAAATACTTAGAGCTATACTAATCACGTGTACAGACAGAAGCCCCTCACACAGTAATGCCTGATGATCAGAAGAGTTGTCCACTTGGCAGTAGCTAAATAATCACTGTGAAATTACCAAATCCTACAGACATGTATTAACTATGCAAGGAGGTGGAGCAAATTTAGATTTAAATATGGCAGGAATTCAGATTACTTCTCTCACTTTTGAACAGACTGTAGTGCCTCTGAGATGAAATATCAGCTGAGATGCCCATCAGCTGATAGTTTTTTACTCCCTGAACAGGGACATTTTTCTGTCATTGCTCTATGTATCTGCTTACTCTAGAAACAGACTGAATAGGTCCTGCCTGCCACTGCAGGGAAGAGCAGAAGAAAGACAGGCAGGGTGCAGGTTTGGGAGGTGCTAAATTTTGAGGAGGTTTATAACTGGAGATTCATCCAGTCCGCTAATTCCATTCTGCTCCTGTTCCTTTCCTCTTTATTTTCAGATGGTGAAAGACCATTTTACTTCATATACATGACAGAACATCAGTTGATCACAAATAGGATTTGCCCCTCAAACCTGGATGCCGTGACATAGATGATGTGCGCATATATCAGTGTGGGGGACTGAGGATATTTGTGTCGGGTGTTGAAGAGAACTAAGTGGTTGTGTAAGATGTCTCCTGTACTAGAAGCAGGCTGAAATTCTTCCTGTCCTACAAGTGAAGCAATCCTTAAGGGGGAAAAAATAAAATTAAATCCACTTAATTCTTGAGGGCTCTTTTGCATCTGTCAGCATCCTGGAGAGACTGCTGTTTGCCAGGACCCTTCTTTGGTCAGCCAAAATTTGTTCTCCCTTCTCGCAGCAGCTGGTCATTCAAACTATACAGTGATGTTTGTTTGTAAATAAAAGTATGTTGTTACTGTATCTTAACAACAGAGGCTGACATTTACTTTGGGAACCACTGTGGTTTTCTGGTTTAGTTGGATATTTTGATGTAAGCCAAAGGAAAGAGTTTACTTAAAAAGCTAAGCAGATGAGAAAACATTTACATGAAAGCCTGGAAAGACTTCTTAGTGATGAAGTTGAAAGCAGGAATATTTCCACTGCATTGTAATAAGACAGGGGCATTCTTTCCTTTTGTACATATTTGTGTGAAAAAAAGAGTGTTGGAGAGCATGTGGAGCACAAGATGAATGCAGAAGGATTTGCTTTCTGGTGTGCTGAGGCTAAGCAAATATTCAGACAGTCTTATTTTGCTGACGGCCTTGCCATTGAGACATCCAGTTTTAAAGAGACTTTCTGTAATATAGATGAGCCACAGTGTCCAGTCTTTCACAATTGCATGGGAAAAAAAGAAGTCATCCAGAAGGCTTCCAAAGCAGAAGTATTTGATATGTACAGTAAAAAAGGATCTGTTGATATGTACAGAAAAAGAGGATCTGTGATACTCTTATATCACAGTCTCTGCAAGCTAGTAGTTCTGGGAGTGAGTAGCTCCACTATGTTTTTTGTATGCAAGTAGTTTTCCCCTTCGGAGATGAGGACATAAAGATAAGTTGTGCTGGCCTTGCAAAATACAAATGGAAGTTTGCTGAGTTGGAAGGTCAGTGCATGGCCAGCTCCTGGAGTCCATGGCAGGGTCACCACTCTCTCTCATGTTGAGCGGCAGGCTCTGGCAAAGTTGGCAGCACTGACACCAACAAAATGGAAGACACCCTCCCCCCTTCCCCTAATTTTTTTTTCTCTCTCTCTTGCTCCCTCTCTATATCTCTCTGTGTGCACTTACTACTACTCTCCCTTTCTCTGCTCTGGAGCTTTGACCCTTCCATCCTGCCAGCTTTCCCATTGCTGCTTGCATGTAGCTTACCTCAGTGTAAAGCAACGTGCACAGGAGATGAAAGCACTTCCCTTGCAATATACTTACAAATACGCCCTTGGTTTGAAGAGCTGAGCCAGTTGATGTGTGTGTTGCGGAAAGGCAGCTGAGGAGGGGAGCAGGTCAGAACCTGAGAGGGTGCAGTGTGGTAAGTAATGTGCTTACCACAGTGCAGTGCTCCGAAACTGAAGCTGTTTCTCTTCTTGAACTGAGGTGTTTGACCTTGAACCTTTTTCTTTCAGCTGCCTGGGATTATTTCTGTTGTTAAACTGCTGTCTGTGGACTCAGGCTGTGTAATAACTGAGACGAAGGCCTAATCCCTCTCCAAGGCAACCAGACGGTTCAGAAATTAAGGAATTCTGGCAGTTGGATACGTGTCGTGTGACTCGGGCATTATAGCTAGTGTATGCTGTGATGCCAGTGTGTAAAAGCAGTGTGTTTGGAGGGGGTTTAGAAATGTAGCAAGTAAAAGATACAAGTTTGTATTGCTATGAGATGGAAGTCAGATGTGTCACGTGGAGGATAATGCTGTGAGATGGCTTTGCACTGATTCTGGAGTTCCTCTGACTGTATCAAGTACCTTCAGAAAAGAAACCGTAGCGAAAGTGTGAATGACAGAGCTAGCAGTTGGGCAATATGACTGAGAATTTTTTACCAATACTACATTTCTTTGAAGCGTGTCCAGAATTACTCTGAAATGGTTGTGTCTTATGTGCTAGACAGTGTACAACCATGTCAACTTTCTGTGTAAATGTCAAACAAATTAAGATGGCTTTAGAAGAATCTGAATATGAAAGGGCAGGATATTTAACTGTAAATAGAAGGCTTAGGGAAATGTCTTCATGGACAAAAAAATGAATCTATATTTGTGCTGTGGCCTCATGTCAAATTCGGGAATTTAGTAGGACTATTTGGACAGGCTTTTAGCAGTGCTCAGTGTTTAATTACAAATAGCAAAGTTACATGGAAATGAATTGTCTTCTTGCAGATACTGAAGAAATGCAAGTTTGTTTAATCTTTCTATTTGCTTTTAGTGCATTTTACCTTTAAAACCCTAAACTTCCAACATCCCCTAGCACTAGTGGCACTGTTCTCTGTTCTTTTGTGATTTTCTTCTACTTGCATTTGAATTTTGTGAAGTATAGCATGTTCATTTTCTTGCAGTACAAGCTATACAGACACCACACTGGGCAAAATGGTTTCAATATTATAAAATAGTTTATTTCTGCTGATGATGGAGAAGGTTGAACTCAGGGCACATGAGTATTTCAGTCTATGTGATGTGAAATAGGACCATTGATGACTTTTTTTCTTTCATTTTGTGTCTACATTGCCAGCTCTGCTAAAGCCTGAAACCCTCTGGTATCACAGATGGCAGTGGCCTCTTTGTTCGCTCCAGGAGGTGGCCAAGCACTAAAGAAGGTTCTCAGGCTGTGCTGGGCCATGTGGACAAGGTTGCACCAGTGTAAATGGCTGAATTGTCACAGTTCCTGTGCTGATACCTAAGAGAGGTTACAGTGCAGCTCCTTTGTTTTCTTAGCCATATTAACTGTTCAAAATTAATAAGTATAGGATAAGTATCCTAGGTTTTAAATTGAGTAAATTCTTTAGACTGATACACACAGGACAGGTCTATTTATCTCAAAGGGGCATCTTCTTAATAGCAATTTTTTCTTACTAAAACTGTGAAGGCATGAGATTTTCAATGTTATCAGAATGGCCTCTGTCATAATTTCTGCTGATTTAAGTTGCAGCTGAGTGGTCTGACAGACAGCACTTTGTTCAGTCTGGTCTCTGATTTTAGAGCTAGCTATCCACATTTTTTCCCACATATATTTAATAGTTTATTTGTGTTAATTGCTTTCTGCAATGGTAGAAATGGTAGGCTTGTACAATTTGCAGTATTATATTACTAGCTTGATTGAAGTAAATACTTAGGAAACAAATGTAATTGGTAAAGATTTTAGGCAATCTGCAAGGTACTGTAGCATTTTTTAAGTTGTTTGAAACTTTCAGCTTATGTGTTGAACAATCATAGTTCTCAGAAAACGTTTGTGTTCTTGTGTCTTTTGCTTTAAATAGGAATACAGGTGATATCTAGCAAAGCTTTTTTATAATTTGGAATCAGTTTGAAATGAAGGAGAACTCTGATTTTCATTCCATGCCTGAATTTACCTAATGATACCTTTTGCATACTTGATATATGTCAACTTCATAGTCTGGAGCAGATGGTAACATCATCTCTTTGTTCACTTTACTAAGTGTTACTCTCATTCCAGGAATGCAATTGCTTGACTTTTGGGAAGAGATGAAAAGAGTCATTTCAGATTCTGAATTGGTGTCTGGTATTCCCTACTCATCTGCAGTACCCGGGCTGATACAGTATCTCCAGAGCATCACCAAACTTGTAATATCAGTGCTGTCAGTGACTGCAGGTCCTGACATGCAGAGCTGTGGTTCAGCTGCTGCAAAGGAAATGGCCCAGCCCTCACTGTCAGTAGCTCATCTCCTGCACTGTGAGTTCCATGAAGTGCGTCTGCTGGCATTGGAAGCAATACTGCTGTGCCTGAAACAAAGAAATTCCAAGCAGATTGCAGAAGGAAGAGGAGGTGTATTATGTTTACCCACTGGTTTGGAAGACACTCTTCTCACAATGGCTCTGAAGGAAACAAATCCCCAGTGTTTTTGCAAGGTAAGAGGGTGCTTTTTTATTGACATTTTGTATGTTTTCAGTAAACTAATGTTTTTAATTTTTAGATAACAATTTTAATTATCAAATATATATTTCAAACATGCATTATGCTTTTTAAATAGTACGTGACTAGTTGGGGTTTTTTGACACTGAACAGGAGCTGTGCAGTAATTTTGTAACAGATGTTCTTGTGTCAAAGCAAGAACTTCCTCTTTCCTTTCTTAGAACTGTCCAGAGAGAATCCTTTTGTTCTTGGAGTGGAGCTTAAGTCAGTGTTTTATTGATCTCAAATGTGCACATTCCTCTTGAAACTGTCTGTAAATTCTTTGTTTGTGAATTGTGTCTGCAGGTGCTGGAAATTCTTTATAATA
This sequence comes from Vidua chalybeata, assembly GCF_026979565.1. NCBI lineage: Eukaryota > Metazoa > Chordata > Aves > Passeriformes > Viduidae > Vidua > Vidua chalybeata. The sequence continues at coordinate 29,196,888 of NC_071532.1, read as the reverse complement.
TGGATCTCAGAAATGTGCTTCCAAAGACTGAATGCTCTATAAAAATGAATCCAGTTGAGCTCTTAACCTGGAGTTTAAACCTTGCAGATAACTCCAGCAGGTATGGTCTGTCGTGCATGTTGAAATACTTCCATTTTAAAAACTTCTAATGTTGAACATTAATATATTGGTTTGGGACTGCACTTTCATTTAAAAATCTGTGTTTCAGAAAAGAGAGTGTGACTTATTTGAATAAAGTGGGTTCATGAGAATTTTTCAGAGAAGTAAGACCTTTATCTGAATTACTAAAAAGGCCTACAAGTCATATTAGCACCCTGTAAATGTCCAGTTGTACAGTTCCTGAAACAAGAAGTTACTTTGGCTGTCCAGTGACAGCCAGTGAGCATAGTTCTTCCTGAACTGTGGTAATTGGGGAACACCCACTTTACTGTAGAATTAACAATTAGTATTAATGATCCAACCATACACTCATTTGCTTTTGAATCTGCCATCCCTCCTATCCTGGTTTATGGGCAGATGGTTTGTAGAAAGAATGACAGATCTCATTTAACTTGTTGGATTGGCAGAAATGGTTAATCCTAATCCTTAGGGTTCGCACTCCTTATACAGACTGTAAAGTCAGCAGAAAGCACTGAAAATCTGGAGCCAGATTGTAGATCCTACTGAATTAGAAGCTGTGCCCATGCATTCATAATGGAATGCACAAACAGGCTTACAGTGTCCCAACTAAGGGTCAGACATCCTGTTTCTGATAGTTTTTTAAGCCATGTAAACATTGCAGTCCTGTGTTACAAACATTGGATATAGAGGGTACAGAGTGTAGAACAGCATTTTATGGCTGTGCATATTTGCTGCCGATTTGCACTAAGTTGTTCAAGTTCAAATGATGATGATGGGAGTGGTCATTTCTGGGACGAAGTAAGATACTGTTGGTAAAATAACACTGACTGGTGCTGTTAGAGGGAAGTGGCTGAAATAGCAGGCCTTGCTGCTCAGGTGTTGCCATTCCCAATGGTGGGAATGCATTTGTTCACAATTTAAAATAATGTCTGGTTTATTTGACTCAGGTTCCATTTTCAAATGTATTCTACTATGAGAAGTATGGAAATAGAAAATAAACATGAAAGAATGAAAGTAAGGGCATGTTTCATGTGGATGTCAGCTGAGAACTTAGCTAACATCTAGATCTCTAATGTAAAAACTTCAGGTGCTCAGCTTGAAAAATATCCATTGGTGATAATTAGAAATAATTAAGAGCTGGCTGGTTTTCTTCTAGAGACGAAATGATGACAGAAATAACTGGATTTTTGATACATCCTTTGCCTTTTCTTTTCAGCCCTGAAGGTCAAACCATAGCTCTCAAATTTGCCTCCAAATTGATTATCCACCTTTTGCAGAACCATCAGCAGGTAAGTGAAATTGAGCTGGTTAACGGTTTTGTAATTGTGGAGTTTTTAGAGATTGCATAAATATGGCTTTTTTAGATCCGAGCCCCAAGCTTGTGTTTCTTGTGTCCATTCATCATTTTTGACGTATTCATCATTGTGTCTTCCTCTCTGAATACACTGCCATGTTCTGAAATGGCACAGCCATGAATATCATCTCAGTACATCCCTCTCAAAGTAATTTCAAGTTAAATTCATACATAAATATTTTGATGGAGTAATTTCAGCTTCTAAGCTCATCCAAAATGGTCACTATAACGTAGAAAGGGAAATGCCTGCGGTGTTTAATGCTTGTTCTGAATCCAGCCCATTTACTGAACTGCAGCTTTGTTGTGGTTTCTTGATGTTTGGAGAGCCCACAGGAGAGCACATCGGGTGGGAAGGCACAAAGCTGAAGCAGTGGTTGGGTGCAGTTCCCAGCCAGCTCAGATTTCTTTTGATTTTAAATTGTCAGTCTGTGATGTCACATATGTATGTGTAGAGCAGTGCAAAAGCAGCTTTAGTGCTAGACGTTTTAAAAAATATTTTCAAATATTTAAAAAAATATCCACTTAGTGGATATTTTAAAACAAACAAAACTCTCATGAACTGTTTTAAAAGGAAGAGTATTTTCCTTACAAAGCTATTATTTTTTATAGAATGAGCAGCAGAATGGATTCTTACTATATGCTGATAACCATGTCTCATTAAAAAAATATAAAATCAGATTTGCACACAAGAATTGAGGAACATGAATTATGATATTAATTTTTTTTTTGTTAAAGGAAAGGCATAGTGTGGTACTTAAAGTTAACATAACAAAGAGGAATTAATGAAAAATGCTGTAGAAATCTTAAATAGAAATGGTGCAGCAGCTTTCTCTAATAAGCATATAAATCATGGGAGATCTAAGATATACCTACAGAGCGATTTTGGCTTTGGGAAAGACCAGGTACATCCTTTTCCATCTAAATTCTTTCTTTGGGCTTGCATTCAGTATTTACATCTGTGGAAGGGATTTTCTCTTCCATGAAGTAAAAGTTAAGTTCTGTCTTTCTAGATAGTCCACCCATGTGTCTGCTTGAAATTTGAGTCATTGTAACATCTTCGGAGATTTTTATTATTTGTTTTCACCCTTTATAGAATCTGTAGGACATGCTCTGGCTGTGTCCCTTTGTGCAGTGCAGGTACATGGCCATGTACCAGGCAGAATGAGGCAGAGTATGACTGAAGTTTCATTTATTCCTCAGTTAATGAGGTGGGTTGAGAAGTGGCTGAATGGCACATCCCAGAAGGTCATAAGCAGTGTCACAGGGTCTAGTTGGAGGCCTGTCACTAGTGGTGTCCCAAGGGTCAATACTGGGCCCAGTATTGTTTAATTTCTTCATCAATGACTTGTGTGAAGGGGCAGGTGCCTCCTCAGCAATCACTGACAGCACAAAGCTGGGAGGAGTGGATGATACCTCAGAGGGCTCTGCAGCCCTTCAGAAGGACCTTGACAGGCTGGAGGGATGGGCAGAGAGGAGCTGTGTGAAATTCAGCAAAGGACCAGTGTATTTGCCCTTGGCTTGTGTGTGTGGAAGGACTGAGGACACAAAAATACGCTTTGACTTGTGTAGTCATTGGTGAGTCTGCTGTGAAGGAGCAAAGTCAAAAGTTGCCTGTGTATAGTAAAAGAAAATTTCCCAACTTTTAAATGCTCATGTGGGTTTCACCCTGTTTTGGAAAAACTGGGCATTTACTAATGAGCAATCTCCTTTAGACAGGCCATAGTTCAGTGTGATGGTAAGAGGTACGTCATACTTCTCATATGTCTTGTGCTTCCAGATTTCAGAAGAAGTCTTGAAAAAATGGGTTCAGCTGATAGTGTATTTTTGTGAAGATGAGCAAGAGACAGAGATGCTGTTAGCAGCTGCTGACGTTCTTCAAAGTATAACATCATTCCTTCTGAGCAGTGAGAAGCTCATTCTTGGTAAGTAGCTTGAAAGTAATTTTCTGGATCTTTTTTATGAAATCCATTAAAACATGATTTCAAATGTATGTCTATGCACAGTCAAAACATAATTACATCAAACAGAGGGTTTTGAAAATTTTAATAGGATTTAATTACTAAACATATAGATTTATTTAAATTCTGGTAGAAAAAGCACGTGTGCCCAAGCTCTGGCAATAACTCAGCAGAAGGGGCACATGAGATGTTGTTAAGTCTCCAGGTCACTATACACTGCTGTACAGAATTACTGGCTTGCAATTGTTCTGTGGTTTGAATCTTTCTGCAGTACTCTGTTGGTGAGCTGGACATAGTTTAGTTTAACACTGGGAGTGTAACAAAGCTGTGCTGGCTGGATGTTGAATTGAAGGGCTTCAGTCTAGAAATGAGAGACACGTTCTACTATAAGAATGATTAATAATTGGATCACATTATATCTCCAGGTATAAGGATTTTTAATTTAAGTTAACATTAGACTGTCTCTTTAGAAAACAAAGAAAGAGGGAGAACAAACAAAACCTACATGGCCTTATTCAACAGTACCTTAGTGACTGGGAGGCAAAGCTAAGTGAAACTCTGTTTTGTTCTGGAGAATAGATGGGGCTTTTTTTTTAGCTTTTTTTCCCCCCCTGCCTTTTGTGACTAGAAAATGGGGGAATTTTATGACTAAAGGGCCAGGAGATATGCAAGAATAGGTAGTACTAGATGATAAAGAAATTATTTTGCATCCTGAACAGGACAGACAGTTTTAGATACTTTTAACTCCATGATACTTCATTCCAGTGTAGTTATGTAAATGTTTTTAGTTTAAGTAGCTTCAGTCCATCCATGTGACCTGGATACAAATATCTCTTATACAAAAAGAACAGTGTATTTCTTAATCTGTAGATAGTGGTTTTGGGAAAAATCAGCTGCTATTTTGAGATGTGCCTTTTAAGAGGTATTGGTAACATTCACCAGAGCTAAATCTGTATGAGGTAGACATTGCACTATTAAGTGTTCATAGTATCAGCTCTGGAAATCTTAACCTTCACCATCTAGATAAAGCTCTTCATAATACAGACATCATTACCATTTTATTTCACATTAAAAGAGTGGAAGTATTGGAGTGAAAAACTCCCAAATGCTGTGCTACTCATCTGTTATTATGTGGATGTGGTCCATAGATGATGGACAGCAGTTTCCTCTTTGATGTCAAAACAGTTGCTGATTTCCATGCTTTCCAGTCAGGCAGATGTGAAGGTCTGAAATAAAAAATAGCAGCAGTTTGTATCCTGTGTAAAATCCTAACAAAATAAATGAAACCAGACAAGTAAACAAAAATAAATGTTCCCCAAACAGCCCAGAAGATAGAGCCCCAAGGCCTCAGTGGCCAAACCGTCTGAATTAGCTCTTTACTCTGAAAATTCATCCAGGGGAAGAAAGATGCAGAGCTGACCCTTCATAGTACCTAGAATTGTCAATCTGGAGATCTTCACAACTGTGAAACTGTCAGTACTGCAGTGAGGAGTTTGGAAAATCAGGGGCATGGGCTGGTGATCAGTAGTAGTGATACAAACAAAGAATAATTCCCTTAAAGGGGTTGTGTGCATGTAAACAGCTGTGACTTCCATGCTTCTTCTGCATCAGCTTTCTTGACCACATATAGTAAAAAGTAGGAGTTAAAGGAAACTGTGGTTGTATGAAATGGAGTTGTAGTCAGTCCCAAGAGCTTCCATTACTATGTTCCTAAGAGAAAGAGGGTGAATACCTGTCTGTATGTTCTGGGTGACCACATCATCTCTTCATCAAGCTGCCTGAGGGTTCAGAAAAAGTCTTTATGCAAATTCCCTTTGCAACTTCCACTGCTTCTGGAGATACAGTAGAAATTTGTTTAGGTGGGAAATCTGGCAACTGAATCTGTAAGGGAATAATTATTCTGCCCTAGCTGTACCAGTATAACATTATTGAGTGTGTCATGCTAGGAAAAAAACAACTTCTTTCTGAAATAATTATACTTCATGACATTGCCACATAGGGAAGTTACAGGTAATACAGGAATGCTTCTTCTGCCTGTGTAGTAAAGCCTAGAGCAATTTACTTTGGCCAAGCAGTGAAATACAGTTGTCTGGCTAAGCCTTGTAATACAAATCTCTGATAGAACTGCTGAAAACATGGTAGAAAAAAATCAGCAATGAAACACAACTCTTTTGTTGTCTGTGGTCACCAGAAAGTAATATCTAAGAGCTGGCTGCATCTAAAAGTGAGCTTCCAGTGGATTCCTTTAATCAGGGTGTTCAACAAGACCTGAAAAGTCAACTAAAAATACACCAGCAAACCTAGGAGTACAGACATGTGACTTAAGCTAGGCATGCATGGTGTGGCAGCAGTAAATGGCATGAGGGTCTGTAAGGGAAGCATGGCTTGTGAGATGTGGATTGCCACTGGGGTGGTGTGTGCTATCTGCCTGCTTGGGTGTTACCACATCAGCACCTCCCTCTTTGGCACTTATCTCAGGTTAGCCTTAGCTGTGTACGTGTAATCACCCCAGGGACTGAACTTGTTTCCAACAGAGGATGGGTGTAAGGCTGGCAGGGCCTGCTGGTGAGTGCTGGGGACAGGTAGATGGGGGAGAAGGAGGTGATGGGTAGATCCCTGGAAGGTGTGGTCAGTTGCTCTTTCCAGCAGGGAGTGGCACTTCTGTCCAGCACTACTGGCAGTATCTGAAGAAAGCTTGGTTTGGCAGCCTCTGCTCCAGGCAGATTACAGCAGCAAGTCCGTGATGCATGTGTTAGTCAGTGATCAATCTGCAACCACAGAATTTTTGAAGTTGCCGAACAGGAATTCTGCACTCCTAGAAATTGTAGAAAATGGAGAGCACTCATGACTAAAGTTGAACCCAGGTAGAGAGGCCCATTCTCTTATCTGTTGTCCACTGTTTTAAACCAAGCTGAGTCTGCCACCTAGATAAGGTTTACAGATGCTGAAAATACTTCAGTTGCCAGTCTTTTTTCCCAGTGATTTGCCAATGCCTTTCATGTCTTGTGTTTAGGTGTGGAAACAGAGCTCTCTAACTTTTTTTGAATGCATATAAGAAATAGAACTCTTAATTTTTCTCCACAAATAAATATAGGACTGTCTGATACCCTTGGTCTGTGGAAATGTGTGATTCTACTGCTGCAGAATGAAGACTTGGTAGTAAGGGATGCTGCTGCTGAAGTGATACAAGTGGCACAGTCAGAGAAAAAGAGCAATGAAGGAGGTATGTTAACATTACTTCTAAATATTATTGAATGCTTGGGAGGCAAAAGTGTTTCTCTTCTCATCACAAATTTCCTGCTAACTGTAAGGTACTTCATCCATCTCCTATAAATACGTACCATAAAAGATAACAGCAAATATGATGCCCACCATGCTTTATTATTTTTCCTTTACTGTTCTTGGTTTAATTTGCATATTATTACATGGAGATGTAAAAAAGACAACAGCAGGACTCAGCTTTATGGTTTGTGCTGTGATGAGTCAATATTCACATAATCTCAGTTTGAAAGTTCTTTAATACCAGCTCTGGTGTAATAATGCAGTGCAAGACACTCCTTGAATCCCACATTGTTATAAGAGCCTAATCACAGATAGGAATCTAGGAAGCAGTATTCAACTCATTGATTCATTATTAGACCTTGAAATCCATTTAGATCCAGATCAACAAAGACAATTCACAACATACCCACAATGTGCTTTTAAGGATGTGGGCCTTTTTGTCTGCTTGCCCTAATTTACTCAACCATGTTAATTTTAAAATAGCCACAAAACTTGAGTAAGCTTAACTAATTAACGTGCTTCACTTTGAGAGTCTTTGCTGACACATTCTTCCATGTTGTGAATAAATTAGAGCTTACTACCAAACTCATCTCTCTCTGGTGGTCCCTGGTCTGTGCTACTCAGTAATGCCTGTATCAACTTGTCTGCTTAGTCAGCCCTCTCCATGCTTCTCAACTTCTGCTAGGCTGGAGATAAAGCAGCTCTGTGGTTTAAAAAAAATTAAGAAAAGGCAGTAAAATTATGTTTGCCACTGTTGTAGATAGAAGAAGCCAGGAATCTGCTTGTGTGGCAAGTATGGTTTTGATCTGGCACTGTTCAGGTGCTGAGCTGTGTGGTGGAAGGAGGTAAAAGGAGGGATTTCCTGCTTTCCTGTTCCTGTTAAATCCCACAGCTCTGATTCCAGCACTGGCATCACAGCTCTGACAGTTTCTCTAGTCCTAGCTACAGCTCTCTTGAGTATCAATGGGCTCTGTGTGCACATGCCTCAGGTCCCCAGTGCTGGCCTTTGGGGCATCTTCAAGTGTCTCAAGATGGTACTTTCTTTGGGTGTACCAAATAAGGCAGTGCTGGATTGTTTCTCTGACTCCTGTATCTTCTCCGTTCTTCCTGTTGCATCCTGGTGCCAAGGGATATTTTCCTGTAACTGGATGAGAGCTCTGTCCTCTGTCTCCTAATTAATACTAAGATCACCTCAGTGCTTGCTCTTACAGCTTACCACTCTGTAAAGCTGAAGTGACCATAATTGAGAAGATAACATAATAATAGTTTTTTATTGCTATGTTCCTAATTAGGGTAGAGACCCCGCTCCCCAAACTTATGTTAACCCCTTAGTTACACTTAGCTGCGCCTTCCTGTTTTTGCGTTTAAACTTCTTGCAATGAAATGAATGTCTGTATTCTGTGACTAGAAAAGAATGCTGCATTTGAAAAGAGATAATTCAATTTCCTTTCATGTGCATTTTTCATCATTGATGTTCCTTCCTGTGATCTTTTTTCCCCACTAAACTATTTTCACTTTTCGTGATTTGCTTTCTAGCTTTTGGGGGAGCAATTTTGCCCTTGTGGTTTTTATTTATAACCAGATTAAAATAAGCTCATCTTTGTATGTTGCTTGTTTACTTTCATTTACCCCCTTTCTTTTCATGTTCATGTGAGAGTATGCAATATGTTTGTGTCTGTGGTTTAGACATTTCATGGATCACCAGACCTCTCCATCGTGGGAATTTTCAAATTACATTCAAATATCTGCTTATTTTTTTTCAAGTTTTCATACCATGAAAGTCTGATTTTTCATCACAGCACTGACTTTAAGATAACTGAACCCATAGACTGAAATTCATAGAAGCTGTGAAACAGCTCTCTTTAAAATTCTTACTTTGTAGCAAATTACTGGATATGGTAAATTAACTGACTTTTCATTTCCATTATACGATGATAAATTAGTATTGTGGCCCAGTAGTTTTGTCAGAGATCAGAGAGATGGCTTGAGATCAGAAAGAGGAATAGATGTTTAGAAACCTGTTTTCATACATTCTGTAATTGTTTCACTTTTATATCATTACCATTACCACTAGCTAACAGGAGAGAGTAAAGAGACAATTAAAATTTCAGCTTCATTTGTGCATCAAAAGTGTTGTGTATCCTAGTAGCCATTATATTTCCAGAAATACTGCACTGTTGGAATAGGTTATGGTGTGTTTCATCTTTTACTGCTGTTAATTTGCCATACAGAGAGGAGGAATGCTGTTCACAAAAATACAAGCTCTGGACTTGCCAGAAATTTTGGTGCTAGTATCTTCATATCAACTCTTTACAAAATCCTCTTTTCTCACTGTGTACATAGCATGTAAGGGAGGAGTAGCCTATGGCTGCCTGCAGAAGAACTGCATTTATTGTCAGCTTAGGGAATCATGTCATAAGTGCTTCATCTATATTGAGATCCAGAAGAATTTGTGATTGTAGCCTGGCAACTGCCCCTGCCCTTCCTGTGTAATACAAGCTAGCATCTTGTTTTCATGTGGAAGAGTAGAGTAGGAAAGGTTATGTACTTGTGTGTTACAGTCAGATCAAGGCTGAATTACCATCCTGTTCAGCAGAGCAAGGTGAAGTTGGACTGTTGTTAAGAGTAGCAAAGTTATTTCCACAGACTGTTCATAGAGCTTTTGTAGCATGGTTCTCCTTTACATGCATGTTGCTGAATAACAGCAGAAACATGTAGCTGTATGATAGTGTCAAATAATAGGTATTTTCATGTCATTTATAGATGGTGAAACTGGAGGCAAATGATCCTGTCTATTATAGTGTGCTTTCACTTCCAGTAACAGCTCCTCTCTTGTGTATTTCTTTGAAATACATTAGCTCTTGGAGGAGAATATGAACTTGGTTTCTTGTGGTTCCCTCGTGGCTTTTGGCGAGGGCAAAACCCCCAGTCTCCTCAGGTAACTAATCCATGCAGCTTTGGATCACTCAAATCATGAAAGCAATAAGCTTGTGGAGTCAGAAGTATGTGATAACATGTGATACAACAATCCTGTGGAAATTGCAGCCCCATTTTCGTTTGGAAGGAGAAAAGCTCAAAAGACCAAATGCTGATAAACTGCAGGGCTCCTATCCTCACTCTACCCTACTATTTACCCCCAAGCAAAACCCTACAAGCCCTACTGTTTTCTTACAGAAGGCAGGGACTTCTACTGTTACCAGTAAAGTTAACTTTTACAATTTATTTTATTCATACAGAGAAGCTTGTTTTATGTTTTTAGTATGTGCAAAAGCTCATATTTGGTAGGGGAAGTTACTGAGGTTGGATGCTGGCAGTCATCTTCTGAGCAGAGCAGGTCAAGCAGAATCCTGCCTCACCAGAAAGGAGAAAAGCTTCTGTTTTTCTTGCTAAAAATACCAACTTAGCAGGTAGTTAAGGTTTTCCTAATAAGTGGAACAATATAAACCCCATCTGTAACTCAAGGTATTGTGTGTATGCTTTGTTGTTGTTTCCTCATGCATTGAGGTGTAAACCTCTGGCGGATTGTTTTATTCCTTTTAGTATGAGGGAGGGTACAGGAAGTATTGTATTCAGTGTAAAGGTAGAATAGTTGCTTTGAAATCTAATTAAATTAGTGACCCATGGCTGTGTAAAGTCTAGACCTATTCACAACAGCATTTTTTATACAAGAGGGTTACTCCTTAGAAGAAAGATGATTTAAGTTGGGGAAACAGGAGTGCTTTTTCCCTACTGGTGATCGCTTTGCTAAATATCCTGCAAAATTCAAGTAACTGTGTTAGAATAAAAGCTGTATTGATTGGTGCCATTTTCCTCTATGATTTTTTTTTTAATCTAGAGAAGAATTATATGAAGTAAAGTTATGAGCTTGTCAGTATTAGAGAAGTTTGAATAAACTTATTTTTCTACCATTATAGCCAAGCAAATCAAATTCTATAAAATTCTATATTAAAAAAACACCTTTAGTCAGCTTAACCTTTATGTTGGTAAATTACCAAATTAGACTTAAATGAGTTGAAGAGCATATTTAGTGTCATCAGCATTAGCACCAATTTAGCTGATTTTTAAAATTGAGCTGAATTAAGCTTAGATGAGCAATTAGATTTGCAAACTTTAGGAAATCTTTTGAAAATGCCTGAATGATTTAGCAGCCTAAATACTCTTCTGGAATATAATTGAGGACTTCAGGAAATTTCTGCTACTTTTGTTGTGAAATAGCAGCTTTGTACAGAGATGAGCAAGTGAGCTCCTGGGCTCAGCTGTGTGGCTGCAGCAGAGCTCGTGCAGCCCAGGGCAGGTAAATGGCCCACTCTGAGCACCACCTTCACTGGGTGCAGTGGGAGCATCTTTGAAAATCAGTCTAATGTTATTGTTACAGCTCTGTGTTTTTGAGTAATTCTGAGCATGATGTAGTCAGTTTTAATCCACTGGCTAAAATTTCAGATATATTAACTCAGGTCCTTTGGTTCCATTTCACATGCTTAAGAAATAAGCAATAGCTGATACTCCTGTGCCAGGAGTTTCTGAGCAAAAGGCAGAGTTCTCTTTTCTTCTCTTGATGGTTGCTCCCTTCTTAATAGATTGTACTTTTTCTTTTTTGGGAAAATAATCAGTGAAAGTGGCAAGTGTCCTGCTTTTTGATTCACCAGCAAGGAAGAAATTAATTTATTAGCTGGCTGACTTAAAGATGCTGACTCCACCTTCTGAACTGACTTTCCACCATCCTATTGGGAAGGGGATGGCACTACAGAGCAGACTGAGTTAAGAGCTGAGTGTTGACTCTTTCATGGCCCACACCACTTCAGGTTTATCTTACTGTTTCAGGCATGTAGGAGCATTTCAGCAACTTTTATTTTGTTTATTGGCCAGCGAGTATAAATGTGTGTAAAGGGAAAGTTAAAATGTGCTGCTTGAGGTGGTGGTGGGGGAAGAAAAAATATCACTGAATTAGATTGAAGCACTAAAACATTTTCATGGTGTCTCTGAATTCTCTTATAGATTTAGAAAGACTTTTGACCTAACCATCTGACTGGGTAGAATCTTTCTTTGTGAACCATGCTGTCACCTCGGCATGGAGAAGAGCAAAGCTGCTTGTTGCTTGCACCTCAATTTTCTTTTTCACACATCATTAGTATAAAAGTCAAGGCAAATTCAAACCAAACTTCTTCATGAACCTAGAGTAGGTGTGACTGTCATGATTGTGAGTGGAAGAAGGTTTATGTGTGGGGGTTTTTTTTTGGCACGGTGATGGTGTGAATAAGCCTTAGTAGAGGTAGGGGAAGTTAAGGGATGATCAGACTTGTTATATTAACATTTGAAAGAAACAAGGGGAGAAGAAATCCTGCTCAGATTTATGTTTCTTGTTCTTGTCCTCTAAAAATCTTCTTGCTGAACCTAAAGCTGTGCAAAAGGTTTCATACATATGTGCCCTATGAAGATCTAGTAAATCACTTGAGAAAGAGATAAGAGATAAGCAGTCTGTGTGATGTTAATGCAACACAATGGTCTGGCAGTCATCATCAACACCACAGGTGATATCAGCAAATCATGGGTGACTGGCATGATCCCAAAACTTGTACCCCAAATGTCCTTTACAACTAGTCTATGAAGCATTTCAGGACAAGTGGCTCAGATTTCATCTACTCCAGTTGCTAGTGAAACAGCTATGAGTAAGTGCTGGGCAAACCTAAAATGCTGAATGGACCTTGGTAGTGTTTAAATGCTAAAAATACCATTAACATTACTGGTGTTTAGCTGCACAGTAAAAGCATCCTACATACTGCATGGGAAACAGTAAAGAAAGATATTTTACTTTATTCACTGCCTCATTTGCTTGTTGGCATTTGAAATTGTATTCAAACTATTCATTAATGTAAGAGCCAACTTTGTCCATAGCAAAAGGGGCTTTTCTTGCTCATGTTTATCATTGGGTAAATGCATTAAATAGATTTCTTAAAGCTTTAGCTCATGAGCATGTCAAGTTAACCCCCCTCTCCCCAGACCCGTTTACTTGCCAAGTGCTAAGTCCATGCTGTGGGATTGGAGATGGGAAAATAACTGGGGGTTAGAACCTGTGCCCCACTGCTGTGTGCAATATGCATATTTTAAGTCGCTGTGTCTCTCTTAATGAAATAAAGAAGAGATGCCAGCAAACTGTTCAGAACTCTCCTTTTCATGTGATTTCATGTCTTCATCCTCTTGCCAGACTAGGGGATAGATTAACCATGTTTTGCTCTACTTCCTTGCTGGTGTAGCCTTCCAGTGAGGCAAGTGGGAGGACCGTGGTGAATAAAACAAATGTCTGATCCTGGACGAAGATTAGCGTGTAGGGTTATACTTTTCTCATGCGCTAGGTGACTTGCCCTGATGTTCAGGTTAGGCTAATGGGCCTCTGAGGCCCCAGACAGCTCTTTTAGTTGTGGCTCTTAAAACCAGTTCTGGCAGCTGCCTGGCTTTGAGGAATAAATGGTAATTGCCCAAACATAAACTAGGGAATTGCATGCATGCAGACTGGTTTAAGGATGCATTAACCAGCAAGATCATAGGTGATAAAATTTCCTTTGCTTGATTAAAGTCAAACTTGTGCATTTTATTCTCTATTCTGAAATTGATTTTCCTCTGTTTAGAGGTTTGATGGAGGGGTTACAAAAAGCACAAAGTCAGAACCTGGCTGTAGAAAGAGCTTGCTGACACTGCTGCCTGGAGCTCTTCCACTAGCCAGCCTGAGAGTGGAGTGGTTGGTAGTGCTGTAGGTGGGTGGCTACAGCTGCACGCAGAAGACTGAACACTTTCATTCTAGACATGTGACTTGCTGTGATGCAGCTCCTATGGTGTGGAAAGTTAACAGCTTCCCTCAAATGGATGAATTTCAGGTCCTTGCTTATGCCATGGATAGGTAAAAACAGTGCTTTGGAAAGACCATTTAAAATGCACTTACTGCCTTCCATGATTTTCAAGCTGCCTTGAGAATTGCTTGTAATTTTGGAATCTGTTGGTGAGAAAAATCCAAACAGATCTTGTGATATGCCACAGATTCTTGGGCACAGTCCAGAAGTTCTCACAGTGTTGTCTGGGTTACTAATGGAAAACTGCTAATCATATTAGCCAAAATATATTTATGTTCCCTGTACTGGGGACAACTGGAAAGAAGGTAAATGAAATTTTTTTTTCTGGAACCAGCTCAAGGTTTTGCTTCTGCTTTGTGAGTATTCTTGATAACTGCATTCTGGTAACTAGATGTGCAGGTCACTAAACTGAATTTCTAAGCCTGCTATGAAAGAGGAGTCTTTTGAGCTGAATGTTAGGATTTAAATGGGAGGCATTTATCCAAATGGCCTTTAAGCAGTGCAAAGCAGAATAGACATAGATAAGACCATCCAGGCAGAAGAGAATATGAAAAAGATGCAATACAGTCAAAAGCAGAAAAAAATCACAGCAAAGCAGAGCTGCTCCTGTTGCAGAATGATTTTTTTAAATTTTAAGTTTATTTTCAGAAGATTGTGTGTAGAATCTATGTGATACCCTGTTACAAGCAATGCATCTTGAGGCCTCAGTGGAGAGGTGTGAAGCAGTGGTAGCAGTTTGCAATGTTCTATCCAAACACGGTGTAGGACTTTGTATTGAGACACGGTAAGGTGATGAAATCTCTTCAGTTCAATAGATAAGACCTGTTGAGGACAGGGGGAAGGTCAGACAGCTGTGTGTGTATTCTGGGAATGCTCTGACGTGGGTCCTGGCAGAGGAGGCAGTGGCTGCTGCCCGGAATGACCAGAACACTCTGCAGGGTGAAGTGCACCACATGTTACTGAAGAGTAGTATAAACCATGAAGGGGAACATCACTGATAGACACCCTTAAGCTGTCTGTAGTTGTAGGATCATAAGTAGATGGGGGTCAAACAGAAAAAAGGACAACATTCTCCTTAAAATGTTCAGTGTTGAATCTTCTGCTTAAGGGACTCTGGCTGCATCATTTTATCCTTTCCAAGTTTTAATGGTCAATACTTCTCATTCACCTGCATGGAGAAGGATTTATGTGGAGAGATAAATATGTAAGGATGACCATTTAAATCTTGGGAAACTAAATAAGTGGCAAATACCTGTGCTATTTGGTGACTACTTGATGACTATGATGACCTCATATTTAAGAAGTTTCTTCTAGAGAGCAAAATGACACGTGGTAGAGATTATGAAACACTTACTGTGGCTAGAAGCTGTAATTTGGGTTTTTTTTTACATCTTCTGTAGTAATTCTAAGAAGGTAACAATTACAGGTCAGTTGCAAGGATGAAAGAACTGAGGTCTAGGAGTGTAAATGAATTCATCTGGTCTTTCTGCTAGAATAAATTCAGGGCTGTTTCAGAAGCAACCTATAGCCTGGTTGCATAATATTTTTATGCTAATAGGTATATTTTGTGTCTTTGTAATAGTGTTTCTGTTATGTGTGACATTCTACTTTTGCTTCCTTAAAATATCTCCTATTGTTATGAAAACTTTTGGAAGATCTGATTGGAAAGTAATTAGGTATTAAAATTGCATTTGTAGTAAGATTGCTTCCTGGTTTAATGGTGACTCTTGAATAATGTTTAACTATCTTTCTTAGATACAGAGGAAGAGTTGGCTGAAAATATGGCTTAAATATTTTGTTAGAAAACTCTTGGCTCAGAGACCCATCACTGGATTTGCTGACTGCCTTTTTTTTTTTTTTCTGATGCGAGTGTAGAGTAAGGCTGTTTGTTATCCACACCTTACCTACTAAACTTAGGAGTCTTTGTGTGTGAGCAAAATATTAATGCAGAAGCATTGACTTGAAGCCAAAGTGAATACACATGCTCCTGCAGTTCTTTATGAAACTTCCTAAGGTTATGAAGCCAGGCTTTCTGATAAAAGTGTAAAAGTGTTGTTCGTGTTGGCTTAACAAGAGTGTGCCCTTTTGATATGAGCAGAATAGCACCACTGACGATCATCATCTGCTTTGAAAGCATTTCACTTTATTTCTGAGAGAGATCTATGGTATTTTAGTCTTCAAAAAATTGCTTTGATTTTTACTCCTGATTAATTATAGAAGAAGCAAGCAGTAGTCTTAATTATCTTCATTGAGAAAGTAATTTTGCAAATTAGGCCAGTAAACTGCAAAATCAACCTCTGCAGAAGTATACAAAAACTGAAGGACTGATCATACTCTTCTGAATAGAGCTATTTTGTGCTTTCTTTAAACAAGCTGGAAGTGCAGAAGACTGAGTGCTTTGGATCAAATGTACTCTGCTCCACAAGAGCTTGACACATTGTCAGGGAAGGCCAGGGTAAAAGAAATGGTACTATTCACCCTACATTGGCTAGTTTTTACAGCTAGGCCAGGAAGAGTTGTAGGGATTTGCTGTTTTGGTTTCTTGTTTGCTTTTTGTAGCTGGCATTCTACATTGCTAATTGTGGGCATGCTAAATGCTAATAATCAAGAAAAATGTTAAGCTCTTCAATCATATCTATACTTGTGAAATATTATTTTAACAGATTTATTTAGAGATGTAACTGATGTTGTGTGATTGATGAAATTTGCCTGTAGTCTCTATGGCATTTTGCTACCATATTCAGCTCTTGTTACACCAAGGTTCAAACATTTTATTTGAATAAATTGACTCCAATTTTAGTAGTTAAAAATACTGAAATGAAACTTGAACTTACAAGGTTGCAGCTTTTTTTTCGTCCTTTATCTGTAAAACTGAAGTCTGGGCACAAATTGTGTTATTTTGCTGACCAGTTGCTCCAGTTCTTTTATTAATACTGTTTCTTCTGTTTCACTGGTACTATGACAGGATAAAGATGTTCCAAGCAGTTTCTTTTTGAAAAAACAATGGCTACCTGAGTAATTTAATATACAGATACTATTAAAAAGTAATTTTTAAAGTTAGGTTATATTGAAAAGTAGCCAAGCAACAATAAAAAAGAAAGATTGTTACTTCAAGTAGAATTGTTCATTGGTTAGGAATTGAGAAGAGGGAATAAGGAAAAGAATACTGGAGGAATCAAGGGGAGTTGCATACAAATTAAAAGAAAATAATTTCATTTTAAATGGAGCTCACTTTCTCAGAACATCCAGCTAGAGGTTAGGCATAGTTAGAAACTGGGATAGTGAAGTTGGTGGTAGCTTTTTCATCCTTTGTTACCTGGCACAGGTGAAAGCTGGAACAAATAGGGTGCTATTCTAACTGGGACTGCACAAAAAGGCTTTGGTTATCCATAGCCTGTAACCGTCCCACTCCTCCTCAGACTGCTTAAGATACAGGAGTCCAAATGGATATGGACCAGCATCTCTGATAGTTTTGGTATACTGCATATTAACTTCCCACACAGTGCAGTTGAGTACTGCATGCTAGAAGTTCTGAAGGGAAGGACTTGAGAGAGCCCTGGGCAGGCACATCCACAGACACAGGGAATTCTTTCTAAGGGCAGAGTTGGAATGCCCATCAGATCCCAGAGGTATTTCACCAAGAATGAGGAGGTGATCCATTCCTGCAAGCAGATTTTTGCACACAGAATTTCATTTGTGTGTTTGTGGGTGGGAGTGAGGTAGAGGATATAAATACCTTTGCAAACTAGCCTAAACCACCACCTTGTTTTCACGTAAGTCAGCACTCGAAGTTTTTAATGACCAAGATAATTCCTACCTGTGACGGAGTCAAAGCGGCACATTAGAACGAAAGTTGGTTTTATTATATTACTGATTTCCTGTGCCACAGCCTTCCCACTGATTTGGTTACTTTAATTCCTAGTGTGTTGGTGGGGGGAAGCAGTTGTCGGACACAATGGGCTCTTATTCAAAACCTGAGATGTGTAAAACTCAATGTCTCTTTTTTTTTTTTTTTCCTATAATCATTTCCAAATGAGCGCTTACAAGGAGAACTCGGAACTGGCTTAGTTGAACAAATTGATTTCTCATGCTTGAGAAAGTGAAGTTAAACATCCTTGGGAAGCCTAGAAATTTAAATTTTGAGAACTAGACTTTTTTAAAGGGCTTTTGATTTATTAGATTTAGAACAAGACTGTTGAAATCACCTTGAGGAGCAGAATTATTTATGGCAGCTGCTTACAGTACCAGTGTAATGCCACTTTCGCATGTCTTTAATTTGGTTCCTTCACGTGGTCTGTGCTGTGTTAATGATCACCTTGTCATGCTGCCAGTGGAAAACAGTTTTATAAATAATTCCCGCTGGTAAGATGAAAGTGTTAACAGAAATACTTCAGTGAAGGTCTTGATTAACTTATACACTTGGCTTGATCACAGTAAAGCTTAGACTTACAATATCGTGTTACCAGAACTAATAAAACCCATTCATTTTTTCATGTACTGTGTTAATTACCCTTTTACTTTCCCTCATGGGCAGACACACAGAGGCTGATTTCATTTTTGTGTTGAAGACCACAGTTACACTTTTAGACTTCTCCTTGCTGTACTTAAAAGTTCCTACCCAAACAAAACCAACCTTCCCTAATTCCAGAATTCATATATTGTAATAGTAGACGTTCAAGACTATAGATTCTTACACTTAGGTGCTGTATTTAACCTACCTTTACTATAAAGAGCTGAAGAAAGATCTTTTAATTTTTTTTTATTTTCTCATACTTACTGAAAGCTCGCTATCTTATGTACATGCATTAAGAAGCACAACTAAAAACTGAATTTTCAGAATATCTTCCTTTAATTCAGATTCCCCAAATGTAAGTATTCCAGTCAATTGGCATTTTGCAATAGAGAATACTAACATACCACCTCTGAGAAACTTCAGGAAAACAGGCATGTGCCACATTCTCTGAAGCTTGACAGCAATAGGATCACATAAACTGCGTTAACGAATGGCCTTTTAGAAAAGATGTTCACAATACTGATTTCCATCCCCTAAAGCAAACTTCTTGGGGGTTGGACTAGATGATCTCCAGAGGTCCCTTCCAACCGTGAGGATTCTGTGAAAGCAATGTGTTTGGGTAGATCATTTTAATTAGGCAAGATCATACTCAGGTGGGCAATAGTCTTTAAGGATATATACCAAAGTACAGATTATTTGATACTTTGGTATCAGTGACCTCATGCTCCCCTAAAGCAAGGTCAGCAGACCTTGGAGTTCAAATACAGTGGGTGTAGGGAGAGCCTAAGGATAAAATGATCTCAAGGGTGAAGTAGTACTTACATACACACAAACAGAAGTATTTTAGGCTGGTCTGTAGAACTCAACAGTGGTTTCATTTCAGATTCATAGGACTAAAGGCAATACAGGCAGCCTTTGCTTGTTAGCTGCCTTTTTTTGCAAGGTGTTTTGGTTTTTAGTGTGTTCATCTGTGTGCCGCTGTGAAAGGCTGTCACAGGGCAGAGGTAAATTCTCCAAAGTAGGGGTTTTACTTGATTCTCACCATTTGTGATTAAGGCTCACCTAGTGCCATGGCAAGGGGAAGTAGAATGTGGCCTTTGATGAAGGAAACTAATTTGAAATATACAGATGGAAAAATAAGATGTTAAAGGCAAAAAGAGTCTTTAGGTTAAAGACACATGTTTCAGTCACAGAGTCACAGTGGACTGTAACTTCAAATGACATTACTAAGTAAAAAAGGTAAAAAGTTCCTTGAGCGCCTTGAGAGCACTCAAAATTTCCTTGCGTTCCTTGAGAACAGAAGTGAAGGAAGCTTCGGTTTGGTAGGTTTTTTTAATGGATTTGTTTGGCAGGTAAGTGGATTTTCTCATGTCTGATGATTCAAGTTTCATCCTTTCAATAGGCATGACTGCAGTACAATCTCTTTTCTTTACCCAGTTGGCTATTTCATAGAAACAAAACTTAATGTTTCATATTCCCATATCCTTTTTTGTCAAACTGGATTGAAACTGGCTCACAAGTTGTAGTGGGAAATACATGCACAGAAGTATGCCTCCTGATTTCCTTATTTTGTTTAAAAATGGGGGAAATCCCTCTGATGTTGTTTATTCTTTCAGATTGCCAGTTTGATTTAATAAAATATACTAGAACTGTTATTCTTTTCTGTGCACTGAGTGCTCCCTTCCTCTCTACCTGCACTCACATTTCATTCTCCGAGGTTCTTTCACCTTTTCAACATATCTTGAATTGACCTCTCTAAACTTACAGTCTTCTGCTTTTCTTTCTCATTTGTCTCTTCATAATTTGCTTTGTAAATTTAATTTTGTGAACTGAATATTTTTATAAGGCGTGTTGATGGGCTGTTGTTATTAGGGTTGCCTAACACTCCTCAATTATAAAATCCTGGTTTTCAACTACTTGTGTTAATCCTTACTAGTTGGTACTGAGATTTTTCTATACTGTGAGTATTTTTTGTAAAATTTAATTATTTTGGTTTTGTTACTGTAGACATGATTCTACATATAAAATTAGGAGGAAATACTATATTTATGCAGGCTCTGATAAAAATTGAAGGCCTTTTCTTTGAATACTGTTACAGATGTATGCTCTGGATATGCGTTTTTTTGTAAAATACGTACAAATTTGACTGAGAAATAGAACAATAAAATGTTATACTTTTCATATATATATATATATATATATATATATATATATATATATATACACACACACAGAGTCAATAAAGATTGAAAGGAGCCTAAAAGGTAAAACCTCTGAAGATTTTTGTGTTCACAAAGCGGCTTAAATTTCTCTGCTCCTGAAATGCTTACGTGCATTCCGAGCAGGGCTACTGAGGATACTCAGTGCCAGGAACACTGCCTCAGGATTGTGCAACTGTGGCTGTAGGTAGATCTGGTCCAGACTGTGTTTAGATACTTGAAATGATGAAGGTATAGATTAGCTTTTCTTTTTGGACCTTGGTAAATGATACATCTTCCTCCTCCAGCCCTTCCCCACACCAAGAATATTTGGAAGATTGCAAGGTCAGGTATCCAAATGTTAGGAAATTCAACTGCTATTTCAGCTGCAAGTTGAATGTGATAAAGAGAGTAAGACCAGGATCACAAGAAGGGACATGCCAAAGCTATTTAGTTTTGCCCTTGTGATTTTGAATTCTGTCCCTGCCTCTCCCAGAGGGCTGTTTTGTGCAGGTAAGCAAGTCATTCCAAGCAGAGTTTGGAAAGGAGGTCACCATGCTGAATGCTTAGCCGGATACCTTGCAGGCATGATTTGCAGGAGTACAGAGCACACACAGCTGAAGCCAGAGGGAAGTGCATTTTGAATATTAAAGCATTATAGGGTGCTGACTCCTTAGTGAAACAAGTCATAATGTCTCAGATCAGACATTTAAGCCAGTCAAGATTTTTTAGTCCTCATGACTGTCTACTCTTCTGCAGAATAGATAGTGTCATTCCTTCTTTCCGTGTACATCGTTATAAGTGATTTATGAAGCGTACCATATCACGATGAATGACTGAGAGCCCCAGGTTACTTAGCCATTCTGTCTTCCATGCCTATTTAGAATATTTTGTAATATTTTGAATAAGAAAAGTTCAAAGCCATGTATTAAATGTGTAGAGAATAGAAAAAGAGATTTCTTCCCTGTGATGGGGAAGTCCCTGGTGTTACATAGTTCATGTCTGCATTACTATGTGAGACATGAATGTTTTTAATTTTTGTCTTGTGCAGGGAGCACTTCCATTCAGCACATTGGGGAGAGCACTCAGAACTTAGTTCCTTCTCAGCTGAAGAGGCACAAACCTCAAAGAGCTTTGAAGGAAATGGAAAAGACAAATGTAAAGTCTGTATTAGACAAATATATTGGTATCTGTGTTGGATAGTCTATTGAAAAACTCTGGTATTCTTTGACTGAATACTACTTATCAGTCAAAGAATTTGTGTATATATTTACACTTTATGCAAAACTAAGCAGCTCCTGCTCCTTACATAAATTTACTTGGACAAAGTCCTCGAAGTAATTCATACAGACCATGCTACAATCCACCTGAGCATGCCAAGGCCTCTGGAATGCCATGTCTGCTGAAGATGCAGATGAAGTTGCAGGGAGCCACCACACCAATATCTGAGATGGAGATACGCTATCCAAGTCCCTTGGAGCTTGCTAGAGGATGGCCTGATGACAGCTAGAAGCTTCATAGCAAAACTTGAGCCTGCTGTTAACACATTTAGACTACAGCTATTTGGAAATGCCAGAGCCTGAGGTATTTCAGTCAGAGAGGTACAAGTAAGTCATGCGACTTGAGAGAGGTGTAGCCCTGCCCATGTAAATAGAAGTGTCCTGGTTCAATGAAGGTGCAAAATCCAGAAGTCACCTAGGTGGCAAGAACTGTGTGAAGGAAAAAGGGTGTGAACCACTCCTTAAGATTTCTTTAATGTGAACATCATTCAAAAGAACAAAGAAAGAGTCCTGATTCTAGAAATGCCTCAGTCACAATAGCATGGTTAGGATCAGTAGGTCTTCAGTGTGAATCAAAACTTGTAGTAGAGTGAGGAATATGTGTGTGTAATCTCATTTCAGAGTATTTCTGAAGGAAAGGGCAAAAACCAATTTGCTCTCAAGTGAAATCACTGGTGCCTCATCATTCCATTGAAAAGAGCCAGTGGTTCTCTCATGGAGTGAAAATGCTTTTGAAAAAATCTTTGGAGATGGGTATTTTCCATTCAGGATTGAGACTTGGGGCTGTTTACCTGTTACGCATCTGCAGGGGAACTGCCCCTAAGTTCTCCTTAGATCACTGCCTCTAAGTGACCTGTAATCACTGAGTTGTTGAATAGGATAAACAGCACCTGCCTGTCTGTATGACTGCAGCTCAACAGTCTGTCTGACTTTTTTTGTTGTAATGTCAGAAAACTCACAACGGACCCCACTACAGTGCATTGAAAGCAATTTGCAAGTAGGCACTGGAAGGTGTTTTGATCTTGACAGAAAAAAGCAAGAAAATTCTCTTGGTCACATAGCACCTGCAGTGTGAATGTTTTGTGGTCCTGGTAGCTTCTCACATTTCAGACAGTTTGCAAATTTTGCAAATTTAGTTGTATTTTCATAACATTGTGCATCTGTGTCCATATATCAGCAAAACAATAAAAATAATGTGAGCTGTTCTTTACACACATTTCATCCCGTAGATGACATCTCAGACAATCTGGACTGTACTGGAAGCTATTCATGTAAGGGTAGCTGGGGTTTTTTTTCATCAGGCATTCATATAGTGAATGGTTTCTGTGGGCTTTTGCTCCTTAAGTGTATTCTCTTACATAGTGAGGAAAGGGGTTTACAAAATTGGCCAGTAAAGAAGCTGAGACTGTATTATGAACTTTTTTTACATTATTATACAAACGATTTGTGGTACTTTCTGTAAGAGCAATTTTATGGCCACTTTTTTTCGAATGTCACCCTCTTTTAACAAGTAATATGAAACAAAGATAAAAATTAAATATAAACCATCCTAAAAACAGTGTCGTCCCTCCCCCCCCAGCATTTTATAGAAGGTATCAGAAGCAATGCAAAGACTTGAATTATGGAGGTTTCTGAGTTGGTTTTTTTTTTGCTATTCTGCTCAAAAATACCTTCCTTCAGTGAGTCACACATACACTTGAATCAGATGTGTTGTAGTAAGTTAGCAAGTGTCTTCTCTGCTCAGATGTGCTCAATAGCCACAGTTTGCAGGAATCTGCAACTCTGCCTTGTTCCATCCTTTAGAGAGAACTACTGGAAGAAGGATGAGAAATACCAATGTAAACTAACATTTAGGAGAAAGTGTAGAACAAGATAAAAACATGTTGTAACCTAAGAGACCTTGAAAATCAGAACATTTTTCAATAATCTAATATTACTCTAAATTCTAGTAATTCAAAACTGCAGTGTTTCCTTAGCAGTTGTCATCAGCTAAGTCAAGCTTGCATTTAGAATGAGAGTTATAGCGCCAAAATAGTTTAGTATTGTATCAGTACTCATGTAGAAATAAATAGCATTTTTATGCTTGTTTTTGTGTCTTGCAAAAAATTCACCAAGATACACTTAATAATTCACATGAATTGGCTTAATTAAAGAAAGAGGAGAGAGAACTTTTGCATTGAGACTTATAATTGTCTTAGCAAGATTTACTGGTGTGTCTGGAACTCATTAAAATCAGTGGATTTTGCAGGAGGAACTTTATGTTACAGCTTTTTGAAAAATTATATTATATAGAAAATGTGCAAGTACTGTGATTTTTTACTTTGTATTCCCAAATTTATGTCAACACCTTAGAAGTTGTTGTCAGCCCACTTATACAACATTAGATCATCACATGGATGAAGGAACAGTTTGCTTTCTAGAATACAATGCCACTAATTAAAGTTGAAAGTGAATGGACTGAATTAGAATCAGCTCATCCATCAAAGACTGGCTACTGATTATTTACTGACAGTGCTTCATTTAGCTCTATTAATTACTCAGTGGCACTGTTATGTAAAGGTCATGCTTGAAAAATTAGGAAAGAATACATGAAAAATTATTTTATGCACTCAATGCTGGAGTCTGGAAGTGGTAAATGTTAAACAGAGTGTTCATGTGAATAATCTATTAAATGTGTTTTTATATCAGCATTTTAATTGTGAGTGAGTAAACAGAACAGCAGCTTACAGATCTGGATAGCCTCCTCATGCAGGCTGTGATGGTCATTGCTGTGGCTCCATAGCAATAAAGGAAAATTTGCTTTTCTATTACTGCTTTTAAAATAGCTTGCTGCTTTTTTTTTTTTTTGTTCAGCCCAACTTATTATAATAATTATAAGATTTTTAGTTCTTTGTACTCATTACCCCTTCTTTCTTTATTCCTTTATCCTTTATATTATAAGCCTCTTACCATCATTCCACAGATATCACTCTAAAATTCCATCTATGATACAGGAGTAAATGTGTCTCCTGTGTTCCTACAGCAGAGCTGTAACATACAGCTCTTTCACATTCAGTAACTTTGATCACAGTAACTTTGGTCAGTGCTAAGCAAAAATTTCTGTATAGGTGGTACATGCCAGTAACAAGAGTCTTCAGTTACACATTTAATTCTAGTCATTGATACTAGTTTGGAAACCATATTTACCTTCATTTTTTCCAGTAAATAATACATAATTTGAGTTTAAAAAACCATATGTTCTCATTGGCAGTGTTTTAAAAATTAGCTGAATAATATTTTTACCTTATAAAATGGAAAAGCATGAGTTTTGTGAGTTTAGGCAAGGGGAACTGTCTTTTTGCTGTTTAAATTAGAACATGGCTTGGAGGAGGGGAGGCTCTGCAAAAGTGGTAATGTAAGAGGTAAAGTCCGAATGCTCATTTCCTCTTGACAGATCTGTGGTTGTTTTGTAATAAAACCCTTCATGTACAGGAGCATGGCTTACATGGGAAAATCTTATATATACATACACATATATTTAAAAAGGAAAAATAACGCAGTTACTGAGTTGAAAAATACTGTTCGGTTCACATTCCAAAAAAGGGCTTGAAAAGATGGTGAATATGTGTGTGCTCTTTTCCTCAAGAAGGGACTTAATTTTCTGTTCAGTCCTGAGCTGTAAGTTTCCATGCTAATCAGACATGTTGTTAACTCAGATCTGTTTATAATCAAAGTCAAAACTGAGAGCAGCATCACCGCCACTCTACTCAGGGACTGCAACTATTAAGAAATTAGTTTTGATTAGTTTGTTTTGTAATGGTGTTGTGTTTTGACATCGTGTTGCGTGATGTCAGGAAGGGCCTCTTTTTAAAGGCATCCTGAAAAAGCACGGCTATAAAACAGACTCAGGCAGGGAAATGGAAAACATATGAAGCAGCTGTACGTCATCTAGGGAATGGTATTTCTCGAGAGGATAGAAATGATCTAATTGCCTTTGATTTTATGAAACACTATGAAAAGGAATCTGCTTATATATTAGATTTTACATAAATGGTCATTTTAAGAAGTGGAAAGTTTGATGTTTGTAACTTAAATTGACACAGTGCAATTGTAAGAGCCATCTGCCAACCATCCAGATGCAACAGTTACCATTTCTGTATTTTCTTTCTCTCTTTTTTTTTTTTTTTTTCGATTGGTGGGGTTGTGTTGGTGTTTTTTTGTTTTTTTTTCTGGGGGCGGGATTGGTTTTTTTTTTGTTTGTTTGTTTTTTCCCTTTTGTTTTACTTCTCAATTGTCTTCTTTTAATCCTAGTGCCCAGAAGGGTGATAGCACTGTAACATTATTGTGGAGACTGGGTGGGTATGAACACCCCTTTACTTAATTTTATTCTGCCCTGCTGTTTTTCCGGTGGTAGCATTGCATGTCCAGTGACACCTATGCATTTTGTGGCTGTGGAGTTGCACAATTCCTGCCTACCTCAAACTAGAACTTATTTCAACATAGGAAATGCATTTTCTAGCCTCACTTTATTTACCAGCTCTTTTAACTCTTGGGTTGGGCCAATGGAATTTTTTTCTTTCTTAAATTTGAAGGCTTTTTAAATGTTATGAAGTCTAGGCATACATAAACACAGCATTTTAAGCAAAAAATATATCTGCAGCACTGCTTCACTCAGCTCTCTTATATTTCATATGCTGAGAATAGAATAAGCTTGATTATTACTGAGCACCAAAAGAAAGACAATCTTTATATAATGAAGAAGTGATTAGTGATTAGGTGAGATTTTCCATTTGCAAATCTAATATTACAGGTATTAGTGACCGTGATGCTGAATCTGCCATCATTTGGATGAGAACCTGATATCTTGCTTGATACCCATCATCTTTTACAGTGATGTATCAGAAAAAAATAAGATCAATCTCCAGTTTTGCCAAGCAATCTTTCAATGATCTTTGTTGCTTTAAAGGTCCATGCCTTTTTCAACTTCCCTCTGAAGTAAGAATACTACCTCATTTTACCAGGGTGTTATGAGGCACCATATTGATAGTGATGTATTAATATTTATAACTTGATGGGCAGCACTTTGTGCAAGAAAGTAAAAAATGTCTTACCAGTTCAGATGGTAGTGGTCTACCTAAAATACTTTCTCTAATTTCAGTTGGAGAGCTTACCCTATATATTTTCCTTGAAAACATCACTACTGTTGGTACACTGTTCTTTAGGAGATTTTATCTCAGAGGTGTTACACAAAGCTTCCTTGCAGATTCACTTCTCTTTCCATTTGTTCTGAACACAGTATATGTTTATAAAAATTGCATTGCTCTTTGATCTAGAATGTTAACAATTTGCAATATAAAATTTACAAAATACTTTGTTAGGCAAGGAATATGTTCTGCTTTTCTCCTTTGCCTATATTTTATCATGGTTGTGCATAAAATATTATACATCTTAATACATCCCCTCAGTTCCCCATAATATCACCTAAGCTTTAACAGAGAACAGTTGTATAGTTGGAGGACACGTAGTAGGCTACTAGAAGAAATATTTACATCTGGCATGATCAAAGCTTTTGGACTATATGAATGTGTATGTGGGAGGTCTAATTTTTATGTAGGCGGATTCACAAAGACCAAAACAGTGCAGTACTTAACCCCTTTCCCTTTATGAAAATTCAATTCCTCAAAATGAAAAAAGTATGTAGTACCTGATTCTTATCTTTATTTTTCATTTTGATGAGTAGTATTAACTATTCTGCTTGTAACTACTTGTTTTAAGTCATAGAGAATTTTTTTGGTATTTCAACCCCTGTACTGGCTTATTTAGTAAGATGCTTATCTTGCTCATGATGTTTTTGCACGTTGGAACATATGCATATTTTCAAATTTTAAAAACTCATATTTTTAACACAATTTTTATAGTCTGTAGAACTGCTGTGGAAGGAGCTCTGCTGTGTTTTTGGTTTATAGCACTAGCTATATCTTCAGGTTTGGTTTTTGCAGGTTTAGTTCTTCTGGCAGTAATCAGCTGTGAGCCCTGGCTATTTGAATTTTTTAAAATTCAGTTACTTTAAATAGTTACATTATGAAAGGCTATTAGCACTCATTTAAATAATCTCAGCATTTTGTTTGCAAGGCTCTGACAGGGACATTTGGGATGACGGCTGACCTGGGCTAGCAGATTGCTGAAGGGGGAGGTCTCGCTCTCCCTTTGGCTTCTTTCCTTCCTCCTGCTGTCCTGTGATCTTCCCTTCCCTGGCCCCCAGCTACACCAATTCTGACTGCAGGGTAACCAGCTCAGCTTGCCAGCCAAGCAGAAGAGCCCACACGCCAGAGCTGCGTGCCAAATGCCTTTTGTGCTGTTCTGAGCCTTCATTTACCAGGTGATCAGCAGAGTACCTGAGCTGGCTCCCAGGTAAGCATCAGGGGCCTGGGGGGCTGTGGTGAAAGGGAAGCCACTTGCCCTTTTTGCCCCTGGTGAGCTTGCGTCTTGCTCAGAGCACTTTCTGAAGTCACAGCATGAGTCATGAACACAGCATCATGTGTAATATGTGGTTTCTTGAAAATCAGACCTGCCTTTGCAGGCAGATGATGATGTGAGGAGCGCTTCCTGTAAAAAGTGAAGACTGTGCATTTCTTTTGAGAAGACACACATCTTTTGTGGGTATCTTCAGAGATTCTATGCATGCTTACAGCATCCCTGGCACTTACTTTTAGAGCTGGGGGTCATCAAAGCAATAAAACATCTTCCCCCATGAAAATGTTTTTTACCTATTAAATCATGGGTACCTATGTAACTTTGCTTGCTGTTACCCATTTGCATTACTTCAGCACTCCAGGCTTCTTTTGGATATATGCTATATCTTTTCATTATCCTTGTAGCATTGACAGTCCACAAATCAAATCCTGAACTATTCTAGCATCAAATTTGTGTAAACTGGTATCAAAGTTTGCGACATTGTGTTATTTTTCCCCATCCCGGGCAGCTCTGGAGAGCCTGGCAAGGCACTACTTCTCGACGGGACCAGGGTTTGTTGCGATTCCCGGGCGCTTCTGCCTTCCGTGCACCGGGCGGGGGCTGGCTGTGCTCTGTTGCCGCGCGAGGGACGAGACAAAGAGGGAAGGAATGTCCACTCCGTCCGTGCAGTCTGCTAGAAAGCTTTAATTGCCGTGGGGAGCTGCAGTGGAGAAGCCGCGGCTCACTCTTAGCACCGCGTGGATGGAAAATGGCCCCGAACAAAGGAAGGCATGAGGTTTTATAGGGGGCAGGCCGAGGGAGGTGGAAGCCCCCCTCGCCCAATGGGGGCAGGCTGTGGGGGAGTGATGTGGATCAGGGTAACCAGCGGAGATGCAACAGGGCGGACCAGGCTCCGGGGTGAATGGGGTTGCGGGAGCAGGGTGACAGGCACAGAACTCTCCAGAGTGGACAGTGGGGTGGTTACAGGATTGGCATGGTGATGCTCCAATGATAAGTAACCCGGAGCAGACCACCGCAGTGGGGGGAACACGGGGAGTGCACGGGGGTACACAGAACCGGCTAACTAACACATATCAGAACCCCTAATCTGAACCCAAACCCGGGATGCAACAAAAGTCAGTTAATATTCAGGGTGTTCTGTAAGTAACAGCAGCTGAGGGAGCATTTCAGAAATCATGGAGTCATTCCTGATACTCTGCAGGAGTGGAATGGAATGAGCGGGTGGAAGTGAAAATTCTTCATCTGCCAGACACTGGTATTTTGTTGAGTCTTTGTGAACACCTGAAGTACCAAGATGCTGCTATGCTAGCTTCTCTAACACAAAGCCCTTGCAAGGTAGGCAGACTCTTAGCCAGATTTTGGAACCCTAAGTTTTAGTGTTATCAAAGTTATGTGGCTTTGTTTTCTCTGGTCTCAACACCAGAACTGACACACAAGTTTTGTTGGTCAGTTAAATGGCATCTGCAGTTCACAGAAAGGTTGTCAGTGTGTTCAGGATCTTCATGTTTTTCCTGAGTGCTACACATTCTTTGCATGTTTTCCTTGTATTCTTTTCTCTTTTTTAGTTTGAAGAAAAGAAACAGCAACAAAAAAGGACTTGCCATTTCCTTTGTTGCAACTTGTAGGATTCTCTACTAGACTGCTATACTCTGTGACCACAAAACTGCCTTTTCTTCTCTGTCATGCTGCTGAAAAACTGCTAACAAGCAAGTTTAGTCCAAGAAGAACCTCAGCATTACTTGTTTTGCTACCTCTTGGTAGTTTTCAGCATGGTCACATAATACCACAATTAGAGGCTTCGATCTATTTCTTGATGTATTTCTCAGCAGTTCAGCGTTCTCATTCGTAAAGAGAGCATCACTGTATGTATTTATACTTCAGAAGATTAAATGTTAAAAAGGCCTCAGAACTGGCAGTGCTATCTATAATTGGTCCTCCAAAGCAACAGCTAACTCAGCAATGGGAAGTACCATGTTTGATTTCTAGCTCCCAGCATCACCTAATTTGCTAAATATTCAAATACAAATAAAGTGTCATAAGGAAGAGGCCATATATAAATACTTATCGTAGGCATTCAGGAATCATCATAAAACTCAAAAATATCATCAGAATTCAAAAGAGCTGAGTTTAAAATATTGCATTTTGTAAGCATTCATAACCAGGATGCTTGTTTCAGGCTCAGAACACCATACCATTTTAATCTCTGTTTTTTCATCTCTGAAGATTGCCAGTATTGTTGAGGTCCCTATGGCACTTGAATGAAACTGTTTCCTATCTAAGCCTAAGCAAGCCAAAACAAATAAGACAACCACTGTGTCCATTATTTAAATTATCAGACTGGTACCAAATGGAGTACAGCAACAGGGAAAGCAAGGGTTTAAAAAAAAAAAAAAACAAACCCAAAAAACTCAAGAAAACAAACACACACCCCACACCAGAAAAGCAAACAAACAAGCAAAAATCCCTGCAAAGGAGTGTCAGCAAAAGCAATATCTAAAAACGCCAATACCTAAAATAAATAGGATCGAAATGTTGCACTACACCACTGCTCAAGCACTCCCTCATGGAAGAAACTCAGGGGTGTCCTGATAATGTGGTAATTCCTGACATGAAGAAAACAGATTTGAACATTTGATTTTACTGTGTACCAGAGACAAACTGTGTATGTAACATTATTAGTGTCACTAAGAGATTGACTGCCTGCCTTCCTGTTGCTTGTTCAAGGAGATTTCCATTTACCCTCATCTAACTCCAAGATAAAGAAGGGACCATCTGTTCTTTCTCCTTCACTCCCTTCCTTATTATGATCCTTTGTCCTCATCATCTCAAATACTAATTCATTCTCCCCAATGTCCTCAGTACATTGCCTGTTCTGTCAAGTGCGTGTACTCATATTTCCATCGGTCTGTTGTGCCCTTAGATGTTTCCTTATTCTTTGGCATGTATATTTGCCTAATCCTGGTGTTTTAATGTGAGTTTCTCTGCTGTGCCAATGTACCCCAGAAAACCTGCAGCTGGCCTGAGACCTCGGGAGGGGTTACAGCACAGGGGTCTGTGCTCTAGCTCTGAATGTAGGTTGTTAGGGAGAAGTCTTGATTGTACTGCTGTGCCTCTTCCATGATGTTTTCTTTCAGGAGAAATGCTTAAATACAGTCAAACACAAAAAGTAAGGTGTGCCTTCCATATCTGTATGGATTCTTACAAATTCTGACTCTGCTGTGTTGTCTGCTCCCAAATTACAGCCTTCAAGAATGGCTTGTCCTTATGTACCACTACTTAGA
Organism: Vidua chalybeata; assembly: GCF_026979565.1. Taxonomy (NCBI): domain Eukaryota; kingdom Metazoa; phylum Chordata; class Aves; order Passeriformes; family Viduidae; genus Vidua; species Vidua chalybeata. The sequence continues at coordinate 29,165,607 of NC_071532.1, read as the reverse complement.
CCATTCAGTGAACATTTTTCAGTTTGCTGGTGACTATGGACATGGATTAATTTTGCCAAAATCCTTTTTACAGTATTAGGGATTTTAAAGAGGATTGTCCACTAGCTCTCCTCTTCTGCCCCTCTTCCTGCACCCCTTTTAAAAAGGAAAAAAAAATTGCATTAAAGTTACAAGTGTAGAAACTCCTACCTGTGGACACACAGGACTTGTGACATTTTTATATACTCTGTTATCAAAGGCAGCCCTAGGACCCAGAGAGTTAAATAAGCATCTCCTCAAATGAGAGCAGTGAGGAAGTTCAGGGGAGAAATACAGTGTGGATGATAGCTTTGTGTGCAGCACTGGCGTGATGCCAAAACCTGGATAAATATAGCTCTGTGATGGGGTCATAAACAGTGTCTGCCTTTCCCATCTCAAACATCTTTTCTAAGCCAGTCTTCGTGCCTGATCTCTCAGTGTGAGTGTGTATGTATCTCTTATTATATATAAAGAGATTACACACCGAATAATTACTCATTTTATATCCCAGCCCTTTAAAAACATATCATGTGTTGTAGGTTTTGAGTTCCAGTGAAAACGTTACATGAGATCTAAGGCATAGCTGTTGTTTGGCAAAAACAGTCACCCTGTAATAGTGACAGGACTGTGTGGAGATGTTTCTAAGAGACATATCTGTATATTTAAACCGAGATTAATAAATGTCACTACATTTATTAATACAGGAGAGAAAAAAAATTAAGCATCAGCATTTTCAGTGGCTTCATGTATTATTCTGGAAATGAAAGAAGGCCCCAAGTGGCACAGAAGTAAACATCCATCTTATTTATTTGCAGTATAATTTATCATTCTGCATGTGTTTGTGTAAGTTTGGCATCTGTTTTCAAGAAATCATTTCTGTGCTGATTTTATTTGAAAATGTTTGCAGTCTTGCTCTATATTCTTACACATATTTTCTCTCAACAGAGTTTGCATTTAGGATAGTGAATGCTCCAATGGCCTTGGATTTAGCCTTTGGCATAGTGTGTGAGCTGCTCCAGCGGTGGGGTGAGATCCATGCCGGTGTCCCAATCCTGCTGCAGTGGCTTTTGGGAGACAGTGACCTGCAAAGAGATGGGGAGACTTCTGCCCTGGTAATTTTAACAAGCAGTTGCTATAGCATGTTAGCAGCACTATAGTTCTGCAGTCTTATGGTAGGAATAGAATGAAATGTCTCATCTGATGAAACCTGATAATTGCTACTGCAGTACTAACTGATTTACAGTCTTTTAAAGAGTTCACATGGATATTATTTAGAATGAAAAGAGTTTTATGTCAGTTTCCTGGTAATACCAGCATAAAATTAACGAGATCAATAAGCAAACATTGAAATAAATCAAGAGTTACTTCAGAAGGCATGGTTGACTGAAACATTTTGAGGCTGTAATGTAATTACATTCAGTATTATTGCAGATGATGGCTTCTCTTGAATTTAAACTGCTGTTGGGGGTGCCAGGCACATCTGGGCATTCAAGACCAGTGTTCTACCAATGGTGGCTTTCCTAGAGATGGCATTTAAATATTTGGTAACTTTATGCCATCATCCATGTGACTGGTTCTGCACAACATGAAACAGTCTGGCTTACATCAGTCATTGACTTGAGGATTGTTTCTGTAAAGCTTTGCCACACTGGTTCTGTGAAAGCTGTTACTGTATAAACACACTGTGTTCTTTTTGTCTTGAAAAGACTGTAAAAGTTAAAATAATGCTGGAAGGTAAACCGGAAGGATCAGGAGCAGCTACATCTTTGAGAAGTTTGTTGGCAATTAATACGACCCATGAAATATATAATGAATCTTAGGTCTGTAGTTTAGGTGTGCATTTCTGATGTTTCACTGACTGATGCAATTTTCATTTAATCCAGTCAAAAAGCTCCATGATATAGCAAATTACCATACTGCTTACAGAGGTCTTTGTGAAATATAATACTGTTTCATAGGGGAAGGCAAGCACATGTGAAGGATTAGGGCTGCTATTTACTTCCACTATTTCCCAAGACTTGTGCCATAACTGCCTGATCTTTGAAGGTAAAATTTCTTTGGCAAAGTAGGAACTTTTTTACTGTGCTTTCCCAAACATTTAAGATAAGGCATATGAATGTTTATCTTGTTTTATTAATATAAAAAGCTATTCTATGACAGCCTCTGTTGTTATAATTTTTATATATATATATCCCTTTTCATATCTTTTATGATTTTCTTGTTGTTATCAAACCACAAGTCATTTTCTAATCACAGTTGGTTTTCTTTTTGTTAAGGAAGAAGATGATTCCCTGTTTGATAAAGGGGAAGTGAATTTTTGGGCAGAGAAGCTGACTCATGTGAGACAACTGAGTAAGCACCTTTTACATCTTGTATCAGTGACTCACCTCACCTTACCAGATCATGGGGAACTTAATCATCTATCAAGAATAGCACTGGACCAAGCCCACTGCATTGAACACCTTCTTGGAGCTCTACCTCTGGTTCCAGAGTTTTCCAGAACTCCAGAATTCACAAGATTGACTATTCAAAGAGAGAGAGTATCAGTCTGTCTTAAAATATTAAATCTGCTGAAGCCTGATGACACTTGCAAAAATGAAAATCTGGAAAAGTAAATTACTAAAACTTCATCCTCAGAGAGCTGCACACATTACTGGATGGGCAGGGAGACTGTATTCCAGGAATGTTCAAGGAATTAGGGATTGCTGTGATGACTTCAGGAAACCTGCAGTACCTTCAGTATTCAGGATAGAACTATATTTTTGTTTTTAATTGTGCATTGATTTTTTTTTTTAATGGGACGTGCAGTGGAAGACTTTTCCTTTTAAATGCATTTGCTAATTTCATTCAGCTGAGCATTGTTTATTACAGCTACTGTAGGAAGTAAAGCAGCTAAACTTAATATTTTCCATTCATCCAGGTGCAGGCCACCTGTAATTCTCTTATGTTTTGTTCCACATTTTTACCTCCTGTACCTTAATACCAAGAAAAAGTTTATTTTTTGTCTCATTTCAAGATGTAGCATGTGACTTGTGAAATTAATATGCTTTTAAAAAAAATCTAAGTGTTTCTAATAGAAAAACAAACTGTGACTTCTTTGTTTATGGCAATTTTTAGAGTATATTTTAAATTTTATTGCATTTTCCTCTGGAGGAAGGCAGGGATTTTCACTTTGGTAGTAACCTTGTTTTGCACATTGAAACAGCATTAGTTAGATTTCTGCATGCCTCTTTTCTCCTTTAAATCAAATAACTACTTTCATAAAATGGCTCTAAAATGAAGACTGCTGTGTTCAAAACGAAGCAGCTGTTCCACTGCAAATGAAACAGTTTCATCTTTACTTCAGACACCTTGCTCTGAAGCAGGCCTGGAAAGTGAGGTCCTGCCAGGGAGTGTGAGGGCCCTCAGAAGGGTACCAGAGGTGTTTGTGTGCTGCAGCCCTGGCTTTTGGGAGATGCTCTCACCAGGTGGGGCAGCTGTAGGGACTGTTCTGCATGCTCCAGGGTCTTGCTGTGTCTAAATCACAAAAAAGCTTGTTGTGCATTGAATGTTTTTTTTCCTGCGAACTGGAATTGGGTTTCGATATGAAAATGAGACATCAAAAATAAATAGTGATGTGAAATGGTTGTGTTACCTTCCCATAGCCGAGGGCTGCGGCTGGACGTGTGGCTGCGGCGTGGTTGAGCCCGCCACAACACGCATGTGCGGCCCTATGCGCCGTCATTTCGGTGTCCTTGGAAGAGGAACATGTCCAGTGAACGCCTGGTTGCTTTCAGCCTCTTCACCTGATGGTGTCTGAGCGCAGTTTAGCCTCAAATCTCGGTGACGCCCAGGTCCCGTGGCCGGGCCCGCCACAGCAGCTCGGCCTGGTGCGCCGCGCGGCCGCCAGGTGGCGCCACAGCACCGCCGCGCACGGGCCGGGCCCGCGCTCCTGGAGTGCCAGGATCGGGATCGGCCGGGACGGGATCGGGCTTGGGCCGGCGCTGCTCGCAGTGCTGGGTGCTGCGGTGCCCCATAGCCGATCCCTGCTCTCTTGAGTTTAAATACTTTGCTGTAAATAGAGCTAAGCTGCCGAGTTGGGTGCAGTGGACATCTGAACACTGCACAAAGTCACCACTCCAAAAAACCCAACAAACAGAACTTAGGAATAAAAGTTTAGTATTTGCTCTAAGTTTCCAGGATCCAGGGTTACTTATATAAGAAGTAATTTATGGTGAAACTTGAGGCTTCAATATGCAAAAGAGAAACGTTGGAATCTGAAATGATGTTTCACAGAATGCTCGCTATCCAACTTAACGAGCCATGCTGTGAATTAGGCTAAAAATTAATTTGTATGCATCTGGTTTGAACTCCTGGGGAAAGAATAGCCCAGATGTGTCTGGAAGCCACTCTTAAAAAAATATTCAAGACCTGTACAATTAATTAACAGCTGCTGATTCTGCCACATCTTTCCATCATTCCTGAACTAGTGTGGCAACAGCTTCTGTAGTAGGAGACAAAAAGAACTTTGTATGTATCAAAATCACTGTAAAGTTCTGAGACCTTGCTCATGTCAGTGAGTAGCATAAAACTATCTTTACAGTAACATTGGCTTCTTTTTTAATTGGGTAGAATTTAAAACACATATTCATATATATTTGATACTGGCAAATCAATAAATACAGACAGGTGACAGCACAGTAATAGACCCACAGTGACCGTAAAACTTGCTGAAGCCTTGAGGACTTGGTTAATCAGTTACCAAACAGCTCGAAAACTCGGTGTTCCTTATTGTGGTTTTAAGATCCAACTGGAACCTCTGTCATCCCGCTTGAGTTTATACGAGAGCAAATAAGAATTATATCAGTGCACATACATTTCACCACACGGTGCTGACGATGGGTTACTGTGTAACTACTCAATGAAGAACCTTTAGACCCCGAGGAGCGATTGCAGGTGAGAGTTAGCAAAACCTGATGCCAGAACACTTATCGGCCGTGTATTTGATCAAAGTCAGTTTATCAAAGTATTCCTCCCAATGGCGTTGACATATTGATCCGTGCATGATTGTCACAGCAAACTGTTCCCTCGGTTGGCTGGCGGGCAGGATCAGCTCCGAGGTGATGTTTCCATAGCAGAGTTGTGTGGGAGGAGGAAGACTTTGAACTCGGGTCAGTGCGGAGGCGACTCCGACAGGCCCCGGAGAAGGTTATGGTAAGCGAAACGCGTTATGGCTGCAGCCCCGCGCTCCGGCGGCTCCCCGTGTGCGGGACAGTGCCTGTCGCCGGGACAGGAGCTGTTGCCCCGGGAGGGCGGGAGGAGGGGAAGGAGCAGGAACGTGGGATGTGTCCCGGCACCGCTGGGCGGAGGAGCCGCTGCCGGTGGCCGCTGGGGGGCGGCATGTCCCCGCCGGCCGCGCGGGCAGCGGGAGGGGCCGGGAACGGGGCCAGGAGCTTGTCCAGCCGGGTCCAGCAGCGCTCGCCGAGCGGGGGACGGGCCCCAGGGGACTGCCGGGACAGGGGAGGGAGCGAGGTTTGGGCTTTCCGCCGCCCAGCTCGTCGTCTTTCCCGGGAGATTTTGATCCCCGTTTCCGGGCTTGTCCGGCCGTGGGTGACGGCTCACGGGCGGTGGCAGGCTCCCGCCTGCAGCCTCCCTCCCGCAGCGGCGTGGGAGGTGGAGGACGAGGGGAGGAAGCAAAGGAGCGCGTGAGCCGCTGGGCAGCGGGGGGCGAGTGCGACACCCGGCGCGAGGGGCTCTGGTGACACCCCCGCCCCCCAGCCCGAGGTTCCTTTCCTTTGCAAATGTGTTTGCACAGCGCCGCGCTCCTGCTGACGTGGTCGGGTTCGCTCCCTTGCAGTGTGCGGGACTGCCATCCCGGCTCGGAAGCCAAAGAGGATCAAACGCCTCTGCTGGCTTTAGCAGCCATAAAACTTTACGCGGCCGTCCGCCTCTGTTCTCCTTCCCATTTGTCCCGGGGCCGAGCAAACGCGGGAGGGGACGGGGGTGCAGAGGAGCTGCCGTCGCCGTTCCCATGTCGTGTTTGCGCGGCCTTATCGGCGCGGGGGAGGGCGGGGGTGTTTTGCACAGCGGCTCCCGGCCCGCCTTGGCCGGCGGCCGGCTCGGTCCCGGGAGGGCGCCTCGCCGCGGGGACCGGCCGCTGCCTTCGCCAGCGGTCCGGCGGTGGGGGAGCACCTGGGGCGAGGGCGGGGGGACTCGATGGGTCTCACAGGACCTTGGCGGCGATGAGGAAGGAAGAGGCCGAACGTGGAAGAGAGACGTGGGAGGGGTGCGGGGTGCGGGAAGGATATGCAGACAGGCTTAGGTGGGGGTCGTTTATCAGTCAGGCCGCTGCGAGGATAATGCCACCTCGGCTCCGCGCCTGGCCGCCAACCTCTCCCAAACTCCAGAAAGAAAGTAAGCGCCAAACCGAGGTCCCCGAAAAGAGGGAAGAAGTGGCAGGGCGCGCAGCCCGTGCCCGGCGCCGTCCCGCCAGCCGCATCGGGGCAGCACGGTCCCGACCTTTGTTTCAAGCAATTACGTGGCAAAAGTTTATTTTCGGCGGGGCGCGGGGAAGAAGTGTACCCGGCGCTGCCGCATCTCTCCCGCGGCCCCGCGCTTCCTCCCCTCGGCGGCAGCCGCCACTCCGCCGGGGACGCGGCCGCCGTGCGCAGGCTGCGGCAACGCGGGGGTGTCGGGTCTTTGGTGCGAAGAGGGGCGCTCCACAGGAGCGAGCCCGTGGGGCGCCGTGAGCGCTGCTTCGGCTGGTTCCCCGCTCCCCCCGCCTCGTCCCGCCCGCGCTGCGGGCGCACCCCGCTCGGGGGGACCGGAGGCTCACTGCAGCACAGGCACTCCCCGCGAACCTGCCCCGCCGCCGCTGCCAGCGCCCTCTGTAAGACTCGGGACAGCCCGGCCGGCGGGCTGGAGCGGGGCGGGCCTGGCGGGCGGCGCGGGGCGGGCGGAGCGGGGCCCCGCCCCCGCGACCGGCGGCGGCCGCGTTTATATGGGAGCGGCGCGGGGAGCCGCCGAGTTCCCGCAGTTCGCCCGCTGCTGTGCAGCCGCCGTCGCCGCCTCGGCCCGGCACCCGCCGTCCCGCCGGGAAGGAGTCGGGACAGTTTCGGATCTCAAGCAGACGGCCCTCTCCTATTTAGTCGTGGCTTTTCCAAACCCTCCGAGGAGAGCGGGATCTTTCGGTCCTTCCTGTATATCCGACCATTACAGGATCTAGAAATGTCGACGACACTTTTATCTGCCTTCTACGACATTGACTTCTTGTGCAAGGTAGGGAAGAGCGCGTTTGGCTAGGCGGGACGCGGTCTGCCGCTGCCGCCATGTGCAGAGCGACTCTCCGGGCTACCAGGGCAGCGCGGCGGGGCGGGAGGCCCGTGCCGGGCCGGGCTCTGCGGGCGGGTTACGGTCTGACAGCCGGCCGGGGACAGCGGCTGACGCAGGGCTGCGAGCCCCGGAATGCCGCCCCATGGTCTCCCGGCCGCCGCGTTCGGGGAGGGCTGGTCCTGCAGCCGCGGGGGAGCCGGGCCGCCCTGCAGCCTCTGCCCGCATGTTGCGCTGCCAGGAGGAACTTCTGAAAAAAGTTGCAAATGCAGCAGAGCTGGCGCGGGGGCTTCTCCCCGGCGCTATCCTGCCCCGCCGGCGCTACCGGCAAACCCGCTTTGCGGGGCGGTGGGGCGGCGCGACCCCCGCCTCGACTCCCGCGGCGGTGGGGAGCCGTGGCCGTGGGCAGGCGGTCACCCGCAACACCCTCTCTCTCTCCCGCTGTCTCCCCCACCCCCTCCCCTCTCCCCGCCCCGGCAGACGGAGAAGTCCCTGACCAACCTCAGCAGCATGCTGGACAAGAAAGCCGTGGGGACCCCGGTGACCCCTCCCAGCTCCAGCTTCGCGCCGGGCTTCCTGCGGCGACACTCGACCAGCAACCTGACGGCTCTGGCCGGCGGCTCCAAGTTCCCCAGCCCTACCGGCTCCAGCTCTTCTTCCACATCCTCCTCCTCCTCCTCGTCGTCGTCCTCCTCCTCGTTCGGCAATCTGAAGGAGACGGGCTCCAGCGGAGGTGGCGGCAGCAGCAGCCCCACGGCCCTGCTCAACAAGGAGAACAAGTTCCGGGACCGCTCCTTCAGCGAGAACGGCGAGCGTAGCCAGCACCTCATGCAACAGCTTCAGCAGCAGCAGCAGGCGGCCGGCAAGGGGAGCGGCTCCGGCGGCGGCGGCGGGGCCCCCATCAACTCGACGCGCTACAAGACGGAGCTGTGCCGCCCCTTCGAGGAGAGCGGTGCCTGCAAGTACGGCGAGAAGTGCCAGTTCGCTCATGGCTTCCACGAGCTGCGCAGCCTCACCCGCCACCCCAAGTACAAGACCGAGCTGTGCCGCACCTTCCACACCATCGGTTTCTGCCCCTACGGCCCGCGCTGCCACTTCATCCACAACGCCGACGAGCGCCGCCCGGCGCCTGGCGGAGGCACGGCCGCTCCCCCGCCCGCCGCCGCGGTGGGGCCGCACCACCACCCGCACCACGCGGCCCCGCACCCCGCCGGCAGCACCGGCGACCTCCGCGCCTTCGCCCCCCGCGAGCACCCGCTGGGCGGCGGCGGCTTCGGGCACCCGCGCGGCGGCGGCGAGCGGCCCAAGCTGCACCACAGCCTGAGCTTCTCCGGCTTCTCCGCCCACCACCACCACCATCACCCCCCGCACCCCCACGGCACCGCCCCGCCGCCGCCGCCCGGTGGCCGCCTGGACGCCGCCCTGCTGGAGAGTCCCGGCGGTTCGCGCACGCCGCCGCCGCCCGCCTCCGCCTCCTACTGCGAGGAGCTGCTCTCGCCGCCCTGCGCCAACAACGCTTTCGCCTTCTCGGGGCAGGAGCTGGGCAGCCTCATCGCCCCCCTCGCCCTCCACACCCAGAACTTCGCCGCTGCCGCCGCCGCGGCCGCCGCCGCCGCCGCCTATTACCGTTGCCAGCAGCAGCCGCCGCCGCCCGGCGGGGCCTGCCCGCCGCCCCCCGCCTCGCCGCCCTTCAGCTTCCAGCCCCTCCGCCGCCTCTCCGAGTCGCCCGTCTTCGACGCGCCGCCCAGCCCGCCGGACTCGCTCTCCGATCGGGAGAGTTACCTGAGCGGCTCCCTCAGCTCCGGCTCCCTCAGCGGCTCCGAGTCGCCCAGCCTGGACTCGGGCCGCCGCCTGCCCATCTTCAGCCGCCTCTCCATCTCCGACGACTGAGGGAGGACGGGGCAGCGGCCGGGGAGGGCCCCACGGCGGCCCTGCAAGTAAGTTACGGAACGAAGAAAGCGAAACCTCTCCTTCCTCTCTATTTTTGGTTGGTTTTATTTTATATATCTATCTATCTATACACCGAGAGCTGAACAAAACGAGAAACAAAGCGTTTTGCAAAGGGCAAATGACACGAACTGAACAAACCTATTTTTGTAGAGAGACCTTGGAAGAAGGGGATTTTTGTTTCGGGGTTTTTTGTTGTTGTCGTTCTTTGGAGACAAGTTATGATACGCACCAGCAGCAGCCATTCCATCTGTGTTCAAAAAAAAACAAAACAAAACAGCATTAGAAAAGACAGCACCAGAAAGCAACAAACAATCCGGGGAGCGCCGGTTCGCCAGCCCAGCTCCTCCAATCCTGCAGACACACAGAAAAAAAGTTACAAACTAGTTTGTCTTTCAATCCAGTTCAAATAAAAACACAGAACATACTATAAGCTTTTTTTTTTTAGGAAAAAAAAAAGAAAAATCCAACATCCTGCCAAGAATATGCCTTGATAACAACCTTCTTTTTTATATATATCTATATATTATTATTATAACAAATGCTAAAACCTTCATTCCAAAGTTTAATATTGGTTCCATTGCCACCACTTAGTGGATGTTTGGCTTTTAGAACAATTTTTTTGTTGTTGCTTTATTTGGAAGCACTCAACTGAGTTTAGTTTGTAATTGTTGGAGAATAACTGCTGATTTTTTTAAAATTTTTTTTTAGCTATTTGAGTTGATTGCATGTATGAGTCACTGCACACAACTCAATATGAAACTATTTAACTTATTTATTATCTTGTGAAAAGTATACATTGGTAATTTGTTCATACTGTATTTATCGGGTATGATGAAAAGCAATAGATATATATTCTTTTATTATGTTTAAATTATGATTTTCATTATTAATCGGCAAAATGTGGAGTGTGTTCTTTTCACAGTAATATATGCCTTTTTGTAACTTTCACTTGGTTATTTTATTGTAAATGAGTAAAATTCTTAATTTAAGAGATGGTATGTAATATTTATTTCATTAATTTCTTTCTTTGTTTACGTAAATCTGAAAGATTGCATGGTTTCTTTATAGAAATCGGTCTCGATGCTGTGGAAGTAGTTTGTGGAATTTCTATGGGTTTTTTTAGAATGTAAATGGTTGTAGCCCGTCCGAGTTAAAAAACGAGAAAAAAAAAAAAAAAAAGACTGACTTAGCAATCAGACTTCAAAGTGGCAAATCTAATTCAGACTTGTTAAAAATAACCAAAAAGTATTTTTGTTGCCTAACTCCACGAATCACACTGTGATATAGTCTCAAAGTATGTAGCAATAATTGGGGGTCCCAGTATTATGTCTCACAGTGCCTTCTTGAGGGTCCATGCTTGCCTTAAATATCTCTCAACCAAATAAGTATTTTTCCTAATGCTTGAGATAATTTGAATGTAGGGATGGGTTTTAAGTACAGCAAAATTTCGCCACTCTATTTTATAAGAACAGAGGCCATCTTTGGATCTGAAACTTTCTATAATACAGGAACATATCTTGTTTATTGAATTCCAAAACCTGTAATTTTTTTTTTCCTTATGTAGAAAGTTGGGAGTTTTCCAAAAGTTTCCTGGACGGTGGATGAATGAGCAGTAGCTTAGTTTTGTTTGTACATAGGTACAGATTGAGCACTATGTACTCTTTTGGACTACTTTAACAGAAGTATGTTTTGAATGTAACTAAAGGATAAGTCAACTTGAGTTGTAATATATTTTTCGGGAGTCAGTTCACTACAGATTATGTGAGACTGTAAACTTTGTACTGTAAATGTTTTGTAGTTCTCCCAATAAAATTTTTTGGAAAAAAAAAAATCAACAACCCCAGTAACCCTTAAAAGTGCTGAAGCCCTGGCTGCCAGGCAGGAGTATTTCTTGCTAAACACCACCACCCCCCAATCACAGATATGTCTAGCTACAGATTAACCAGTTTGCACTGCCACTCCAGGCCGCTCCTGCAGCCCTCGCTGGTCGGTGGCCAAAGTAAATAAACGCTTCCAGAAGGTTCGGGAATGTCAGCGGTGTACTGTACCCTGCTTTTCTTTTTTCTTTTTTTTTAATGTTTTTTATTATTTTTAAGAGGATGCAGAATCAAACCTCTGCTGCTTCTAGTGTAACAGCTGGAGTGGAAAAATCTAGTAGTGACATTTATCAATCACATCGCTTATGGGGCTATGTGAATGTGCCATTAGCCTTCCTGCCTTGTTTAGGATAAGGAGGAAATGGCAGTTTGGGTAATAAAAAGGCATAATTAAGGTTTACCCTTTGTCCCAAAAGCTTTGTTCCTCTTCACTCACAGGAATGCGGACTTCTGCCTCAATGCTCCCATCACCCAGCTGAGGGCATATCTGTGTTAATCGGCTAGCATTAAATGTGCTAATCAGTTTTCAGGCCTTGGGTTTTAAACAAATTACCTTTCCGAGGCTGTATTTATATAACTAAATACTTGGCAGCCTGGGGACTGTGTGAATATTAGTACTGGAAGAATTTTAGCTAATATCTCTACAGTTAGCCACCCTATCCCAATCAGTCCCTTAAACTTTTAAGTCATGATTTCTACCAGCTTATTTTTGTTCTTTTGTCATACTAATAATAAATGTTGTTAACATTATGGCATTTCTGTGCTGCCTGGGCCACCACAGCACTTTCTATAAATACAAGATAGAATGTAATACCACTGCCATATGTTTGTGTAACAAACCTTGGCCTGACACTTAGTTTAAAATTAAAACAAACGTAAGTGATGTATGACAACAAGCCCAGCTACAGCAATCACCTTTTTTTTAATGGATCCAGTCTGACATTTTGGCTCAGAATTGCTCCCTTTGATTCCCAGACTAATTTCTGATGAAACTTTTTTTTGTTGCTGTCTACACAGTGGCAGTGAGCTCTGATGGGTCCTTCCCCAGGCATCCCTAGTACAGATGCTTTGGCTGCAAGGAGCAGGCTCGTGCCAGTGTTTTGGAGGAACAGAGAGTGGCTGTTGGTTTGACTGGTGTCTAAGCTGATGTCTTAACTCACTTTTGGGATTTTGAGATTAATTTTCACACTAAAACTGCATTTATAAGGAGTGCATGCCTCATTTAATTTCAGATTTTCTTTCTTCTCTAGGTACAGTTTTTGCTTCTCTCACTTGCCCACCCATTCCCCTGAGCCTGCCTTTTTCTTGCCACAGTAGATAAGGACCTTATTTATTTTCTATATTTCCCTTATCTGGGACAGCTGTACTCACAATAGTGCAGTGCTTCCATCTTCCCTGTGGTTTTTTGAACGGGATCTTGGTGAGGGTGCTGGGCTTGGCTTTGGTGTCTCCTGGCTGGAAGAGGAGCTCTGGAAGCTTTAGAGCAGCTGCCCCACATGAATCACAACTGTGCTGGTGTCAACTCCAGTGTTTTGTGTGTTAAAAAATTGCTGCCAGGACAGGAGGGGTGATGGCCCAGCGGTGTCTCCCAGCTGGCTGCTGGCATGCCAGTGTGTGGGGACAGCTGGGCCCAAGCTGCTCTCTGCCCAAGTGACACTCTGTGCTGCACCCTGCTCTGTATCGCCAAAGTGTGCTGCAGCCTGGCCCATTGCAGTTCTGCTGTTCAGAAATCTGGGAGTCCTTGAACTGGGAAGATAAAGTGTCTGTTTCTTGTGCTGCACAATCAAGTGTTAACCTTTAAACCAGTGACTTATGTTGTTGACTTAAGCAAATGTTCTCTTGCTTTCATTTCAAAATTCAGCAAAGCGTGTAAAGCTGGTCAGGCCATTCAGTACTTTCTGATACATTGCAATAAATCGATAAATACTGTGTAAAAAATAAACTGTTTTTTTTTCAAGAGCTTTGTGTTAAGAAGGAACTCTAAGGTTTCTGCTATTGCCCATCAGAGTTGTGATATATCTCTTAGTAGCTGGAGCACTTGAAATTACTTTAAAGATCTGGAAAATGGGGGCTTTGCTAATCATTGGTTAGGACTGAGGCTTGCATGCTTGTTTTACTTTACAGTCTGAAAGAAATTGTATCAGAGTATTAAACTGATAGAAATGGATGTAATGGTATAGGTCTCAAAATAGGGATTTATTTAAAATGGTTTGGTATGATCATTAGGGGATTTTCAAATGTATTGAATTAGTAGTTTTGATTTTTACTCCCTAATCCTCTCAGCTTCTTGGGGCCTTTTTATTTGTTTGGCTTTTCTCAGCTTGCCTGTGTCATGTATAGTGGTGTGCTGTGACTCCTGTCGAGTGGAGGGATTGCACACCTCCAAACACACTCCCAACAGAGTGCCACGGAGCAGAGGGTTGCTGCTCCTCGCCGTGTACATCCTGGTTGAAGCGTGAGCTGAATCCACTGTATGCCCAGGGTTGCCTTCATTTCAGGTGTAGAGCCTGGGGATGCAGCATGGTCTGTGTCACTTGTCGACAAGGGCAGGTGGCCGTGGGAGGAGCTGGTGGCCGTGGGAGGAGCTGGTGGCCGTGGGAGGAGCTGGTGGCCACAGGTGGAGCTCATAGGCTGCTGGCTCCTCTCTGCTGTACTGCTGAATGCACAACGCAGCAAACCAGGGGTTAAATACACAGGTGGGAGGGGAGCCCTTTTCCAGAGCATCATTTAAATGTCCAGTGAAACTCCACATTACTTTGAAAAGAAGTTATTGCCCTCCTTCTATTTACTGCCCCCGCCCCATCCCATCATTAGGTGAGCAGTTTTGATTTTTTCAAAGAAACAGTGCATTTGACAGCCTTGTTTTCAAATAAGGCCTGAGATTTTAGTTATGTTTATGACCAAAATGTGCTTTTATTTTTTTTTCTTTTTGCTATTCTAGCATTAAAGCTCAAGTACTTCCACTATATCTTTTTAACTGTGTAGTCCATCTCTTCATGCTGACCTTGAGTGTGAATTTTATTTGAAGGAGCTTCAGGCAGTGGTGCTCTGTCTTTAATAAGATAGGACATTTCAGGTTTTACCTGCTAAGCCTACAGACCTTGGCAGCACATTAATTGTGGAAACTGAAAGTTAATTTTCTGACCCTTCAGCTTAAACTCAGATCCTCAGAGTTTTAAGGTGAAGATACTGGGCTTCTTGCTTTATTTCATCTGAAATAGTTAACTGTTCCTTTTGCCGACTGTGCAGCAGGTTGGTACCAGTCCAGAGAGGGGCAGGAATAAACTAAATTACCACAGCCAGAGACCTGAGTGCTCATCTGCTGAAGAAGTAACTGAAGGATTGGGATGAAAGTTGCTTACTCAAGGTGATGCAGCAGTTTCTCCACTCTGTTCCTCCCTGGCCCTTTTTGACCCATTCCCTGAGCTAGCTGAGGTTGGTCTGGGAGAGCATCCTGGCACCCTGCTCATACCACATGGCCCAGGGTGGATGCTCTGTCCACTGCCACCAAAAGGTCCCCTTGCTCCCAGCCAGCTCTGTTGCTTGCCACATTTGCCTGTGTGTTTATACATTTTATTAACCAGGCAGGAAAAAAAATGGTGTTTTCTCCTGGAGTGGAGTTGAAGTGGGTCAGTCAGGAGTCTGATGATTTTCAGAGCTGGTGCAAGGGAGGAGGAGTAGGAGGAAGAGCCCCACATCCTGGACAGAGGCAGGAGTGACAGGATGGAGGACAAGGTGTCTCCCCACCAAGCTGCTAGATTGGTTTTTCCCTCCTGTGTAGATTTGTTTTGTTTGTAGAAACATTGTTTCCTCACAGTTCTTTGGGAAATTCTTAGTGTGCCCACCTTAGAGCTGCTTTTTTATATTGGTGATTATAAATCACTCTCATGAACCTTGAGTACTTCTTGTGTCATTTGAACATACACCAACATTTAAGGGAAGGCTCATTTCAACATAGAGTTTAATTAATGTATCCCTGAATAGTTTGGTTTACTGGAAATCAAGTAATGGTTATATGGCAAAGCACAGCATCTTCTGAGAAGTTCTCAGTGTTAAAGGAAACAGTTATTATCAGCTGACATAGATTTAGCAGATTGTATAAGTTTTGCAGCATATGTACTAAAGAATATTTGTTTACAGGTCTAATTCCTTTATTAAAATTAATTTAATATTGGAGAGGAGGGTGGAGGAATGAGATTCCTCCTTTAAGGTCTAGAGGGCCTTGTCTCTAAAAAGATTTTTTTTGTTTCAAAGCTTAGTCAAACAGATATGAGTCAGTTCATCTCTCCTTTCAAAGGGCTAATGGATGTGTTAATGGAGGCATTTTGGGGTGAACCCTGCAAAATTTGCATTCCTGAGGAAACCAGGGAAAATTACCCTGACAAATCTCCTCTTTGTTGCCGAAGAGGGATAGATGACATCTGCTGAGTAATTTCTATTCTGTACACCATCTGAGAAGGAAATACAGGGTAATTCAAACCCCCTTTTTTCTACCATGGTTAATAACATAAACAGGGAGCTGGATATGCTGAAATCTAAATACGAAGGTCCTATATCAATGGATTATTACTTTATCTTTTCTCAATGATGTTCACTTGAATGCCTGGAATCGTAATAGCTGCTCAAGATAAGAAATGGAAGGAAATTCAATAACAGTAACTGGTAATAACAGCCTGGTAACTTATGAGATCTTGATTAGTCCCAACCTAAATGTTGGGAAAGGATTCCCTGTACTGTATGCAGAGGGAGCTGAATAGCATTGTGAAAACCATTGCCTCATTGTAGAGGAGCACAAACAACTGGCTTTTGTCATTATTAAGGCTTTCTTGCATTCACTTATATATGTGAACCTTCTGAGTCTTCTGTGGATGAACATTTTTCACCTTAATTTTTCATTGCTTTAAAATTCTGCTTTTGCTGGTAGGGGTGGCAGGTGGCTCTGGCCCCTGCAGTGATCTTAGAGCTCTGGCTGGCTGGAACATACAGGTGCAGTGCTGAACCTCCTAAATACCATCAAATCTGAAATTTGGCTTCTTCTTCTTGGTAGAGTCTGTACTCCCACTGATGCCTTTGGGCACTGGTTTACTCTTCCCATGGCTGAGGGAGCATGGGGAAGGAAGAAGAGGACTCTTGCCCTTCCAGCTGCCTGCCCTGGGAGTGTCCATGAGATGGGCTGATGCCTTGCTGCTGCCCAGCAGTGTGGTGGGAAGAGTGGGCATCTGCCAAAGGGAATGCCCAGATACCTCCTTCTTGGGCAGCAGAGCCCTGGGTCAGTTTGTGCCTGTCCTGTGCTTGCACCTGGATGAGGGCAAATTGTTCCTTGTGCTGGAAGCCACTTGGCTCTGTTGCAGAAGTGGCACAACAGCACAGACAGGGAGGGTTCCAGCCAGAGTGCTGGTTCTGCTGCTGTGTTAAGAGTGCCAAACAGCACAATATAAATCCTAGGAGATGAATTCAGAGTTAACAAATACTTTTTCTAAAGGTCAGATTAGATGAGGAATGCAGTGATTTGCCAATCCAAATGAGCACTAACTCTAAAATGACAGAAATTTGTTTTCTGCTAGATTAGTGCTCTGATCTGGACTCATCCCATCGCCTTATGGCTGAGCAACAAAAGCAGGACCGGGGGCAGAAGTGTGTGAGTTACGTGAGGCTTGGAACTCTGCTTTCACCATCAGGGAACTTTATATTGACTTGAAATGCCTGTGAAACTGCAGCCCAAGTTATATTCTGTGGGGCTGTTTCTTCACATGCACTTGAAATTCCAGGATTTATCAAATGATATCCACAGCACAGCGGGAGGCAGAGCCTCGTGCAGTGAGCTGTGTTGAGCTTTCTAGAGCTGAACCTCAACATTTTACTTCAGTTTTGCTGTTCAGCATTTGGGCATGTTGAGGAAGGAGAAGCCCAGAAGCTTGGAAAAGCTGACTCCTTGGGAAATGGTACACAGCTTTGGTCAATGGAAACACCAAGTCATGACCTCTCCTGTTTACTCCAAATATTTCTTATAGTAACCTGCATCTTAAAATAAAATTCAAGACAGAATTTAGAATTCATAGCACAAAAGTTGTGAGTAAATTGCTAACTAAAAGAGTGTTGCAAAGCAAGTAATAAATGTCTCTTTTTCGGGGGTCTGTCTCCATCTGCAAATATGAGGCAAGCCAAAATGTAAGGCTGTCATTTAAGGGTTGTCTCATTTGCAGTAGATGTTTAATGATGACTGTGAACAAAGCACAGTGAATATCTGCAATAATGCAACTCTTTGACTTTCACAAATGAACAATCACAAAAGGTGAAAGGGACAATTCATCTGAAATCTCCAGCTCTATAGAAGAAGGCAGCTCATTAAAAAGCTTCTCTCTGATTTCCCATCCTAGGGTAGATATGAGCACAGAGTGAGGGACAAGTGTGAATTGGGTTCTTATGACTAAAATAAGTATGTCCTAAAAGTTCAGCACCTGGGGAGTTAGTAGGACTTGGTGGAAGAAATCCTTATTCTTAAAGCAATTACAGAAATGCAGCCTGACTGGTGAGTATAACCTGTTGTTGCAAGAATAATGGTGAGAGATTTGGAAAGGAGTTCTTTCAAACCACTGGTAATTACCAGCTCTCAAAGAGGCAACTGGAGTACCATAGACAGTGGTATATAAAATGAATGTACAATGGTATATAGGTGTATTAGTGGGTACTAAAATTCTGATCTGGGGAGCAGTCCCTTGTAGTTTAATAAAGAATATATGCTGTTATGTTGGTAGGAACAAATAAAATGTGATAATTAAGAAATGGTTTCACTGTTAATAGCTGTAGAGATGGGCAGTTTAGATGAGATTTACAGATTTATTTCTTAAAATGCATGTTACCAAAACTTTTCAGAACACAGAAACATTTAATGGAATTCTAGAACCACAGAATAGTTTGGATTGAAAGGGTCCTTAAAGATCATGTAGTTCTCCCTCCCTGCCAGGAGCAGGAACACCTTCCATTAGACCAGGTTGCTCAGAGCCCCATCCAACCTGGCCTTGAGCACTTCCAAAAGCATTTTGTAACATGGAATATTATTTCAGCTCTGAAAGCTCATTGGAAAGAGTAATTGTTAAAGCTGTGTGGAATTCATGGAGATCAAGCAGATAGTGCTATCCAGATGGAAAAGCAAATGCTAACTGCCTTGGAAAAGTTTCCTTGAAATTCTAGGAAATGCACTTTCTGTAACTCCAGAATTAGTTGTAGAAAAGGAAAAAGAGGGAGGGTGCAAATCAGCTGGTTAGCATTACAATAACAGAGGAAAATATGTCATAATTGTGCCAGCATTACAGAAGTGAAGGACAGCATCTTGTGAGTTACAAACTGCGGCACGTTGCCTTGGCTGCAAGGAGAAAAGTAAAAAAAAATGTAAATACTGTTGTATGCAACTTCCCCTTCCTCTCATACTGCAGCCAACATAAAAAAAAATAATTTAAGCATCCCACAACTTCCTAGTATAGTTGGCTTTTATGAGGCAAATGGTCCATCATTTTATGGAATGGACAATTCTCAGGGACTAAAACGTTTCAACAGAACTCAATCTTATTGAATTAATTTGTTCTCAGTTCTCTTAATGAGCCTGATTATGTACAGGTGGAAACACTTGTGCTTCAAAATGACTTGCAGAGACCAGCTGTCCTGGGGAGGTTTGGGTGAGAGGAAGGTCAGGTTCTCAAACCTGCTCTGTAATTGTGCCTCTAAGCCCTAGAGGCTGTTGTGCCATGACTCAACAAAATATGTAAGTATGTTATTTCTTAGAAAATCTGCTCTGTGAATTTGCAAATTTTGAGGAATGCAAGTCTTGATTTTCTGAAGAATTTGTTGTACTAATTGGGATGAGTGGGGGAATTTAGGGCAATGCTGGTGCCCTTGTTGGTGGAACTCTCTTGTCCCACCATCAGTGTTTTGTAATGTCAGCTGTACATCTAGCTTCTTGAATTTGTATTTGAATTCTGGTGTGGCAGCATTCACAGTGACCAGAGCTGGGCTGTAGTGGTGGATCTGAATTTACAAGAAAGTTTTCTCCTTCAGCCTGAAGCCCTCTTGTAAAGGGCTCTCTGCATTCACTCAGGATTAGAGGTATGCAGCTGGTATTTGGAGAGGACCAAGAAAAGTAAGAGAAATCCTAATTTTAGCTGGCAAACATCATGATACCTGATAAATAAGTGCTTCAGTGAAATGAGAGAAAACCTGCTTTCAAAGAATGAGCTCCTTTCAAGGGTAAGCTTGGAGTTGTGTTGAAGCCCCAGGGATACTGCTGGGGACATTGACAAGGACTCAGACCCTGCCCTGAGAGAGCCCAAACCTTTCAAGTTTAGCCTTTGGTGTCTGTGTTGTCTTCAAACACACACATTCTCCCTCCCCCAAGACTTGATGACTTTTAAATAAATTTAATTTCTAGTGTGCCATATACCTGGATGGGAGTGGCCTAAATGAGCTGTGGTGGCTTGGGATCTGGAAGATTCTGGAAATCCTGGAATAATTTAATCCTTGTTAGTTTTTGTTGTGTTGTTTGTTTTGTTTTAATTTTTTTTTGTTTTGTTTTGTTGTTTAACCAAATTGAAACAACTGGGAAAAGCTGAGTAAAGTGAAAACTTCTAAGGCAAAGCTCCTGTATGACTCCGCTCTCCTTGCCTGTGGCTGTGACTGCAGCCTGTGCTGTCCATCCTGGTTCATGCCATATGCACATGCTGTCTGTATGGAATGGATCACACTAGATCCTGCTCTGTCAGTAGAGCTCCCTACTTCTCCATGTTTATTGGAGCTGCTATTTCTCTTAGTCTCACTGGGCTGTTTGGAGAATCTCCCTTTCTGAATAACAGGTGGAGGAAAAGGGTGATGCCTAATTAAAAATAATAAATTCCCTTGAGTGAGCAAACTCCTTTGCTGAATTCATCTTTCTTGCCCAGCTCAGTTTTTAGTAGCATTCCAGTGACAGTGCCTGAGCTTAGGGATTGCCAGCTGTGGGAAAGCACCAGCCCTATGTAGCTGTTGTCCCATTTCTGGCTGTGCTGATGGTCACTCAGGAAGCTGTAACTCCTTCTGGTGGCCCTGGGAAGAAATACCCCATTCTTCAGGGCTTGGGTCAAGCTGGTGGCACCAAAGCAATGTGGAGAGATGTGCATCACCCCCTTTCTCTTCTGCAGTACATCCTGCAATAGGTAGCACAGCCTCTGGCTGCTGCTTCTCGTGGCTTGCTGCCAGTCCAGCATGGTTTTCCTTCAGTCAAAGGAAAGCCCCACACCTGCCAGTCCCACACACTGAGGGTGTCCTGTGCTGGCTGGCGTCCTTCATTCCCATGTGCCCGTTTGCTCTGTTCATGTCTATTATTGTTGTCTCGCCAAGCCTGATTGGGGCAAAGTTATGGGAATAGTTTAATTGTGTCTTCAATTGGATGTTCAGCAACTTCACTGGTCACTTCCAGTCTGTCATCGAATACACCAAACTGTGACTGTATCATATTTCCAAAAAAGTGGTCTCCAAAGAGAGAGCATTGTAAATCCCTCTGCCTTCCAGCAAAACTGCTTTAACAATTTCTAGCTGGCTTATGGCTATAGGATAGCCATAAGGTTGGACGCCTTATATCTCTGTTCTGTATGTTCTGCTTCAGTTAAAAATTACCTTCTGATGTCTGAAGGACCAAGGCAGAAGCTTTTTTCCCCCCACTTTATTTGACCAAAGATAAGCATAAGTGCAGACATACTTGTTTGCTGTCTGTCTTTGCATGTGCTGACTGAACTTTCCCAGGCCAGGCTTAGATCTGGTTGCTAAAAAAACTGAGTGCAGTTGCTACAGTTCATGGGATTATTGGTCTGGCCTCCCATTTAAAATTTATCCTCTTCCTCAGCATGTTGTTCATAGCATTAACCTTACTTTTTGTCTTTTTACACATTCCCTTGTGGAAAATGTGCAGCCTGGCGTTAGGTGCAGGAACAGCAGGTTTTGGTAGTGGATGAGCTACTCCCAGTACCAAGCTGTGCAAAGCTGTTTATTGATCTTGTGATTGTAGAAATGAAAGAGGTGCTTGTGTGTTAGCTGGGCTGGTGTGTGGTATGTGTGGCTGTATAGATTTACATGTGCATATGTGTCTTATTTGTTTATAGTTTCTATATTTAAATACAGCTGCATAGTTTTTTAGTGTATATTAATAATGGATATGCTTTTAATAATATCAGCTTCAGAATCCTGCTGTCCTTTTGGCTTCAATATGGGCAAACACCTTGGCTGGTCATGATGTGCAAGATACTCACAGAGGTAAAATTTCTTCTGAGGATAGATCGCCTGGCAGCTCCCGGTGCTGTTTGATAGTACTCACACAAGTCAGTTACTTGTGGCTGTTTTGTGACCTGGGACATCAGTTCTGCTTCCTGAAAAGCTGGATGTGAAGGCATGGAGGGGTTTTTGTTTTTTTAATGGAGCGTTTCACTTTTGCTGCCTGATGAACTCTTATCACCCTGTGTGCATGGCTGATGAGTCATATGCACGATGTATGACAGGTTTATGAATGTGACAGTTGTGCCCTCCTTAGAGTCATCATAGAGATAAAAACAAGTGCTGGACACTCCTCACTATTCTGCTGGCAGAACTTTGTGCAGATGCTGAGGTACTGCTGAAGGTGAACTTGTACCATTTGTGAAGAAGTAGGAAAGAGATTCTGCAGTTCCAAAACAAACTTTCCATGACTGAAAAGAGTGTACTTGCCTTGTATATCCTGTGCTTTCATACACAAGAGAAGGCATATTAATCATTTGGGAATCACCTGACTCTGCTCTGTAGCATTATACCCATTTATCCAAATGTTGTTTAGAGTGGCAGCTTTGCCATTTTGAGGTAATTTATTTCTAGTCTAGTTCAATTTATGTATGCTGTGCCCCAAAATGACAAGTTTCCTGATCTACTAATTACTTAACCTGGGGTGCTGGGTGCTGCATTGTGCAGCCCTCAAGGAATCAATTTTCTGTTTTGCTGTTCTGACTCAGCTTGGCACAGTCTGAGTGGTTCACTCCTCACTTTTTTCTTTCTTCCATTGGTGTGGGAAGCTGAAATCTGCTCTGTACTTATAAAGGCCTTTTTGAAAAGAAGGCTGCTTTGCATATTGCTTTATACTGGGACAGAGTTTTAACAGCGTGATTTGGGGTTTTTGTTTTGTTTGTTTTCCTATTAGACACCAGGTAGACTATATCCCTATCTTTTCACTGACTTCTACTGAAAGAAACAGAGTGACTGGCTGTAGGCTTAGATTTAGGTGTGTTTGTGTTTGGAGAAGCCATGAGGGTTGAGCATGGTTAATATTCAATCATCCCTTTGTCATTATCAAGATGAGGTGACATTGCAGTGCCTCTTATGTGGCAGTTTTTAGATGGATGTGATGTTAAAATATTCACCTATCGGTCTGAAGTGCTGTACTGAAAACAAGGTTAATTCAAGAAGGCATTGCACGGTTTTGCCTCTTTCCTTCCCCTTCCATCCACCCAAATAGACTCAACCCTGGCTCCTGAGTCCTTAGTGTCTCCTGTATACATAACACTTGGTGGTTGTAATTGCTGAGTGGTTTGTCAATGATTATTTACTTGGTTATGGAGGGACTCAGAGATGTTATTATTGATGCCAGCTCTAATAAGAGGTTATTCAGCTGGCATGTGTTTTGGGAAAGTAGTCCTTAGTTAGGATATTCAGATGTCAGAAACGAACTGGAGACCATCATGCCTGCCTCTTCTTCGCAGCTCTTGGGAACTTGCTATTCCAGAGGGAACCCAACTTTCTGACTTAATCACATCTGCAGCCTCTGTGCAGATGTGCAGATCTCATCTGGAACTGGATGGCTTGTGGCGTGTCCAGGGCTTTGTTCTGCTGACCTGAAAGAAAAATCTTCCTTTTTTTCTGGGGACCTGTTTGGGGCGGGCCTTGAGGACCTCCGGTGCTCCCTTCCAGCCTTACCTTTCTGTAAAACTGTAATTACTTCCAGGGACAATTAGTGTATTTAGGGGACTATGGTTGCTTGTAGATGTAAACTGGAGTTTGGCATACAAGGTGCATCTCTGAGGAGAATTGCCCCAGGAGTTTCCTTTGGTCTGTAGCCATGAGGGACATTGCCTGAGCTGCTGATGCTGGCTCTTTTGGAAGTGGACACAGTTTTAAAGAGCAGTGGATGTGGTTTGATGTGTGAGTGGGAAAACAGTAGTTCATATTTTTCATTTACTCCTTCAGTATTTCTAATGCCAGTTCTGGTCAAAATCTGTACTTTTCTAGGATTTGTACTCTGTGTCTACTGAAGAGCACTGTGGTGTTTAATACCACGTACTCTGACTCTAGGCTCCTAAATATTTAGTTTTTTAGTCACCTTGCACAGACTTGTCCTTCCTTGTGTTTATTTCCCCTCAATACAGGTGGGCCAATGCATACCTGCTTTGCAAAGCATTTTGAAAGCTACAGACCAGAGGAACACCTCTGCCATGGAAAATCACCCTTTTGGGTTCTGTGTATCCACTTGTACAGCCCTTAAATGTGTGCACCCATGTGAACCTTGTGAGCTGCATTTCCCGGCTGGAGTAGCCACTGCTGCTGCTACTCGGGACTGTGCCACAGCTCTGATGAGTGAGAGGAAAAGGCATGTAGGGTAGTTTTTGGAGAAAAAGCCTTGTCTAGAGTTGTGATGACTGTGCTCCAATGACAAGGATGTAGAAAAATCCCTCCAGGCAGGTTTTTTTCTTGGTTGTTTTTTACTCGACATTATGAACTTGGTCTACATATACACTCACTAATGCAGAAAGGAAGCCCAGTCTACAAAGCCTTGGCAAAAGTCTTTAAAAGGGTCTGGGGTCTCTGGGGCAGGGATCAAGCTGTTTTGCACATTTGGGATGTGAAACCATTTTGTTTGTGTCTGAAATGAAAGTAAATTTTTGAGTTCTCTGCTTTTATTACCACTGTGTTCAGTGACTGTAGATCTCAGGTTCCCAATGACCTTGTGTCCCAGAGACTAAGCCTTCGTAATGTTGATGATCTATTAATCTTAATATTTATCCTCAAAATACATAAAAAGGAATTATGACCTTGGCATAAGAAATGAAAATAAATAGATAAGGGAAGCTATTATTTATTTTTTCAACATTTGCATTCTGTGTATGACTTCACTAAGTGTTTTTCTAACATGAATTCATCTTTTCTCCACTCTGGTACCCCACTGGTTTGTTCTTAAAATACTCTTTTCTGCACAGCCAGCTCAGTACTTTGCAGACCACCCAGAACAATTGCATTCAAACTGTGAGTTGCATTCAGTGATTGGGCCTTTTTAAACTTTCAAATAATATTTTGTCTTACTTTACTTTTTGTTAATTGGAGCTTATATTTTATATGTGGGATTTTGGTGGATTAAGAAAGGGAGTGGCTGTTCTCCTCCTGTTTGCTAAACCCAGAGGGGCTGTTTAGCCGAATCTCTTTTCAGCTCAGTGTTTGTCTAACAGAGCTTACTTAGAGGGTCAAAGCAGTATAGATTGCACCTACACAAATAATGGAAGTATTTGCTCATGCTAAGAGATTGATCGGCACATATCCATCAGTATCTGGCTGTTCATGTTCTCTGTGTTGCTGGGCAGTTTCCATCTGTGGGCTGCTTCTACAGCAAAATTCTTCCTTTGAGTCTTCCAAGAGTCTCTCCAGCTATGGTTTCAAAGAAGTGTAAATTCAGTTTTAAATACTGGAGTAGGTTGGCTGTGCCTGCATCTCTTGGAAGCAGAGCCAAGGTGGAGAAGGCAGGGAAGTAGCAGCTGGGCCAAGCCTGGAGTGGGAACCCACCACTCAAAGGAGTAAATTGCACTGACAAAGCATCCCCAATTTACTTGGGGCTCAAGGCTTGGAAAGGGTTGTCTGCTGCGATAGCTCCTGTCTGTTGTAAAGACAATTGTTAAAAGCAACTTCACAAGTTACTGTGGAAATTCATGTTCTGTAGGATTTGTTTAGGTGTTTATGCCAAATATCTGGCACGTCTGTGGGGAGCTGCTGACACTGGACATGGGAAAATCAACTTAGTAGTTGCTTATTGAGCCATCTTGGATCTCCTCAGAGCAAGCTGGGAGATTCAAGCAGATGATGATGTTGAACCTATTTTCAGTGAAGCAGGCTTGGAGGTGTTGAGTGAGAAGGGAGCAAGTTGGAAGCAGATCTCTGTTGCAAAGAGGGCAGGAAAATCCCATTCTTGGCTGCTAGATAAAAGGCCCTCAAGAACTGAACAGAGAAAGGTGCTGGTCTTGGTTTCCACTGTATTTTGGTGGGCTCATTGTTGATGAGTGCACAGGTAACTAAAAATGAGAATGTTGGTGAGTGTTTTGGGTGGCTTTAGGTTGGTGCACGTTGGCAGTGCTGGAGCTTGAGTTGTCTTCTTGTTCCCGTGTGTCCTTGGGAGCCTTTAGCTGCAAAATGTTTAAGTCAAAGGCATCCCTGAGTCAGCGCAGATGAGCCAAGCTCTTGGCTGTGGTGCCTTGTCACACAATATGGAGCACAGCGCTCCCCACAGAACACTTTGCTGGCCCTCTGAGCTTCCCACTGCCATTCCATCTTCTTTCCTGTCTTCTGTGGCTGTGGCTGCAGGCCATGAGCTACCATAAACCTGGCTCAAATACTGCCCCCCTGCCCCCCGTTGGGCCCAATGCTGCTGGGAGCTGAGATGTGCCATGGATGTTTCCACTGTCAGTGCCCTGTGCAGTGTGGCTCCTGTGCTGCTTCTAGTCAGCTTCCTGAGCTTGGTTCCTGCAATGGCAACATCAGTCTAAAATCAGTTGATGCAGAATCTTTCTCAGCGGAGCTCAGATGTCTGAAAAGCAGATTTCAGCTTGGTTGCTGTGTGCACTGAATGTCTCTCACTGTGGGGAAGATGAGAAGAAACTATTATTTTGAAATCTTTTGTTGAGTGATGATTGATAAGAACTGTTCATCACAGGGAAGCTTACGCAGGAGTCAACAGGTGCCTCTTCTGCATTCTGCAGTCATGGAAAAAAATTAGCAAGAGCACAACAGGTTATTCCAATTTGACATGCAGTGCCTGGGAACAACAACTGACAAGTCCCAATTTGTGTCCAGCTGCTTAAAAACTACCACCCAGCTTGGTATTATCCTTCTGCCCTCGGGAGGCTTGTCTTGTGAAAAGAGTTATTGATGGCTGATTTCAGCATTCCTCAGAGCTGTGCTCATGCTGAAGTATCTGCCCCAAGTCCAGATTTCAAAGCAAATGAACTCTGGGTTGTGAATAAGCAATATCATTCTTTAATATATTCTCTTTGTCTGTATTTTCAATGCGTGTATGTGTGTGTGTATATATATATATATATATATATATATATATATATATATATAGCATTCCTTTTGAAGCTTTCTGTGTGGAAAGACTGGGAATTTGATCAGGGATGATGCTACAGTGTTTTCAATCCAGATACTTAATGGAGTGTAATACAAGTTTCTGTGCCCTGAACTAATTTAACTCATTTAAATCTGATTAATAATATCTGTTTTGTACAGCTTTTTTTTTTTTTTTTTTTTTGCACCCCAAGAGCATTGCAGAAAGAATTCCACTCATTCTGAGAGTCTTTTTGTGCATTTTGAGTGAAGCAAAAGCTTTTGAATTGTTGCAGGGCTGACAGTGGAAGCAGTGGTGCAGACTGGATGGTCAGAAGCATTGCCCTAATGTCCTGCCTGCTCAGTACAGGCCCCTGTCCTCAGGACTCTACAGGGTGGGCAGGGCCAAGGCTGGATGGACCTGGCAAGTGGCTTTTTATTTTCTGGGAGCTGACTGCCTGAGACCTTGGTATGTGCTGTACAGCCAAACCCCACTCTGTGGGGATGTGATGCAGCTTTGTAAGCGCAGACCTTTAATGTCTGTTCACTTATCTGTTGTGGGGTAAGGACAGTCAAACCTGGAAGAGCTGGTTTACAGCTGCTGCCCCGGAATGGCTGGGTCTTCTGCAGCTCTCAGGGCTTATCTGTCAACCCTGTGCAAATGTCCCCAAACACATCAGAGCAGGTCAAATGACACTAAATGCCTACATGTTGGTGTTCTGTGTAGGTAATGTGTAATAAGTGTAACAGCCTGGTAAAAGACAGGAGCTAAAAGCCCCTGATTATGACAATATAAGTATGTGTTGTAAAAATGGGGTATCAGCAGTCTTGTCTGTTTCTTTACTAGTTTGCACTTCTTAACTCTGTATTAGCTTCCCTTCTGCTCTTCCTTTTCTAATATCCCTGAGGAATAAGTCTAGAAGCAAGGGCTGGTGAGCACATTCTCCTAGAACGAGACTTCCTCTGAGCTATTTCTTTTTTTCCTCTCCTGTCAGGTTGTGAGCCCTCCCAGCTCCAGGAGCAGGGCTGTAGCATTCCTCTTCCCTCTCTGTGCAGGTTGTTTACACAAGTATCAGTGGATCATGACTCGAAGTGCTAATCTTTGTAACCCAGAAAAGAAAACACGGTATTGCCAGAGACATGCCTGGAGTTGCATCGTTATTAATCACCTGTAGCTATTGCTGCTTGAAAACCAATTCTTGTGCAGTTATTAATGCCTGCTTTGTATTAGACAAGGTATAAACACAAATGAGAGATAATCCTGTCTTGATGAGTTGAAATCTAAATAAACAGGGTACATGAAGCAGGGAAGAAAGCAAAACTGTGAAATGCCTTAGTGTATAAAAACCCTTAATCTCTCTGTTTTTCAGCCCCACTTATGTTTAATGGAGTAATGGTGTTATGTTCTAACTTAATTTAGATTGCAGCCCCTCCAGAACCACTATGGATTAGCTTCTAATTATTGTTTTTTGTTCTTTTGTGCTTCTACTCTGCTGAGCATGAGATTCTGATTCTGGTTAGGAGCTGGGGGTACTGCTCCACAAAAAGCGTGTGTTGAGGGCAGTGGATATTTCCATCTCATGGAAAATTATGAGATAATCAGAATGGCTTATGAACTATGTGATGCTAAATGCTACTTCTCATTACTTCATTCACTCTACATATACAAATGTGTCCTGCTGCCTTGAAGAGTCCTTATGCAAAAAAATGTGAGAGGAAGCTACAACTGCCATTTATACTGTAATAAAAGTCAAGGCTTTTGTAGTGAAATACAAATTTCTGAGCTTGATTTTAAAGCTCTGGGAGAACTAAAAAAAAAAAAGCTTTTAGGAGTTATCTACTGTTTGGTTATTTTGGGTTGTTCTTGTTTGGTTTCTTTTTAAAGTGTATTAAAATCACTGATTTATAAAACTGACACTTTTGTCTGGTACATTCTAAAGGCCTTTTTATAGAAACAAATGACCTTACTATTTTTTTGGCAAAGACCAAAAGCATCTATTTGCATAAATCCACTGGAATTTTTTCACAAAATAAAGTTAATCTTATTCCTTTCCCCACCACAGCTGAATCTGAATTGAGATGTATATAGTGTACTTTTAAATGTTCTGCTGACTTGTAGGCACAAGTGAAATCTGTATAAAAAAACTTTGGTAAGCTTCTTTTGCCAGTGTTTAAAAACTAAGAAACTCATAAATAATAAAATCATGCAGTAGCCTTGGCAGGATGGTGCTCAAACAACCCCTATGCTTTTGCTAAGTGTGAATTCAATATGTCATCAGTCACTAGGGAAAAAATACACTGATCCTGGATGGGTGAGTGCTTGCAGGAGGAAAGGCTGGACTGCAGATGCTGAGGATGAGATGTGGAAGCAGCTCTCTCCCTAGAGCACCCTGTGCTCCCTGAAGATTTTTGGAGGGGAACTCTGTCTGCAGGATGGGGCTACTGGGAGCAAGGAGGAGGCTGTCCTCTTCCTTCCCTTAATCCCAGCTGCTACTCCTTTGCTTTGGACCTTGTTTGGTGCCTCAGCATGCAGGATCTAGCATGGGGGGACGTGTAGCTGAACAATGCAATATTCCCTCATGCAAATCTCCCTGGGCTCAATGGGAATTTTGTGAGTGCCAGATTGGATCCCACTAATGGAAAAGACTGACTTGGGGGAAGGACTAGATCAATGCACTATTGTTCCTTATGCTATATTTAAAAGCATGCATTTCATGGAAATTTAAAAATTAAACTTCTAGGCTACATGTATCCATAGCTCCTGTGAATAATTGGAGCCATTCATCTCCTGGGCTGGTGTAAGGCAGCCGTTGTTCCAACGGGGCTGTGGCTTTCCTATCTCATCTTCAGCGAGGGTGATGAGAGAATAATTGTGGTGGCAGCAGACAAAGGTACTTATTTTTGCAGAAATGACTGGCCAGGCTGGGAGTAAACTGAGCTTTGCTCATTCCTTCCCCACCTGGGTTCATGGTCTGATTTAAGTTTTTATTTATTTTGTTGGTTTAAATTTTTAAGAAAGATGTGGATTAATTTCACATGCCTGGTGATCATTAAAGGACAGCTGCTCTTTGCCACTTCACTTTAGCAGATAAATGTGCCTTTGTTATTTTTCTATTTATATTCCCCCATTGGTTTTGTATTTATCAGTTTTTCTAATTAAAAAAACAACAACAGATGAATGGATGCTATTTCTGAAAAGAAAAAGCCCACTGCCCCCAGTACAGACAGTCAGTGTCATTTTGCTGACGGGATGTTTTGCTTTTAAGAAAATCTGACATCTAAGATTTCCTTGGCTTTTGAGAGGAGCCAAATGCATAATTCACTTGGCCTCTGAGCACTACTTTTGAATTCTGCTGTGGCTCCATTTGCAAGAGAATAGCAGGAAGGATGTACAGTGCCTACTTCTTTCTTGCGCCTGTGACGCAGGGAGAAGGGGTGTTAGTTTGATTAACTATAGGTCACTGAAGAGACAGATGAAAAGTGGCAAAATGTAAATCAACTTTGTCCCAGCTACCTTCATTGTTTGCCATTGCTTGTGTATGCTTGCCCATGACACTGAAAGCACAGTCTCTTGGAAACTGGTGTTGTGTGAGCTTCCCTCAGTGGACTCTGAGGGCATGCCTAAGATTTTGAAGATGTTTCTTGAAAAATCCCCCACAGGCTTGAGCGCAGGATGAATGTGGTGGTTGTTTTTGAGGTGATACCAGTGGCCCCACTTGAAGTGTTAAATGCTGGGACACCTGCAGCGAGTGCCTGTGCACACAATTTTGCTGGAGCAGGTTTTGAAACCTGAGCTGTTGAATGTGATCTTACTGTGGCTTAGTGTTAAAAGCCTTGTTTTTCTTGCCTGAGACTCATTCCCCTGAAGCTGTAGGGCTCTAGCTAGTATAAACAGCTATCCCTGAATGCTATCTGTTGTTGTATAACTTAAGGCTTGAGGGTTTTTTCCCCCCATTCCCAGGCTTACAAAGGACTGTCAAGGTGCATGGCAGAACCACCAGGATGAGGCAAACCCCATCCCTCTGTGCTCAGGCATGTTAGTCTGTCGAGGCTGTTGGAGGGCGCTTTACCATTATCCAAACTTTTGGGAAGGTGCTTGTAAAGAGGGAGAAATAGGTGAGAAATCCACAGACTGAAGAGCCTCAGATTGCCAAGAGTGAAGGTAGAAAAATAGTTTTTTCATGTCCTGCCAAGGGTGCCAGGAGTGAAGTGGCTCAGAGATCACTGACTAGAGAGTTTAATGAAGTGTGCTAAAAAAAGATGGGGCAGGTGAGAAATGTAAAGAGTATTTGCTCTACGTCTGGATCTCTTGATTTTTTAGAACAAATCAAAAAATCAAACAGCACTCCCAAATAAACCTGAATAGTTCTTGTTTGGTTGTTTGTTTTCCCCTACCTATACTTATCCTGTAGCATTACCAGGCTTAGTATACTTCTGTTTTTCTCTTTGATATGTTTTCCAAGTTCTTTGCAAGTATTAAATCTGATGAGTTCCCTGATGATCCAACAGCAAAGAAAATCAACTTCATTTCTCTCTGCATAGGTTTGACTGTAAATACTTCCTTGCAGTATAGTGATGGCAAGCAATGCAGTATCATGGTAATCAATTCACCTTAGAGAGCCACTATAGGTAACTATCTCTGGGAATGTAGAACATTGCAGAATTCATGAGTGGCAAGGATATATTGGTAGAGATATCAAAATCCCCAGAACCTCACTGGTACATGCTGAGGCAGTATCCTTTGCAAGGTCTGTATTTCTGAAAGCAGCCTTTAACTAGAAAGCTAAAAAAATTGCATGTATTTTAAACACCTGAAATAGATAAAGGGCCAGCTTCTCTCCAGATATCTTGGTGATATCTCTTCTGTGTGCAGGAGCTGTGTGAGAGACCAGAAGCACAAAACATTGCCTTGGCACAAAGGCAAATTTGGCCTCGGCTAATTCACAACCTACCTGATAAGACTGGTCTGCTCACATTGACACCATTTGCAGTGCGAGGACTCTTTGGTCGGAGTGTGCCCAAGCACAGACACCAGACAAGTGGAGAACTTGGGATTTGCCCTGGTGAAAGCACACAGCCATCAGCTGCTGAGGCTGCAGCCGGCGTGACTTGAGTTCTGGCACTGCCTTCCTGTTGGACTGAGACACCAGTGGGGGCACTGCGCTGTTCCAAGCTCACAGTAAGTGCTGGTGGGGGGCTGCTGGCAGGGCCAGGGTCCCTGGCACCTCTGCAACCCCGCAAGGCTCAATGTGCCCCTCACCACCTCGGGTGCTTCTGTTCTGTGCCTGTGACAGTGCCAGAGGTGCAGCCCCCACCTCGAATGCATCCCTAGTGCACAGACACACCTAGCACAGATGTACCTGGAAGGCAGCTTGGGAAACTGATCCAAATTAAGCCAGCTTAGCAAATATAGCCCAAACACTTTGCTTTTGCTGAGATTAGCTTCCCAATTCTAGTCTGCTGTGTGGCCTCCTGGCTGTTTGTGCTGCTCTCATCGTGGGGTAAGCAGCCGGACAAGGTCAGACTGTGCATTCAGGATCTGCATGGCCTTATACTGCCCTCAAGATACTCCTGAAACCTGACTTTAGATTTGCTAAAATGTGGTTTCCTGTTTTTTAGTAAAGTGTTTGCCTTTTTAGCATTCAGGGAAGAGCACTAGTGGCCCTAGGCTAGTCAGCAGTGTTGATCACAGCATTAAGCCTACAGATTACTTAAACACCAATAGAGGATAACATTGCCCAAAATTAATTAAAACGTTACAAGCTAAACCATGTGAAATTACATTAAAAGAAATGGTTCCTTTTTTTTAACGTGGATAATTTATTTTTGGTGGGCACTGTGGTGTGGAGCACTGCCTCTGAGAGACAGTCATTCCACTGTCTAGAGGACCTTGACAAACATATATATTTATATATGTGTAACTATATACAAAGCCCTGATATACTAACAGTGGATTGCTTCCAGTTATCACCCAGCACTTTCCCTCTTCTTTCACACTTTCTTTTTTGGCAGGAGGAAGCCAAACCCAAAAGACAACAACAACAACAACAAAAAACCTGGGCAGTGAACCTAGAATGTGTTAGATCAATGCAGACACCATGAAAAATAACCAGGACATGCCTTTGTGGGTTTTGATGTAGCTATGGCTGTGGCTGAAACTAACAGATGCAAAAGCTAACTGCCAGATATCCAGTGTGTGTGCCAATGCTGACAAACCTGCCAGATGCCTGGCAGCTGGTCTTGCCCCAACTCCAGTGGCTCTCTTGTATACAGATTGCCTCTTGAACAGCAACAAAATGTTTATCTGAGGTATCTCATGAAAGCATCTTCCCATAAATACAGCCATATTTTTTTTTTAAGTCAGTAATCTAGTGAGTTCATGTTAGAAGGGGGAAGGATGCTGAAGCCTTGATAATCTTTATCCAGTATATGTCAAGCATTTTGGGGTGTAATTCAGTTGCAGAAATTGGATGGTCTGCCATTCAGACTGTAAATGCTCATTCTGTCCCCTACAGCAAGGGTTGTTATATGTAAGCCAACTGGGCAGGTTGGAGAGAAAAAGCTATTTGGGCTTTTATAAACAAAGCTTTTGCTGTTCCAGGCTATGATACTGAAAGGAAATCAATGTTTTTTCCACTAAATGTGGTTTTATCTGGCCAGAATAAACAGTTGTGACAGGATATTGGTGCTAAATTTATTAATAGTCTCCTCTAGCTTTGACATTCTCAGAAAAATTACCTGAGATAATTTGAAGTTAGCCAGAAAAAGTTAATTTTTTTTTCTCCACTGCTTCCTGTTTAGGCTTTAGTTAGATATATGGTAGTTCAAACAGCTGACCTGGAATATACCTTTATATAGTAATATTTTTTTTCAAAAAATATGTAAATACAGTTGAAGCTAGGATAAAAATATTCTGTAAAGAGGAGCATATAACATGATCATCTGAAGAATACAATCTCTGGACCATCCATTAACTTGATGCTGATATTTTTATAAACGTTGTGCTGCAGCTTGTGCTTATAATTTTCAGGAATTGCTTTTTCTTTCTCTCCAGGTTGCAGGGCAGGCCACTTGGCTTGCAGCTCTTAGTGTGTGTGAGCTTCACTTCCAGATTCTTTAAATTCAGATTTCATTTTGAATTACAATTGAATTAGTGAGGTTCTGTACTTCAAATAATGCTCCAAGATGGAGCATGAAGGATGGAATCACCACAGTTCCCATCTGCAAATGTTTTATTGGGCATTTAGCTCTTGGGGGGATGAGTGATTTTTGCTGTGTGTTACACCTCAAACCCTCCAGGACTTGGCAGTTCCTTCTGTGGATTTATCATCAGCACATTTACAACATGAGATCAGCCAGCTTTATTTGCAGCCTGAAGTATTTTATTACCTTCTATATTTCTTATATTTTTTTCCAAATACAGACAACAATGCTACAACTGAATTCTTCTAGCCAAGCATTCAGGAGTAACCTGATTTATCTCTAAATATAAAGGGGGAATGATTATAAAGGTCCTAAATCAATGAACCGGTGTGGTTTTGGTGCAGCTCATGAGTAGGCGCATCAGTTTTGTCCTAGCAGCAATGATATATGGTAATTTACAGAGAGAAATCAGCAAATTAATAAACCTTTCCACTTGCAGCTTCATGTGAATTCTGTTCTGCTTAATCTGCTGCAAAGCTCCTTTTTTCTGCACTTGTTTTCAACCTTGCACTTGGCCTAACTAAATGATACCACTGCTGCTAGTGTTTTTGTAGCACCTCTGCTTACTTTAGGAGGATATGCTGAGGAATGCCTTGAAAAATCAGTTATTATTTATTATTATATGATTTTTTTTTTTTTAAGATAAAGGTGACTGTAGCCCTCTAGTTGCTCTGTGTTTGAAATATTCTATCAAACCCACCATTTGCTCTTTAACCCAAGTTACCAAACATACTGGAAATGAAAGGACTCATTCAGGGCTGGGGTCCTGCCAAGCTGTGGCCGTGTGTGTTTCCCAGGACTTTATTTACGAATGAATTCCACCTTCCCAGACTTGAAAGAGTTTCAAGAATATGAAATTTTCAGACAGGATAAAAAGAATAATTTATTTTCTTGCCCTATAAAGAGCTGCTTAGCAGAATCTCTGTGAGTGTTTTACATGTTGAATTGACAACTGGAAAGGAGCTTATTTACCCCTAAAGTGCAGTATGTTGCAGAACTGGAAAATACTTAACTCTGCTGCCCTGAAGTCAAAGGCCTTTGCAAATCTGCTGACTTACTTGAGAAAAGGTACAAGGCAGGGTTTGGTCTTGAGTAGTCTAGTTCCTCATGCTTACCCTGATTTACATGGTAATTATTTTAGCATAAAAGACTTTTGAAAACTTTATCTTTTGAGCTACTAATCCTGTTCCTTTTCTGAATACCTCTAACTGAAGCACAGGGGATGGAATCGAGTAAGACTAAAGCTGGTGTTTAAGTGATATTAAATAATCTGTTATTTCTTCTCCTGTGCATAAGGGTGTACAGAGGTAATGAACCTGTACCTTGATATGTGGTTTACTGGTAGATGATAAGGCGAGGCTGAGAAGATTACTGGGACAATTACTGCAGGCATATGGCACTAATGGATGGACTCTGGATTTCTTCTCCTCTGATATTTCCAGTCTTGGATTTGCTTAGCTTCATAGCGGTTTTCATGTGCTTCTTTCTATTGCAAAAGTCCAGGTAGGAGTCTGGAGGTAGGAGTTACCCCCAAAGGGTGAGATTAAACCTCCCCAGGTGCATTGTCTCTCCTCCTGCCTTCTCTCTTTTGCCATCCTGCTGTCAGGTCAGGTTGAGCAGCGGGCACTGATCCTGCCATGTCTTCCAACAGGAACAGAAGTCACCTAGAAATCCTGTGGAAACTTTTATCCTGCCTCCGTGCTGCTGCAGCATGGGGAATGGCAATCAAGGATCTCAGTATCTATGCACCTCCTGGTACTAGCAGTGGCCTTTGTAATTGCTTTCTCACAAAGGCAGTGAGTGCTGGACATAGCTTCAAGCAATTGTGCAAAAAAGACTGTGAAAAGCAAAAGGCACTTAACAGCATAAGCTGACTCTATCCTTGGGGCAGAAAAAGGACTGGTTTTGCTGCCTGACTTCACAAGAGGGTTCTTCTGAATTCTGGAAAATAAGTGGCAAATTGGATGTTCTAGTCTGCATACTGAAACCAGGGGTGCGGTTGCAAAGGTTTAGGCAAGCAGCCAGGATGTGAAGAGTGAGACATGTTCTCCCAAGCAAAGGAAGAGCACAGACAAGTGTGGGGAGTGGTAGTACTCTCCTAGATATGCCGCGCCAGCCCTCTGCATAAAATTAGGTACAAAAATTTGTGTATCTGAAGGAAGTGGAAAAACTGCTGCCTAAAAAAATGAAATGCTGCTTGGAACTTCCATTTACATGGACTTCAATCCAGAGGAAGGTTTCCAGGATAAAGTGACTCAGAGATGAAGTTGTTTGGGAAGACCTTGATCCACAGTGGGAAGCACCTTGCAGAAGGAGTTGTGTGAGGAATACATTATAGCCTGTGGTGACATCCTGCTAATGGCCACAGGGATGCACAGGGTCTAAAGCACAGGTCTTATGAGGAACAGCTGAGGGAGCTGGGGTTGTTTAGCCTGGAGATAAGGAGGTTCAGGGGACATCATATCACTCTCTACAACTACCTGAAAGGAGGATGTGGTGAGGTGGGAGTTGGTCTCTTCTCCCAAGGAACAAGTGATGAGAAGAAATGATCTCAAGGTGAACCAGTGAAGGTTTAGATGTGACATTCTGGAAAAATTCTTCAGGTTGTCAGAGACTGAAACAAGCTGCCCAGGGAAGTGGTTGAGTCACCATCCCTGGAGGTATTTAAAATATGTTTGGATGTGGTGCTTAGGGACATGGTTTAGTGGCGGACTTGGCAGTGCTGAGTTAACTGTTGGACTCCATGATCTTCAAGGTCTTTTCCAACCTAAACAATTCTGTGATTCCATGATTCTCTATATGGCTGTGATGCCTGGGCAAGTGAATGCTGGTGGAACCAGCCCAAAGGCTGTTGCACAGTTTTATTCTACAAGTGTTGGCTCATTGCTGTCAACCTTGACAGAGACCTCCGGTGGGCTTGGATGCTGTGGGTGTTGTAGCAAATCCGTCTGCAAGGGAACAGAAGGCTGCTTTGATCTGTGGGGCAGTGAGGGGAGAGGGGGGCTTGGGCATGGATTGATGTGGTGACCTTGTCTCCTCAGGGAAACAAGGCT
Organism: Vidua chalybeata; assembly: GCF_026979565.1. Lineage (NCBI taxonomy): Eukaryota > Metazoa > Chordata > Aves > Passeriformes > Viduidae > Vidua > Vidua chalybeata. The sequence goes on along the minus strand of NC_071532.1, from coordinate 29,128,853 downwards.
CTTGTCCAAGATGTCTGTCTTCACGGACACAATGCAGCAGCTCGTACTCCAACAGGGACACGTCCCCTGGAGGAAGCTATTTAACAGCAAATTGGCTAGTAATTTTTAGAGATGACCTTGTGTTAATTGCAAGTTGCTATATTAGTAAATGCCTTCTGAAGGCCAGCTGTTGTGTTGGCATTAACTCCCAGACTCAACTGCTTGTTTACTAAATCCCAGGGCAATTAAAACTCTTTTTTCCCCTCTTATTATTTTTTATTGAGCTTGGCACAGCCAGGTGATGAACACTTCTCCCCTCTCCATTTTCACTCTGTCTTCCTGCCTGGCTGCTGGAAGGGTCTGTGTCTGATAGACTTTTCCTTTCCCTGTCCCAGATGTTGGCTTTCCTTCCTGTGGGATGCTGGCACCTCCATTCTGGATCGGTGCTCCAAGAGGCATTGTACTAAGAGGAAAAAGGCACTCTAACAGGTTTTGTTTAAATGATGTCTTGGTCACCCTGAAGCTTTCTGGAAATGGGAAATGGTGTTTTGGAATAGCAGTAGTCATTTTGGGAATAGACAATGGTGGGAACAGGTCTCCCATGACAGTGTGGGACTGGAGAGGAAGGGAAGATTTAGGCTTAGACTGGGAAGACTGTTGGCTGCAGCACTACCCAAGATGTATCCAGGATCACAAAACAGCCCAGAAAAGTGTCAAAAGGCCACTTGGGTATGTGACTGTCCCTGCAGCAGCTGGTGGCTCCTGTCCCTGCTGGAGACAGTGCCTTTGCTGTGCTGGTGGTGCTCAGCAGCACAGTGCTGTTCCTTGCAAGCCCCCTGCCCTCTGCTCTAGGGGGAGTGGGTCTCAGCGCAGGTGGCAGCACCATGTCACCAACAGATGACACAGTTTTGGAACAGAGTAGACTTTTGGTACCAAGTTCTCATTAAGATTGCAGTGCCTGTTGGAGTGGGGCAGGGACTGTGAGTGGAGCTGGGTTGGTGCTGTTTCCCATTGGTCTTGCAATGCCTGGCTCTGCTTTGAGGTCTTCTGGCATCTCTGGATTCAAGTACAGCTGGGAAAGGCTGACTCTTGATTAGGAAGGGCACTGTACTTATTTCACCTATGTCAGTAGTGCTTGGGCCAGTGCCTGTGTGCAGTTCTTGAAATCAGTAATTCAGGGGGTTTGCATGAAGGGGTGCAGGATACTGCCAAAGGCTGTGTGGAGCAGCTCGTCTGGGCCTGAAAAACCTTATTGAGGTATTTTCTAACTCAGTTAATCAATAAGAAATGCTTAGAAAATTGAACCAATAGGAAGGTCTACATTCCCTCAAAATCAGATGTGGTTTGTTCACATTAGCATTTCATGTATGCAAAAAAAGTACATTTAAACAGCTTTCCCCCACTGTAAGTCTCCAAATATGCAGAAAAGAGGAAGACAGAGTTTCCTATGCCTATTTCATAGACAAGGCATTTACATTTTATGTGCCTAAAACTTCTTCCTTTGTTTTCTTATCTATCAGTCTCATCCATTGGAAAGCAATTTGTATTAAAGTCTTTGAACATGTTGGTAGAATAGATTTTTATCTGGGTACTGATTATTTTTTAAATTTTTCCCCAAGAGTTTCTTCTCTGTCTCCTCCTGAAGGCTATAAGGGAGTCTTGTACATCCTTCCTATCACAAGTGTCTCACTGCCCCTGGAAGCTGCAAAGCAAACCTACATTTGTGCAATATTTCTGCCCTGCATATTCTGGGTATGTGTCTGTACACAACTGCACGCTGCAGCTTCCCCTTGCCCCAGGCCCAATTCCCTTCTGCAGGGCTGCCTACTGGGGTGCACATTCAGGCACTTTGAGGGGTGGTGGTGGTGGCAAATCTTGCCTTCATGTTCCCATCCTGGGGGGCTCCTGGGTGTGTGTGATGTGGCTGGAAAGCTTTGAGCATATGATCTTGCCTTCTTCCTTTCAATGGTCAGGCTGCTGTTTTCAGACAAATAATGAAGTAGGGATGTTTTTAAAACTTGAGCAGGGACACCTTGATGTTTTGGCATGGACTGTGTACATAACAGTGTGTTTGCATTTTGGCTGTGCTAGTCTGCAGCTGTGGGTATGAGTATTTAGGTGGCACAGTGCTTACTAGGCCAACCCTCATGCCTGTCTTGGCTAGGAATGATACTGGTTCTACAAGTGCATAGTCCTCTTTGCAGAAGGTGCTTTCCTTCCTGTGGGAGCATTGCCTACAACCAGGGGGCTGGGCTTCGGTTTCTTCTTTTTTTTCCCCTCCAGAGTACAGCAGCAGTTTTCATAAGTTGCATTTTTCTCTGTACGTATCCAGTCAAGGACATGCTTGTATAAGGTTTGTGACTTAATTAACTGTAGCTGATTCACCAAAGTGTTTAAAATCTGTAAGTTGATCAGCATTTGGGAAGTCCTGCTCTGCTGTAGGTGTGGCTTGAAGGCAGATGCTCTGGGCCATGTTCCTACTGCGTTTGTCCGTGAATGTTCATCCGTTCCTGGTGGATGCCACACTCATGCTGATGGATGAGCCGAGTAGTCTGGGAATGGTTACTGGTTTCTGTCAGGGAAGAGGATTTTCCAAGCTTGATGAAAGGATGATGTGTGTACACAGAATTGGTGATAAACATATTGCTGTATAGATTTAGGAGTTTACTTCTGTGAGTCAGAAATGGTCAAAGTATACCAAACATGGACAATGAGATGGGGGAGTGTGACAGTGTCTCAAGAAGTGTTGCAAGTTAGGGTTAGTACTCCTCTAATTTGTATATTAATGAAGTTGAAGGGTGGAGCTTTGTACTGGGGCAAAAAAATCTATGGCTCTTAGTAAAGGCAGTTGAGTAAGATTGGAGGAGGTGATGTTTCAGCGGTATGAGATCTTGCAGGCAGCATTGCAAGGGGGAGGGAGGTATCTCCAGAGTCTAAAATATGCACCTTCATTGCCCTTTATGTCAGTCTGTTTGTGTAGGGTTATTATCAACTTTAAATCGAGTGTAAAGGAGCAGATACAAATACTTTTTAGTTATGTTTGTGTTGGCTGGAGAGGTTACAGCTCCTGGCCAGCATCCACAGTGCTTTGGGGGGGAAGGTGGGTTTAATTTTAAAAAGTAAAACATTTTTATTTCTAGGATCCCCAAAGAGAAGAAGCTGCATCTTAAGTTAATAATGGAGAAATTAGTCTTTATAATTTAAATAAGAACATTTCTCTTAGATTATATATATGTATGCATAGATATGTTAATATAAAACATATTAAATAAATAATATCAAAATATAATTTGAATTAAAACATCACCATCACCTGATCTTAGAGATGGATAACTTCCTCAAAATTAATGAGGTTCCCTAATTTTCCAGGACCTCTGCTGGGAACTTGGAACCTTCAGCTTCCCTACCATCTTCTGCCTGCCAGGTCTATAGTGAGCAGTTCTAGTATCAGAGGTGAGCTCTGGGCTAAGCTCAGGTGCTTCAGAGGGAGCAAGTGCTGAGTTAATGCCTGACCTGTCCTTGATATGTTTCCAAATTAGGCAAAATAACAGCTTAGGCATTAAAAAAAAAATAATGGAGAAACTATTCCTGAGAGCATTTTCAAAGGGCTTGTTTTTATTTTAATTATTTTCCTATGATACATATTAAATAATCAACGTGATGACACTGAGAAGAAAGAATTAAAAATGCCAGGGAGCTATACTAAGGGCCTGCGTCTATAACCTTTCTATATATGGAGTATATATGCACATGTAGTGGCACATTTCCTTTCCTACGGAGTAGGATGGCCATGTTTTGTAGTTACTCCTGGCTGCCATTGGTTTCACAGCAAAATAATCTCCTTGTCATTAGGGGCCATTGCAAAAGTTTACGCTTTTGCTCAGAGCAGCTAAAATAATTCATGTCACTACTGTGGCCTGTCACCTGGTTAAAGTGCATGTCTGCAGGCCCAGAGCAAGGTTTTTCCACTGCCCCAGGCAGGTACAGAATTGCTGCCTAGATAGGAAAGGGCACCACTAGTGCTGCTGCTGGCAGTGTGAGCTTCTCCTCTGCCCTGGCTTGCTGCCCTCTAGGAGAGGTGTCACAAAGATGGCATGTGGCCAAATCTTAGCTGCTCCCAGCAGTTTGAATAAAGATGCTAATCTGTGCCCTGTGATGGTGGAAGGGGAGAACATGCTTCCCTTTCTTCCCTCTGTGCAACCAAGCTGTGTTGGGTGACAGGGAGGCAGTGAATCCTACCAGGGCAGGTACAGTTGACTGAATTGGAGGGGTAAAAAAAAAGCAAGCTGTTGTCCTTTGCTTCATTTCCACAACAGGGGTGATAATCTCAAGCAGAGGGTGAGGTGACTAGATGGGTGTTATACACCTCTAAATTGGGTGACTGGCCTGCTTGCTCTTTTCCTCTCCTGAGGGAACCCCTGCAGCAGTGCTTTTGCTGTTTTAGCTCTGTACTACCTATTTGCTAGAGCTAGCCATGCCAACATGTAACTGGACAGAACTTTACCTCAGTAAAGCTTAGTGAGGTAAAGTTAGCCTTTACCTAAGGCTATCGTGCATCTCAGCCTCACGTCTGCCATGATTAGATGTGGCTGTGATAAGGGGCCATGATAGCCTGCTTGGAAAAGACACTAATGTGGGGAAAGCCAAGAGAAGGATGAGTGGTATTACTTGAGTAGATCCAATGTAGGGACTGCAGTGCTGTGTCAGTGTTTATTAACTCTAGGATATTGTCAAAGCCCTTTACTTGGACATCAGTTGTTACTGGGAGTGTTCAGCAGTTCTGCAAAATGCATTGTAATGTCAAATTATTTGTCCAGGAAATCAGGATATGCTTTTGGTGGCTGTGCAAAATAGTTCAGTTTGGTTTCTGGGAAGTTAGTGTGTTCTGTTTTCTTTAGTTGATTGCACTACCAGAGAAGAGGCAAAGGTGGGTTTATTCTCTTGACTTCAGAATTTGTAGATGTTTAGTACTACTTGAAGAAAAATGCTACAGGGATTATGATAGGCTGAGGAAAGAGACAATTAATTTTTTTAAAATCACATTTTCAGCACTAAGCTGTCAAGAGTTAAACTTTTCTCTTGAAAACAGAAATATCAAACAAAGCCTGGTATGAAGCACTTCTGCCTAAACAATAAGAATTTAGCAAAGTTGTTAATTGGTAGAATTTTATGATGCCAAACCTTAATCACCTTAATTATAGGCCATAGTGTCTGTAAAGTGTGTGAACTATGTGTGTAACTGGGTGACATATAGGCTCCCTTCGTTCCCTTTTTATTCACCTCCCTTTGTGTTTTAATACCAGTCGGTTCTTCCAAAAGAGTGCACCTCTAGGGCCAGCTGAGGCCAGAATTATTTCAGCTGTGACTCTACATAGGTAAAGTAGCAAAATGCTGATGTTTTAGCAGCATTAATAGTTTGTCCACATTCACTAGGAGGTACCCTTCCTCTGGTGTAATCCACATTCCGCCAGAACAGCATACTGGGGCCTGTGCAGCTCCCTGGAAGCTCCCTACCTGGTATTTCTTCAGTCCTCACTGCTGTGAGTCTGGAGGCTGCACTGGAGTTCTGCACTGCTGAGTGAACTCAGGTAGGAAGCTGCTGTATTTTAAATCTACTTGTGGTCATCACTCATGTGATGGGTAACCCACTGTCCTTTTTACTTCTCAGACACTGTCACTCCTGGTGACATCACTGAAGATGGTTGCTTATATATAACAGCATGTAACTGTGCACCATCATTAGGAGAGTCCTCCTTATTTTTTGCTCAGGAATGACCTGTTAAATTTGCATAGAAATTTAATTTTGTTTGGCAAAAAGTACTGTAGAAAGCAATAGGATCAGAGTTGTTAGGGTATTGCAATCTTACATGATGTATATGGTTTAAGGGAGTTGTAAAACACAGGGAAACAATTTCTACTGAGTGCTGGCTTGTGATTCACAAGTGTTTGGTGTGGTGCTATCACCTGGTTTAGGGTTAGGGTTGACTTCTGACTGTTAGAGTTGGTATTGCTAATTTGATCCATTTGGAAATCATGAAGCTGTGTTAAAAAGCTTGGTAGTTTGATGTGGGGGTCTCACTAGCCTGTTTGTACCTTTGGAATTTTCTTGGGTTTATCTGGAAATCTTAAACAGATTAGTATATTAACATTGCCTTTATTTTAAATGAAAACTGAGAGTATTAACAAAAAATGCAGAATCTGGGGCTTGAATAGAGAAGTACTTTGTTTCAGACCCTTTGTAAAAAAAGAAGGCTGGCTGATATATCAGGCTGGATACTGGTTTGGAGAAGGCCACTGAAAACCAGAACATCTGCCAGGTAACACTTATGCATGCATATTTTAACAAAAGGCATTTGAAGTTAATGTCCTTTGAAAAAGAAAGTTTATTTACTGACTCAAAAATTATTTTTAGGGAATTTAACAATTTGAACCAAACTTTCTGCTTAACTTATTAAAGAGTTCTGTTTAGATTCCCTTTTGCTTCATATTTAAAATCTGTCAAATACACAATAAGGTGCTATTTCGAAGTTGGCATCGTTTCACATTTAGACAAAGTGACTTCAAATTGAAACCATGAGTGATTGAACTGTGCTTAAAATGGTGTGATTTTTTTTTTGCTCTTTTTTTTTTTTAGTTTGTTTTTTTTTAATTTAGCAAAGACTTAGCAAAGACAAAGACTTCCATCTTTGTCACATAAGACAGAAACCAGAGACTGAACACCTAATACATGAAATTTCTTACTCTCTCCATCTCCAAGCTGGAGTTCATGGGTCTTACAATCAGGAAAACTTGCAGTGATTATGTGCAAGTCTTCCTGTTGGAGTGACTTATTTTTTAGTTATATTAATCAGATCTTGTAAAAATAATGAATTTTGATTTCTTGTAGGAGTTGTATAGAAGTTTAGTTCCATTCTTAAATTCACACAGCTTGAGGCAGTGTTAAGAGATTGTAGAAGCCTATAAATGGTGGTGAATGTCATTAGAGGAAAAGCAAGCTATAGCTAAAGCCTTATTTCCAGTCACCCTTTCTTAGAAGCTCAAGTCACGTTTGCTGGTGGATTTAGCTGGAAATGCCCAAACTGTTGTCCATCCCAATGGGCTGTGTGTCTGTCCCTGAGACTGTTGTGTTTGTGCTGCACTGACTGGATGAGATTTGCCTCCCAGCCTCAACAGCTCATACCTTGCATGTTAACCTCTACTGCACTTTGGCAGTAATTTGCAGGGTCAGTTTTCCAATTTCCTAAATCTGTTTGGGGAAAATGGGGAACAAGAATTGAAAGTAAAATATTCTGGGTTCCTTGAACAGAGTGAATAAGGACATGATTTGTAAACTTTGTAAACATGATTTGGTATTCTTTCTTGCAATCAGCATGGAGGAAATCTAGTTGAGATTAGGACTCTATGGAATACCATTTTACTCATTCTCATTTAAGACTTGTGGTCTTGAAGAGAGCACTCCAAACCTCAATTCCCACCACTGATTAATGTCTCTTGCAGATAAAACATAGTCATGGTATTTTTTTTAAGATTTTTTTCTCTTATTTCCCACAGTCAAGGAAACAACAGGGGAAACTGAGCAGATGTTGTCAAGGAAAGCGGCATCAAAACAATTTCGGGAGTTTGGTTTTAATGAGGATCTCATTGATACTGACAAAAGTAAAAATGGAGCATTAGCATAGCTCCTTGAAGAGTTCAGAAAATCATTGAAACTAAATGGCGTGACAAAGTATAAGTGACAATTAGGCTTTGCATCAAAAGTGCTTGCTGTTTGGTGGGTCAAATGACTGCCACGCTTCCTAATGCCATGTAAAATGTAACAGTGGTATATCTGTAACGCCGAGACCTTTGGCCAATTCACTGTTGACGTCTGAATCGTTTTTTCCTCCTGCTTCTCAGGCTGAATTTAGAATGTGGGACCCATGATATACAAAAGTCTTTATTTTAGAGATAATTGCCCTCTTGATGCTCATCAATAGGTTAGTGTCCAGCGGTGAACCCCTCAAGTGAACGGGCCTTTTTTTTGGCAAGTCTTAAAAAAAAGAAACAACTAGAAAAACCTCCTTGTGTCTTGGAATTTTATCTTTCATTATTTGTTTTAAAACTCACTGAGATTGTGCTCAGTTGTAATTAATGGTTCTTCTTGACTCGAATCTGTAAATATGATCACATTTCAGAAAATACACAGCTAAAAAGCTGTGTGTGATCTGGCATTTCATGTGTTATGTTTGCAGTAAGTTTTGGGGATTGTTGCAACCATTTAAAAAAGCCCCTTATGCATAGGTCTCTTGTCTGTTTTTGTCTGGAGTCCTTGGATAATAATAAAAGAAGCATCAGTAGAGCTGTGTGACAGAGATTGGCATCCTAGATCTATACAAAATTAAAACCACATGACACTTTCCTGCACCACCATTTTTTCAGATATGAAATTTGTCACCTGGACAACTTCACTCATAGTTCTAATGTAGCTAAATGCTTTTACTGCCACTGGTGTAGATGGGCAGTTTGCAAGCAGCTGTAGCTGAAGACAGTACCTGCACCTAGTTTTCACCATCATGAATGTTGACATGACTTGAGGCACCTTTTGCCAAGGTCACTTTAGTGTGATCTCTCCATTAATTTTGAGAGTGCAGAGCATTAATGAGCTTGGAGGTTGAGGAGTGACTTCACTCTGCCTTGCTCCTCATAGCTGTTCTTTTAATTAGACATCATTGCTACCCACTCACTGAGGAAAAATTATAATCATAGGCCACAGCTCTTGCTGTGTGTTTACATCACCTAATTTGTGGCCTGGAGAAAAAAAAAGACCAAACAAAACACAGGTGCAGAGAAGGAGGGCCATTCCTGGAAGAAGGCCAGGTAAGACCTGGTCCCCCATCCTCCCTAGTGGTGCATGTAGACAGCAGTTTCACCATGGCCCTCCAGAAGAGAGCATCCCCTGGGAAAAGTCCACCCTTGTACTCCTCTGCAGCAGCCAGCTGCTTCCCATCCTTCTCCCCTGTGTGTTGTTCAGCGCTGGTGGTGGAAATGAAAGTGTGGAATGCTCCGTGGACCACTGTGACTCAGCCTGTGGCAAGTAGAGGCCAGAAATGCTGCTGTTAGTGGGTATGACTTCATTTTTGTGTCAGAATTGGGCTTGAACTCCTGATATGGAAAGCCCCTGGGAACCTACAAGAGCAGTAATAGTTTGTGCTGTGCTTGCAGCTGGAGTTAGGGGAGTCCCAGGGCTGCCCAGTTTACTGCCTTTTCTTGCTATCTGGTACATTTCTAAAGATGGAAGCCTGAAAAAATTCATATTTTGATTAAAAAACTGACTTTGGAGAAGTTGAAAATGTAAGCCCTAAACCTCTGCAAGACAAGCAGGAGAAAAATGAGAAAACGGGGGTTTGTTTGGGTTTTTGGGGTTTTTTTTTTTTTAGTGTTTTTTTTAAAGTCTCAAGAATATTTTGGAGCCCTTCTCAAAATAGCTGGTTAATGAGTTTGAATGGTCAACCTGAGCTCTTCTGAAAATACTTGTCTCTGAAGTCAGACTTCAACTGACATGGTGATTAGTTTCACCATGAGCTGTTGATAAGCACAGAAAATCATCTAGATGTCTTTCATCCTGTGTCTTTGCTCCTCTTGTATGTGCCACACAAAATCAAGTCCTTCATGAAGTGGGGTACCACCTGGGCTTTGCTGGAATTTTAAATTCTTCATTTGTTTTTGGCTCTTACTTTGAGCAACTTGCCTGTACTATAGCAGTCTGAGGGGTGTTTGCTGACTCACCTTTAGAGCACAAACCCAAAGGTATTTTGGTTTCAGGATGAATGTTTTACCCTGCCTATTGCTCCATAGGCGGTCAAAGCGGAAACAAATGTTGGCCTAAATGTTTTATTTCATAAAAGCTTTTTTCACTGATAATCTAATGGAATTATTGTTTGCATGGGGTGGAAACATTCTCTGTTGTGCTTGATGCTGTGGTCTTTCTGTGCTATTCTCTGTGTTGAAGTGAAATTGTGTGTATGCTTCTGCTAAAGAACAAAACATAGCTAGGTGGCTCATGCAGGACTATCCTCCCTGCCAAAACACAAGGGTTTTGTACAAATGTGCCACCCTTTTTCCTTCCATCAGTAGCCAAAGTTAGCTGTGCCAAAGAAAAGTCCTTTTTTTTTTAATTTATTTTTTTCAATACAACCCACACACCCACACCATGGAAGTTACAGTCATATTTTCCAGTAACCACAGAGCTGTGAGTGATGGCACGTGTGTTTTAAATAAAACTGGGAGGAGAACTGATGTAATGCTCTCTGAGTTATATATTTTTTTTTTTCCTTTTTCTTTCCATATTGCTCCTCCTCTTTTTTTTTCTCCCCATCTGTTGGCTGCTATATGGTTATTTTTGTTTGAAGATTTATTTTTTTCCTTGCTGCAAACCACAATGAGGGAACTGTTGAAGAGGGCAGCTCTGACACCTTGAGCTCAAGTATGGGTGGATTTCTTTAAAGTCTTTAAAATTACAGGGCAGTGCACTTACCAACTTGTATAATCTTAAGAATTATTTTTTTTTCTTTCTTCTCTAGAAGTTAGAATTAATTGTGATAATCTGATAGAGCATGTGAGAAATGCATATATTTTTTTCTAGTGGCATACTAAGCTGCAACTGTCTGTTTCTTCAGTGAGATCACAAAATAGTTCTGGAAAAAACAGGTATTTCAGTTTTAGTTTAATAAACTGCAGAGAGACTTTTTCTAGAATGACAAGTGAAACCTGTTATTCCTCTGCTACTTTTCCTACTGCTGCTTTCAATGGTTACATTAGTTCAACTTCTGCTTATAATGGTCTGTTTGCAAATATTTAGATTGTGTTTCTTTAAATTTTCATGGAGAATCCCTTGGAAGGGCTCAAAAGTAGGTTCTGTGTGTGTATGTTTAAGAGAATAACTCTAAGTAGATTTCTGTATTTAATGTTGAATTCAACTTTGAAAAATAAGTTCAGCTACAGAGATTTGTGTGGGGGTCCATGCCTCACCTGCAGACCTGCTCCTGCTGTACCAGTGCAATGTCCCTGCTCTCCAGCCCTGCTCAGGAGGCTTCAAGGGATGGGTGCCAGTCTGCCCTGAGAACACTGAATAATTGCTGTTCCTTAAATAGGAATTCTGAGGTGTGTTATGCTGTTGTGTGACAGGACACGGGCTCAGCTGGTCTCTTTGCATGCCCTTAGCAAGTGGGAGGTGTCCTCAGTTAAGCAAGCGGAGCTGAAGGGTTAAACCCATGGTGTTTGGGTGTCAAGGTTAAGCCTGAGCCCTGAAGGTGAGGATAGCTGAAGTTGCCTTGTACTTGCTGTGGGCAAAGAGCACAGGCAGACTCTGCCTGAATGGATGATCCCGTCTGTAATTCATTAAGCTAGAAGCACCTGGTTTGTGTCTGTGCCCCTGGCCACTCCTGACAATGGCACTTAAAGCCACAGTCCCATTTTCAAAATAACCTGAGGAGAGGGAGCCATTTCTATTGGAGCTGATCTAACTGGGGGCTGGCATGGCTCTTCCCCAGTCACTCCTCCCCACCCCACTCTTGCCCCACGACCATGTGTGGAGTTGATGTAGCTTTCTAAGCCAGCAGAAAGCCAGCTACTTTTTTTTTTAATTTTTTAAAATTTTGATAATTAATTTTCTGATGGCAACGGTGCTTGGCACAGCTTTCTGTATGGTCAGGAGCATGCCAGGGAGTGGGAGCACCAGAGGGGTGTAAGTCAATTTGAGATATGGTTGCACAGCAGTTTAATCCAGTCTAAATAGTGTCAGACAAGCAATGTAAATAAACCATTACTGTAGGGGAGGCAGAGAGAGATTCATCTTGCTTAAGCTGCTATGAGCAAGAGACAGCTGAGGGAATGCAGAGAGGCAATGCTGATTCGCAGGTCTCTGCTGCAACGTGAAAAATACTCCTAGGAGATGTCAGAACCAAAGGTCCTGTGCTGTGAGAAGGAACAGATCTCTCTTGGATGGTGCTGAAATGTGGTGTTTTTGACAGCAGATAGAGTGAGTCAAGGCAGGAATAGAAAATGCTGAATAAGCCAGGTTAACAAAGTTTTGACATAACTGTGGTGCCATTTTTTTTTCTCCATCTCCAAAAGCTTGTCCCTAGAAAGAACTGAAATAGTAGGTACAGGTCCTTAATCTCATGGCCTAAGATCAGCATGTATAGCAATGCAAATTAAGATGATGTTTAATGTTAAACCATTGGAATATCTGCTCTGTTTAAAACTTTCTCTTTTTTTTTTCTTGTTTAATTTTTTTTGTTCCACAGCAGGGAAAAACCCAGAATTATGTGGTTTGGAGAGGGAAAAAAAAAAAAGCTTTGTTTGGAAAAGAAAAAAGAGCTAGTCTTCTTGGGCTTTGATAAGTTACTAATTTTTTTAAGTTTTTTTTTTTTTTTCTTTTCCTTTGCCCTTATGCTGGGAAGGTCTGCTATTGGGAATAGACTAGGGTTAGATCTTTTTGGGTGTCTATGTTGAGTTAATATTGAAATACTATACCTTCAAGAGAAAAGCAGACCTATTTTCCCTGACCACAGATAAGCACTTTATGCTTCCCATGTAGGTTTTAGGTTCTTCCATAAGAAAACCATGAGAGTTATCTGAAAATACATATATTTACTAGTCAGAGAAGTAGGAGGAACTAATGTCAAAAGAATATCTTTGCTGCTTTCAGGGAGTGGAAGTGAGTGCTGTTCAGCCCAAAAGAAATGCCAGGAAAGCAAGTGTTTCTGCAGCCTTTTTAAATAATCCTTAGTGCCTTCTTTGTCAGAGTCAACACCATCTACTACGTGCAGAGCAAGAGCTCAGGAGGTGATGCTGTGTGGTGAATGTGGCAGGAGCTTGGCAGGAGCTTGTGCACAGGAACTCCTCAGGGTTGGCAGTTATATACCACATTTTGATAAGAGCAGAAGAGTGTGGCTGTAAAAAATAAAGCTGAGACCAAAGCACTGCCATATCAGTACAGCTCAAAGCCCAACAGTTTATGACTGTTAGCAGCAGTACTTTGCCCTGCTCAGTGTGTGCCTCAAATGTTAGTCAGACCTGACAGTAGGCTTGCAGGTCAGTGTAATATTTCTGCAGTCTAAATGCTATTTATAAGAAGTTATGACTATAATTTATTTACTAGAGGGTGGGGGAGGGGAGCAGACAAAGAGGCAGTCGCTTCATACTGCTAAAGTCAATGACCAAACTGGAGTAAAGTCCACGTGCCCCTGAATCTGGTACTTCCACTAGGTTTTCCACTAAGCTGTATTTATTTAGCATGACACTGGTGTTTTTTTTTTTTTATAACTGCACCTCCTCAAGAGGCAGACATGGCAGCCATGTGAGTATTTCTCTCAGCAGAAGGGAAGAATTCCTACTCCTCTGTCCTGATTCCAAGAAGAAAAGTCCTGCTACCATTAATTTGGCTTGCAACTTCATAAATAAATAAAAAATAGTCACACATCCTCTTTATGGGCCAGAAAGGCTCACTTTTTTTCTCTTGTAGCACTGAATGAGAATTTTTGAGAATAGTAAAAACAGGAGTCGATAATTATTTTGCCTCCGTTTCTTTGTTTTGATACAGCCGAAGATCAGTTTGGAGCCCTGTGTTTTTGGGGTATTTTTTTCTTCCATAAGAAAAACATATACATTTCAACAGCCTCAAGACCTACAGAGTGCATAGATTATGCTCTTTCTTATCTTCCCCAGGGCAAACTGCAGCAAACTACTCACTGAGACAGTGCAGAGTTATAGCAGTAATACACACATGCAAACGGTGGGGTCACAATCTGGTATTCAGAACACATACAAGCTTTGGGTGTGCTGGTGACTTCACGAACCTCCCTTTGAAGTCAGCCAAAATACACTAGCAAGGGAAATAAATACATGCAAACAGAATAATTTTGATCTGGGAATGAAGCATTAAAAATCATGTCTTTGTCCCTAAGCAGAACCTACTTAGTGTTAGGCAGGTTGGTTTAGTGACCACAATAAGCATTAACGTATTTCCTGTAGAAAAGCACATTGCATGCAATAAATAGTTTTTGCTATACTAAAACCAAGTTAGTTAACAAATGCTTTCTGTCAATCTTTGGATAATACTTGTGCTGACAGATGGATAGAAGACTTAGCCATCATTTTGACAAGATGAATCCCAAGCTCTAGTTCTTGCAAAACATTATTTTATAGGCTTGGTAGCCTTTGTTTAGCTAAGCACATGTAGAGAGAGAAAAGAAAACTTTTTTTTTTTCTCCCAATCATGTCAATTACAACTCATTGTCTTTTTGTTTGTTATACCTGGCTTTGTGTGATAGCCTCTAGCCCTAGCTTGCCCTAACAGGAAAATATAAAAAGTGTGTGTGCGTGTATATGAATGAGAAGTCTTTCTGCAGACGAAACCCCCAAAAAAAACCAAAACAAACCCAAAAAAAAGAAAAAAAAAACCAAAAAACAAAAACAAAACAAAATAAAACTTTTGAGGTGAGGTTCCGGAGGATGCTGTCATATAGAAACGCTGTCCTCGTGGTCTGATTCTGGTCTCATTCCTCTCTAACTTAAACCCCAATGAAGCCAGTAGTGGCTGCTGCAAGCTGCTCTGAGCCCAAGCTGAAATACCATGATATTAACTGTAAACAAATCTTGTAATACTTCTGCAGATTTCAGAAAGCATCCTTCTAGTGGCATTGTTGTGTTTGGGGTGATTTAAGATGCAAGGGCTAATCTACTCAAAAAAGAAATTCCATTTCACCATTTGCAATTTAATGGAGTACAAAGAGACAGGGAAAGCACTCTACATAAATACAGATGTCTCCACTTCTGAGGCTTTTCTGTGTTCCTGCTACTTAAATGGGGATCAAGAATGATATTGTTCTGTGGGCTTGCTCTTTGTTTACAATACCCTCTTTGAAACTAGATGTCAAAATACGTTTCCTGGATTGGTTATTGAATTCTGCAGGCTGACACTCCACTGTGAGCCCTGGGAACCTTCGGCTTTTCCCTTAAAAACAGCACAAGTTTTGAGATTTTAAAAGCAGCTGTGTTTTGCCACCATGTGGAAAGGGCTTGTTTTTCTGCTTCTCTTAAATTTCAAGTATAATGTTTGGACCAGGGCAAAAAAGCCTCAGTAAAACTGTTCTCTGCCTGTATTGGTAGAATTTTATCTGTCCTTTGTGTGGCCATAAATGAATAAAACACAGGGATGAGCAGATTTGGCCCAATGGGTTTATGGATTCCTGAGCTTGTGGCAATGAAATATTGTAAAGTTAATGTAAATTGTCAAGGATGACAATTTAAGCTTCTAGACATATACACAGAGACCCTCTTGTTCTTCCTCAAGCTGTGCCACGTAAGTCAGCCTCGGCCAGGCACTGCACAACGTCACATACCTCATGCTGTTTTTTTCCAGGCCATCCTTGCTAAACCTCTTCTTTTCCTTAAAGAGTATTTAAACAGACCAACTCTTTTGCCAAACTCTTCTCCTTAGGGTAAGGAGAGTGCCCCCCAGAGCATTTGCCAAGGCAAATGGAGCAAATAGGTTCAGTTTTAGTTCATGCTACCGAATTTGACGCTGCTCTTGATGAGTTGTACATAGGGATGTAGGCGTTTCCATGCGTGCAGTGTCATACACAGCTTCTTATGCTTACTGGATGTGAGAGAAGATGGCTTAATGACAGACTTCTAGCCTTTGCTCCAAATGTTGTGGTTATCTAATTTTTGTTTCATTTTAGTCAGACCCCTGAAGTAATTAGCACACCCTGTGGGGTTTTTTTTGTGTGGTTTCTATCTGAATACCCATGAAGGAGTTAATTAACTTGTTTGCAGTATCTCATTAATTCATTTTTGGCCGTGAACTTAATTGCTCCTTTATTACTGATGAGTAAAATAGCTTTAGGCTCCCAATTAAAATGGACTTTGATGCATGTATAAGAGCTGGGCTTTCAGCTTGTTGAATAGGCAGTGGAATTGCCATTCTGTGTCCCTTTGCCAGCCAGGCTCCTTCATGGCAGTGCTTCTCAGGGATGAGTTTCTCCCAGTTACAAACTTGGTCTTAGAGCTGAAGCCCATGGGAGGGAAATCAAATAGGAGTTAGTGCCTGTAAACCTCTGAGGGCAGATGAAACTCAAAAAATAGGTGGACCTACTGGAAAAAAAAAAGCTTATTACTGAGGTGGTAGATGAGCATAAACTGTAGTTCCCTCTGTTATGAAATGGCCACTCTACTGAAGCCAGGTGCCCAGTGGTGAAGGTCTGGATTTCTCCCTATGGGCATCCTTAGTTTTACTGGAGGGCAAAAGCTGTTTTCAGATGTTGGAGGGCATATCATATGTTTGTTCTTGAAATAATTTTTCTCCCTCCTGGTGCATATTTGATGAGCTGGGATGCATGAACATCAGTGTGCTTTTCTGGGCGTAGATTTTTTTCTAGGACAGTAGTACTTTCTTTTTAATATATTTTGAGACTACTGGATGTCAAGCATTATAGAATAACCAGAAATATTGGTGTTATAAAGAGAAATAGCCATATTAATTTTAAATAAGAAAAAGAAGAAAGCTACAAATCTGTCCTTCACTTCTCCCACCCACCCCCTCTCTATGATTCAATGTGAAGAACACACAATTTATATTCCCAGTGGGGACTGGCTTGGACCCAATGACCTTTGCAAAAAATCCATTGCCTGCATGGAAAATGTAGTGAAACAATGTAAGCGTGCTTACTTGTAGGCATGTATATTTCTTAACACAATAGGGTCCTGAGACCAACTGAAGTCTCTGGATTCTTCTGCAAGAAATGTTCCCACAGGGGAGCTATTATGATACTCCCTCTGCTGGCTCTCATTCCGCCTCCAAATTTTCCTTAGGAGACCTCACTTGGGCATTGATCCACAGAGAGCAAAATTACCATGTCTTGATTGCTTATGTGAAGAGTCAGTACAGCCCAAAGGATGGAGACTCTTGCCACTTTGAGCAGACAAGAGGCAAAATTGTCAAGAAAAAGACATCTGCTTTGGGGTAAGGTGATTACAGATGGCAAGTGGAGGAGCAAAGTCAAGCACTACTTACTTTCATACCTTCAGCTGAAAATCTACTCCAAAGTTGTTTGAAATGCTTTGAACACAATTTGTTTTCACAAGAAGGAAACGCTATCAGTCAGTGGTTTATTTTCTACAAAAAGATCTAGAACTTCATAAGCTAAATTCCAGATTGTTTTTAATACTGTAGCAGCTTATTTGCTTCACTCATAAAAATCTGAACTCTTTCTGACTTTTCCTTAATGATGACTTTTGGGAAGAATTTGTTTCCTGGAATAGTGAAGGGGGAAAATCCTGTTTGCTTTAGAAATAGCTTTTTTTTTAAATGCTTTTCTCATCACAAAATGACCAGAGTTGATGACACACAAATTATGAAACAAAATGATGATGGAGCACAAATTTAAACCAAATTAAAAAAAGAAAAAAAAGAAAATAGAAATACTGACAAGCTTGTGGCAATACAGTCTGCTAACAATTTACCAATTTGCTCTGGAATTCTCCATGAAAATTTCAATTATTGTGCAACATATGAGATCTAGCTATGACTATGCTTTTTCCAAAGGCCAAAATGAGAGGAAAATAAAATGAGCTTCCTTAGATGATACTATGGCACCTCTGTCCCTGTTTTAGCTGGTTGCTTAAACGCATGCTTAATAAATATATTTAAGAGTCTGCTGACCTAAGCTTTGCTTTGTTACCAACTTTAACCCTGGAGGTACTGAAGTTCATTATTGATATTGCAATCCAGCAGGACAATTGTTTTTCCTTCTCAAGAGTAACTTGTCTTCCTGCTTTAGGTAGTGCCCCCCTTGCCAGCAAAGGGGAGAATGTACCTTGGAAGGAAGTCAGGCTGTGATTATCATCTGTGGTGAGGGGCCAAAATAGTAAAGTTAAGCTTTTAATTTTATAAAGTGGCAACTGAAGCAACAGGATGTGAGGAGGAGAAGGGAAAGGAGTTAAGAGAGCTCATATGGGTGCAGGCAGGCAAAGGACACAACAGAGGCCATCTGGGGCTCTGAGTAAGCCTGATCCTGCCTGTGGCTTCTTGCTTTCTCTGGGTCCTCGTGAGGATGAAGTTGCCCTGAATTTGCACGTTGTTCTGCTGGGTGTTGCTGAAAGGAACTACTGCTCATGGGAACCTCCGTTTCTGGCAAGAGTTGCTTTGCCCTGATTCTGGCAACTCTCTCTGGCCTGTCATCATTTACCCCAGTGCCTACACAGAGACTCTGAGTGGAATGGATGATGGTTCTATTTGTGGTGCCTTGGCTCCAGTTTCTTTGCAGGCACTGGCTTGCATAAAGGAATCTCTTTAAAAGTATCTTTCCATGAGGAAGGTTTCTTCTGACTTGGTCTGCAGCGGAATTAGTCAGTGGTATCCAGACCTGTGAGTGCCTGGCTGATCTGTGTCTGTGGTGATGGTCAAATGTAACCACATACTTTTGGATGTGCTTTTCAGGAGTCTGGAGAATAAAGATAGCTGTGAAGCTGCCAACCAAAATCTAACCCAACAGTCCTTGCCAGCTTGGACTCCACTCTTTATCAAAAAAGGCTCATGATTACTGGAGTAACAAAGCTAATTTAAAATGGTGGTGGTGGGGAGACATAGTAAAAAAAAAGGTGTCACACTTTTTGTTTAAACTAGTATTTGAGGCTTTTGTGGGTTGTGTTTGTTAATGACGTCGTCAAGTATCTTTGGGTCTGATTATTTTTGTGGGGCGTTACCTAAATATTTTTTTTTTCTGCTGTGTGAATCCCACTGTGTTCAGGGAAAGTGACTTTTCTCATAGCTCCTGCCCACCTTTTAGTGGAAACATCAGTCTCATCTTGGTGTGGGAGTCGCATGCCTCTCCAGCTATATCTGATGCGTACTTGCTGCCTTCTTTCTGTGCTCTTGTGGTATTTTTTTTGCTGCTTATCTCTTACACGCATGCAGGTCTAAGCAATAGCTCTCAAACCCTCCAGAAACACCCTGAGACACTCAGCACAGCTCTGCTCCTATTCCAGCCCTGCACGTGGCCTCTGTTTTGGGTGGTGACTGCTCTAGTTTTGGTTATCTGTCTCATAAAGTAGTTTCAATGCTGTTTTTACATGGTCCCTGAACAGGAGATGGTTGTTGCACCCTCAGATTAACAGCATTACCAGTGACCACTTCATCAAAGGGGCTCCAGGGAAGTCCAGCAGAACGACAAGGCCAGACTATGGTGAAATTAAGGACTATAACCCATGGTGTGTAGGACATTAGCTATCATGGCTGTAATTTTGTTTTAAAGCTTTTATGCAGCTTTTTAGACTTGAGTATGACTGTTGCTTAAATTTGCACATGGGTATAGACAGTGTCCATGTAACCTCCCTTCATACATACCTTATCTACAGTTTCCTCCAGTTTATGTACAGGGTCTGAGGACTGCCAAGAGGCTTGTGGGTAATCTAGGTTGGCCTAAATTCCACTGCAGTTAATGGCAATCTATCTGTGGGCTTGTCTTCTTTCTTTCAAAGAAAAAGGTGGTAAAGAGACAGAATGGACGTGCAAATGTAGTAAAAAAACATCTGAAGATGTTTGTCACAGCAAAAATATCAAGTGATATTTTTTGTTTGCAATGGAAGAAAGGGGAAAGCATGCAATATTGTAATTTTTAGGAAAGTTGTTGGTTGTACTGTGAGAAAATTCTCTCACTTTTATGGCAATATCATTTAATTGCTTTCGAAAAATGGTGTACCTTGCTAATCTGGACAGATTTGGAGACACTGGGCTATATTCTTGTTTAGCATAAATTGGTGTAGCTTTGTGTGGGAGCTATATACTTAGTGGCAGATAAAAATCTGTCCTTTTGTGTCTTTTAGGGGAAAATTTCAACAGCTCTACTTCATAAAGTCATGTTTTCTATGTTATGTCAGCCACAGGCTTAATACTACTCTTAAACCAGTATAAAAGTTTCCTAATTGCTATTCTGATAGGAGATATTTGACTTATATACTGTACCAGAGAATGCAGTTCTCACCACGCTGTGGTGGAGTTATTCAGTATGGTGCGTTTCAGCAACAGCATGACAGGGCTCGCTGCCCAAACAGCTTTGGAAAATGTGATGTTTTCCCTCTGTCTTGCTCTTATGACTTCTGTGTTAGTACTGCAGAGTTGAAAATCTGGTAATAGATGCACATAGTGCTAGCGTCAGATCTGGGACGTGTTAGAACCATCACACTTCGAGGAGCTGTGAACTCCTCAGTATCTGTTTTGCACCTTGCTGCTATCATGACGAGGAGAAGAGTGGCTGTTTGCAAAGCTGAGCTCTCTGTGTCCTGGCCAAACCCTTTATAGAAGAGCCAATTTCCTCCCCAAATGTTTGATCGTGGTGGTGTTGCTGATGTTCCAAAGACAGCCTGGCAAACAGCTGCTTTTAGCTGTCAGAAAGGACCAGTCTTTGGAAATTTAATTCTGAGTTCATTTATTCCTGGGAAACTAAGAGTCAGATTTTAATTGATTCAGACTTTTAATCTTGGTCAGTTATCCCTCATTTTCCCTTCTGAAATCCAGAAATATTATTTAGAATGCAAATGGGCTGCTGTGAAATGGGAATTAAGCTATAGTTGGGAAAATATTTTCTAACCAGATACCAACAGTCCAGGAAGTCCTTCTGTGCTCTGGAGTATTGGGCTCAATTAAACAAGGCCTTTTCTTTTTCCTGATAATGAATATGCTTTTTCTTGTTTTACATATTCAATTAAATCATGATGGAGAATATTAAATACATGATATTTCAGAAATTTATTCTGTTTTGCTGACCGTCCTGGAGCCTTTTTTGTCTTCCAATAAGTTTGCCTCTGACTAAATGTTTCTGATTACTTGGAACTGAAGATTAATTGCTGTATTCAACTCTACCCAACCATGCAAATGTTTCTGGGAAGCTGACTGTAAACTGGGCCATAAGCAACCAGAGTCCCATAGATTATGTCCCAGGGCCAGCTGCTAGGATATTAGAATATGTTATGTTTTGTTGAGAGATAACACAATCTCTTTCCTGGATTTGCAAAAAATACCTGGGGAAAAATTGCTGGTGAGAAAGCTCTAGGGAGACTGGGTCAGAGCCAGAAGAAACTCTAGATGGGAGATTCAGTTGTAATTATGGAAACTTCTGCTTGCTTGATGCCTAAGCTCTTAGGATCCCCAGGCACGTGGAGCTCTCTTCTGTCACATGTGTTTGTGCCCAGATGTTCCTTGGTGTCAGCTGGGTGCCTGGCACACGTGTGCTGGGTGGCCCTGCCTGCAATGAGCCACAGCTGCGTGCAGTGCTCTGGTGGCTGCTGCTGGTAGGACACACCGGAGGGAGAAGGGCAATGCCCCCTTTAGGAGAGCACTCAGGGCTTGTCCCAATTTCTCATCTGATCTGATTTCAACGGGGAAAGGTACTGGGTCCCACTTCTGATGCAGGAAGGATCCTGCTGCAGGGTTGCTTGGGAAGGGAACAGCAGCCCTTCTCCCTGCACACCTTAGCCATGGGGGCTGGCAAGGTGTCTCAGTCTTGCTCTCTTTCCCTGGCCTAGTGAATGTTGTCTTATGCAAGGCACAATGGTTTAATTGGGAATGAAATACAAGGACATCTCTCCTTTCAAACAGGCTTCAGGCTGGGCACACAGGGTAGGAGACAGAGGACTGAAGTCTCTGACCTTGCATTTCCTGTTTCTCTGTGGTCTTCAAACACTTTTTATTTTATCTGTCAGGGAAACTATAGATAGCTATGCATTAGCAGAAAAGATGAAGTCCAGGGCAACTTTTGGAGCAAAGGGTGTAGTCTGGTATCATCAGGGTCTGCTTTATAGACACCAATGGCACATGGAAAATCTCCACCTGCCCTCTGCCCTTGCTTGTTATGGGGTGTGCCAGCATCAACCAGAGCTGCTGGAATGTGGCAGCTACAAACTGGGGTGTCAGATGCTGTTTGTTCAATGGTCCCATAGGCATGGGGCTTGACAGTGGTCCTGAAGTTCACTTTGAGACCAAACCCCAGTTTTTTAATATTAAGAAAAAAAAAATCATCCTTTTTACTCACTGATGGGTTGTTGCTTGCAGCTTTTTATTTTCACCCAAGTCCGAGGCTGATGTTTCACCCCATGGGAAGCAAGAGAAGCTCTGTCTTGAGAAGGTGCTGGAGGTGATGCTTCTGACTCAGGGCTTCTTGCCAATGATTGCCCTGGATCTCCCATGTCAGGGCTCCCCTTGGCAAGCCTGCCTTGAGTTGTGAGTGTCACTTGCTGTTCCTGCACTGCTGCTTGGCCCTGTGCAACGGGTACACCACACAACCATAACCTCTTCCTCTGGCAAACAGTGGTAAACTACAGTTGACCTTTGCAATATTTTTATTTTTTCCCCCTCTTTCCTCTGAATACTTTCCTTAAATACCTGTAAGTTGCACAGAAATGATACACCACACTGCATCTCTGCAGTCTAGCATACCTCTGAAGCGATGGATTTAGTATGCCTGACACAGATCCCTTGGTGTACTTGAGGAAAAGAGTACATGAAGAAAGGTCACACAGGAGTGGAAGAAGTTGCTGTCCCAGCTGTTTCTTGCTGCTTTTCCACGGAAGATTTCGGACTGGTAAAGGTGGAGGTGGGATAGGATGAGTGCATACATCTCAACTGCTTGGGTGAGTGACTGTGCCTCAGGGGTCAGGGGTTTGTGCCAGAGGGTTTCTCAGTGGTGACACAACTGTGTCAGTCCAGTGGCTTTTCACTACTGAAAGGGATGTCCCTCCTCTTCCCTCCCACCCTGCAGTTGTGGTCTTTCCTCCTTGCAGTGGGATTAGCACCTGTTGGTTCGGTTAACGTGATGAGCAAAAGAAAATATTAGTTTTTAGGGGGCTGAGTTATGTTCAGGTTTTGGGTTTGGTTTTGTTCTGGTTTTGTTTGGTTTTTTTGGGTGTTTCCCCCCTTCCCTCCAGGTTTAGTGAGCTGAGCTGGCTCTGGGAGGCTGGTAAGCTGGGCAGCCTGTGCAGAGGTGGTAGGATTGGTGAGGAGGAAGGGCTGTCCCTTTAGTCAACAGTGGCTGTTAGACCAAGCTCAGCTGCGGTGGCAACCACAGCCTAATTAAACAGCAAGGGCTGTGACATGCTCAGCATATTCCCCTTCTCTGAATACCACAGAGCTTAGACTGAGCAGCACATTTAAAATGCCAGGAAGAAATCTACCTCTATGCACAAATTAAAACCTTCTAATTATCTCTTATTTTTATGTAACACCTTTTATAATTTCTCTGCTGTATATTTTTTCCTTTTTTTTCCATATTTTTGTAGCCACAGAGAGGAAGAAAAAAAATACCCTGTCAGGCAAAAAAAATATGCTTTTTGACTAATGCAACTGAATTAATGGAGTATTTTTGTTTGGTTAGGAAAGCAAGACTTTCAAATATGAAAAGAAAAGAGCTGGTGAAGATTGCGAATTCAGATGGCTATTTTTGCCAGTAAATAATTCCATGGCAGTAATTTTAAGCCATTTCAGATCCTGCAGGTCAGAAAAATGGAAAGCCATTCCTTGAATTTTCAGATGTTTGTGTAAATAATTCCTTTTGCCCTACAATGAGAATTAGAGGATCTGCTCAGACATTCCTGGTGGTTTCCCTGAAGGAGGTGAGGGGGCTGGACTTGCCTTTGCATACGCAAAGGGCAATAAAACAAGCAGCCAAATGGTCAGAGAGGTCCCCATAAACATATCAAAGTTTACTGCTCAGTTTGCGTAGCAGGCCTCCTACGTCTGGAGGAGATGGGCTTAAGCTGGGCTGCCAGACTTGGAAGCAAGGCAGGCACAAATGCATACTTGGTTTTCTAGTGCTGCTGAGAGAGGGAAGGAAGGGGAACCGAAAATGGGTAACATTTCAAATGCTGGTTCATGAGCGTTTTGTACGTGAACATGTATCAGCACACACAGAAAAAGGAGGACATGCAGTGTTTGGTTTGTTTCTTTTTTT
This sequence comes from Vidua chalybeata, assembly GCF_026979565.1. Taxonomy (NCBI): domain Eukaryota; kingdom Metazoa; phylum Chordata; class Aves; order Passeriformes; family Viduidae; genus Vidua; species Vidua chalybeata. Next base: position 29,104,890 of record NC_071532.1, on the reverse strand, counting down.
TCCCCTTTTTTTTTTTTTTTTTTTTCTTTTCTGCAACCCTGTCACTTCACAGAGAACACCAGGGCCTCAAACAAGCAACAGCTTCTGCCGTTGATGCCTATAATAGGACTGTGCTGGTAATAAATTACAGCAATGAGCTTGTTAGCAGAGTGCAGGCCTTAAACACTTGCTTAGTTACCGTAGCTATAGCTCCAGATCATCAAAGTGCTCGAGGCAACCCAATGCCTGTGACAAGAGAGCTTCCCTAACCCAGGCTCTGCCAGGGGAAGGGGCAGGATTTCCATCTCTTGGCCTTACAGGGCTGTTAGTAAAAAGGCAGCAGCACTCAGCAGCAAAGATAAGTGGTGACAGCATTTTTACCCTTTTTTTCTCTTTTTTTCCTTTTTTTGCTGTGTTATTTGACCTTCTATTAAGGTGTGGGCTGAGGAGTTGCATATAGGAAAACCTGCCTCAACTTATTCTGCAGGCAGAGAACAGCTTATCTTCAGTCTTCCATGAAAAGACTTAGATGAAAGAGAAGATGAGAGCTTGTTTCACTCAATACCAATCAAAGTAATATAATATGTATTTGCTTTTCTCAATTACAGGCCTGATCTGGGAGGCTCTAGGGGAAGCATTTTTTATTTTCTTTTCTCTGACAATCTTATCATTTTCATGCTGCCTGCTACTTATGCACGAAGGAGGAGAAAAGACAGAGAGAATGACAGCATTCAGGCCCAGGCTTAGAGTGACAAAAGCTGAGGAAATTCAGCAGCAGGTCCAGAGCTACATGCACACCAGGAGGAGGAGGAGGCAGAGGAAGCAGTAACTCATAGCTGCAGCCAAGGGCTGCTTAGCTGGTGACGTGTCAGTGTGTGTACACTCGGTGATCAGGTCTGGTGGCCTCACTTTGGCCCTGTCTGGTGCACCTCTCATGTGGGGCAGAGACAGAACTGCCCGAGGGGAAAGACTGGGGCCAGGTGGGGACCCCATGCCTGCACAGCCATGGCCTCAGCATCTCTGCTGCTTTGCCCAGCTCAGGCCATGCTTCTCTCAGAGCAGTGCCAGAGGCTTTTCCAGCCCCCCTTAGCAGCACGTGGCCTTTGCAGCACGAAGCACAGTGAGGGAGTTGCCCTCCATGGGGCCGAGAAGAGGACGAAAATGTTTGCACAGCTCCTGTGGGAGTATGGCAGAACAGGGAGTGCCTGGGATATTGGAAGGTTTGGTGTCAGGGAATGAGACAAGCGGTGCAGGGACATCCCTGGGGGAGGCTGAGAGCAACTTGAGAGATGGAGGGACCTCCTGAGGTGATATGGTGGGAGGGCTGGAAAGGCAGCTGCTTGTACAGCTACATTTGGGGTGACGTATCAAGTACGTTGCTTTTGAATGGGTAAAACAAATCACTGAACTTGGCTGAGCTTGGAGAGAGATGTCTGACCATTTGTGCGCTTAATTGGTTTCCTCTCCTCATGTAGGAGCTAGTCCAAGCTCCTACAAAGTCAGAACAACCTTGTTGACTTAATGGATTGTGCCATTTAGGACCAGGATATTTTTTTCACAAATATTTTACAGTTTGGGTGGTGGGCAGGAGGGCAAGTGGCCAGTTCAGCGTCCTTTCCTTGCAATTAATTTTGGTCAGTAAAAAACGTGTTCTTTTTAGAAATTATCTTTTTAAAAAACAGAATGCATGTTTTTGCAAAAGTATGGTTACTTTTTTAGAGAACTTTTAATGATTGAATGAGAAAAAAAAACCAATACAGATATTTTTTGGTGTGTTTTTATTTCTAATTTACTATTTGGTCCTGTCTCCCTTTTAAGAAGCTAAAAGGGAAGGAATAAAAGAAGTAATTATAAACTTATTTTTCAGTAAGAGGCTTTTGAAATTGAGTGTCTTGAAAGTCCCAAAAAAACCCTAATCCGTTTATACAGTGTCACCAACTTCTTCCCTCTGACTTAAGTAGAGTTCATATGAGTTCTGGGTAGTCACCCAGGAGGAGGAAGAATCATAGAATGGTTTGGGTTGGAAAGGTCACCTAGTCCAACCTCCCTGCAATGAGCAGGGACCTCAATTAGATTGGGTTGCTCAAAGCCCTGTCTGACCTGACTGTGAGTGTTTCCGGGAATGCCACCTCTCTGGGCAACCTGTTGCACAGTTTCACAACTCTCACTGTAAAAGAATTCTAGTCTGAGTCTACCCTTTTGTAGTTTAAGAGCATTAACCCATGTCCTGCTAAAAAAGCCTGTTCCTATCTTTTTTGTAAGCCACCTTTATGTACTGGAAGGATGCAATAAGGTCACCCCTGAGCCTTCTCTTCTCTAAATGGAACAAGCCTGACTCTCAGCCTGTTCTCTCAAGGAGAGCTGTTCCATACCTCTGATCATCTCTGAGGTCCTTCCCTGGGCTCTCTCCAACAGGTCCCTGTCCTTCCTGTGCTGGGCTCCCAGAGCTGGATGCAGGGTTCCAGGTGATGTCTCAGCAGAGCAAAGGGGCAGAATCCCCTCCCTGGCCCTGCTGCCCACTCTGCTTTGGGTGCAGCCCAGGACATGTTTGGCTTTCTGGGCTGGGAGTGCCCATGGCTGGGTCATGTCCAGCCTTTCACCCACCAGCACCCCCAAATCCTTCTCAGCAGGGCTGCTCTCAATCTGTTCATTCCCCAGCATGGATTCATACCTGGGGGGGGTTTCCCAATCCAGGTGCACCTTGCTCTTGGCCTTGTTAAACCTGATGACATTTCCACAGCTTGTCCTTGTCCCTCTGGATGGCATCCCATCCTTCAGGCATGTTGACAGCACTCAAGGGAGTTCAGTTTGTTCAGATCTCCAATTCATTAGAAATCTGTGGGGCAAAAATGTTCTCAATTGTGTCCATAGGGCTGCACAGAACTGGAAGGTTACTGAAGTCAGAGTTGCAGTATTTCAGAGAGTGAGGCTGATGTGTCAGTGAACACATACAAAGATGTTAAAGAAGGCTACAGGTAGATATCAAGGTCTTATTCACTCCTGAAATCACAAGCCTGTCTTGTATATTCAAGCTTCCGGTTTTCCATTTAAACCAATATTTATACAGAATGAAAATATTCACACTATAAAATTTTTAGTATATAAACCTCAGTATCCTCCTAATTATTCAGTCAGCTGTTTGGATGTGTGCACTGACAGGGACAGTATGAAGGAACAGTGGCTCGAGTGTGTTTTAGTGTGAACGGTGTTTTTATCTGTGTTAGCAACTGTTCAGCAGGCAGCAAACCCTTAATAATAAATATTTTTTTAATCCAAATTTTGTTTGGTTTTTTTTTTTTTTTTTTTCCCTCATTCCCTTATTTTACAGCTTGCCCATCAACTTCATGCCAGCCTTGGTCAGCCTCATCTGAGGGATAAGAGATAGTGAAAACTGTCCAGTTTCTGTGCGGGTTTTTCTCTACTGCATGGTTTTGTTTATAGGATTTTAAAATTTAATTTCTATAAAGAGCCCTTCTTTGCACAGAATCCCTGACACCTTTAGTGGATTTACTGAGAAGCACCAAACAAGTTTATGTGTTGCAAAAATGCAGCCACCTTCGAGGAAGAAGGTGTTATTTTTACAGCTTGGGACAAAGTGTAAGACAAAAATATCTACCTGAACTCAGAGCATGGAGCACTGGGAGGTGAATTTCTAGGATGCTAAGTTTCTGAAAATAGAGAGGATGTACAAAGTCTCTGAGTGTTACCTGAGAGAAGGCATCTCCCCGATCCCTTTTCCCTACTTGTAAAATCAGATATAGGTTTGGGAAACAGTCAGCAGTCTGGGTCAGAAAGCAATTTTGTCCCTTGGTGGCTCCCTCTAAAATACTAATGAGACTGAAAATTATTGATCCTTTTGATGAGGTGTTTTGGAAAGGCTGGGCATGCAACTGCAGGCCCATGCCCAGCAAAGCACAATGAAATTTCAGTGTGTAGAAGGCTCTGCTAGTGCTGAGGTAATGAGGGACCCCACAGCTGTGTTACTCCAAGGTTTCATATAGTAATTTTCCATGAAGCTATGGAAAAATATTTATCCTTCCTTCTATAAACATGTCTTTTAGAGATTTAAGGGAAGGCGTGCATGCAGACATACAGAGAAAAAGTCCCTTACATAGCATAAATAACAAAGTGTCTATGTTTTGATATTCTAGGAGGTTTCAAGAAAAGCTGTGTTTGCCGTCACCCACTCCATTTTGGTTTGTAGTTAGACACAACGTGTGTAGCAGAGAGGTCTCAGGTTATTGCCCCCTCTGTGGAAATCCATGTACTCTGAGGACCATTTTCTGGGATAGTATAGATGAAAGAAATGGTACTTATTTCATGTTCTTCAGTAAGTCTGGTGTGTACACCATGAAAATAAATGCATATGAGGATGACCCACTTCTCTCTTTATTCCCTCCTTGCTCATGCATATCTGTATTTCTTGTTTCTCCTCCCAGGCCTAGTTTTCACTCAGTTCCTGCCTCCATGAAATCCATGATATTACACTGCAGCAAGGCCCTTTGTAATAGTGAGACTGGTGCTTTTATCTGCAGCTCAATCTCCCCAGCATCTTGCCAACATGCACAGTAAGGTAAAAAGGAGAGCTGAGCACATGCATACCCTCAAATGGAAAGTTGTGTTTGTGTGGTCGTGGTTATGGTCGGACAGTAACCAGCTCTGCATTCCTGGGCATACACAAGAGATGTGTCTGAATTTTCTGAGTCTGCCAGTTCACTCAACATTATTTCAACAAAAGGTCTTTGATTAGGTCACAAAATGCAAGATAAGAAAGGACTCCTTTGACCAGGCACTGTTTCTGTTGTTATTGAACCTCAAAGGATGGGCACAGATGACTTTTCTGTGGGAGGAAGAATCTGAGCTATCTTTCTAAGTGGGGATAAGCTAGCCATTACTGGATCAAATATTTCTTCAAGCCAAATCAAGTAGGCAATGATGTTATTTTTCTCTGCAATGGACAGCTTTCCCTAAAAAAAAACCCCAAAACACCAAAACCACCATACACAAAAAAAAAAAATCCAACCCCCCCAACCCCCCCAAACACCAACCAAATCTGACCTGTAGAGCCAGTCAGCTCTATAATATCAATTTTGTGAAGAATCATGACATTTTGAAAATGGTTCCTGCTCTGCACTTGAAACATTTTGAGAGCTCCTCCCTTGCCACCATTTTCCATAGGTTTTAAATTCCAAGTTCTTTTCTATGTTTGAGACAGTGTCAAGGTGTTTCAGTGCCAAACATGTCATATTTTGACTTAGAATAGGAATGGTATTTCAATCAATAGATGGAGTCACAGCAGGATTCCTAACAAACACACAGGCATGAACTAATTCAGCTATTCTGCGCTCATGTTGTAGGCAACAGTATAGGAATATGAAAGAAGAAAGGTCATACAGTGGGGTTTTAAATGACATTTCTTGAATTTCCTTAAGTTAAATTTTAAATACCTGTTCCAATGAGGCTTTCCCTACCATTAGCTGAATTTTATCAAGAAATTGTGGTTTTATCAATTCAGACATTTCGAAAGCTCTTCTATGTTTATTACTCATCTGCTGAGTTTTTTTTCATTTTGTGTTTTGGAAAATGCTGGTTGCACTTGGAAAATGCTGGTCACAGGGCTCGTTTGGATTTTTTTGTTTGTTTGTTGGTTTGGTTGTTTTTTTGGTTTCTTTTGTTTTTTTTTTTTTTTTTCCCTTGTTTGATTTTGGGCTTCTTTTTGACAGAAATATCAAAAGTAGTAATAGTAGTAGGATGCCACTAGGGGTGCTTGTCCTGATCCCATGTTTAATTTCTGCTTGGAACTTTTAGCACAAGTATTATTAATGGGGATATCATGGGCTGCAAGCACATCCTGCTATGAATTGCTGTATTATGCAGGCCAAAGAGAATTGGCTGTTTCTGTAAGAGAATAATTATGGCTTCAATGTTATAAAGGCGTTGGATAGTAAGGAGGCTCAGGTGATGTAGTGCTATTGCACTCCAACCTAAGCTGTTCTACTGATACTTTTTTCCTGGTCCAAGGCTTGTTGCCCCTTTTTGATCTGAACATTATTTTTATTTCAGCTTCCAGACACTGTTGTTTTTTGCCAAATTACAGATCTATCTGTATGATCTCCATGCCTCCTGATGTCCAACCTGAACCTTGCCTGGTGTAGCTTGAGACTGTCCTCTCTGACTGCTGCTGTTTGCCTGGGGGAAGAGGCTGACCCCCACAAACTACTTTCAGGCAATTATGAAGGCCAATAAGGTCTCTCCATAGCCTCTTTTTCTGCAAGCTAAACATCCTCAGCTGCTTCTCATACGACTTACCCTATAGACCTTAGATTGGTCACTGCTTTGTTACTGCTTATCATCTTTTATCACTTTCTAGTGTTACCTGCCATTTTTTATACATATTTATTTCTTTGGATTATTAATATGTGCTGGTGTGTATTGACCACAATATGGCCAGCTGCAGGATTTCACCAGGAGCACATGTTGTGGCTGAAGGCTGCGGTGCTGCTGGTCTGCTCTGCCCAGTGTGAGCCTTCGGTGGGTTATGAAGAACTGCTGTTTCTAGTGGGCAGTTTTAGTGGGACTCTGTAAAGGACCTTGTGACATCAGGGCCTTCTGTAATACAGAGATCACTTTGCCACTTGCATGTTTTACGTATTATGTCCAAAATCTTGCATTGTAATTATTATAGGGGCAAAACTATATTCTGCCTGCCACAGAAATTCCCTTTTCTGCCTGAGCATGAAGACAGTGGTCTCTAGGATCGTCATTCTCCCCTACATATTCCCTATGCCTGATACTTCTGGCCTGATAGAACTTGGCAGAGCTGACTAGTGTTGATTCCAAGTTATGACATGTAACTAAGCTGGGGATCTTATTGCCACAAGGAATCAACAAACCTCAAGGCTTTAGCAGGAAGGGAAAGCTCATTTGTATGCAAGCAGATGAATAAGAACATCCATAATTATGTGAAGAAGGTACTGGCCTGTCATACACAAGACCTGCTTCTTTTTCTAGATTACCATCACTCCTCTTTTATCCCTTCCTGCTTTGCTTCCCCCTTCTCCTCCTTCCTCTGGCATAACATAATGCTTCAGTCTGCATGTGTTTAAATTTGTTCAACAGCTATATGGTATCAAATGAAATTCCATCTGGTTCTCATTGTAATATAGAGAATTAGGCTATTTCTGTGACCCATATATAAAATTAATTCAGAGGGAGGAGTTTTTGGGAAAGCAATCAAACTGTGTTTGGTTAGCAGCAGAAGGTGAATGATTTAAGTAGGACAGTTGTACTCATTCCTCTCTTCTTATGGGATTTACACCCATGTAACTGGGGAATGTGTTGAGCCCTGTGCCTTTCTGTCTGCTACTTCTAGTAGCCCTTCACTGTTATATTTGCTAAACCTTATTTAAATATTGACCCTGTCAAGCTGGGAAGAAACAGAAAAGAGAACTTCAAGAATGAGACAAAAAATGATGTAATAATACTAAAATAAACATGGTGCAGGAAAGGCAGGAAAGTCAAGTTCAGTGAAAGCTGTAGAACAAGCCGAAAATCTTTGGGTGGAAGGTTTTTTCCAACGGAAAATGCTGATTCATCCAGCGCTTTGTGAAAGGTGTTAATTTCAAATAAACCTTATTTAGAAGGAGTGATCGAAAACCACTTCCATAACATTACAGTCTACCTTTGAAGGTTTGAAATTACTGCAATTTTGTCTTTGATATTATTCTGGCTGTTTTGAAATTTTGATTAGCTGGGAATTTCAATTTCTGTTTAGCTTTTGCTCTTTTTAATATTGCATTTGTTAATTAGCAGTGTTTGATTTTGTTCCTTTTTTAAAAAATTTTTTTAATAGAAATGCTGTTTTCCCCCATAAAAGAAAAAAAAAAAAATTTCAAGTCAGTTATAAGGAGAAGGGTACTTGAGTAAGAGTAACATGAAGGGAAAAGAGAGTAGGGAAAATCTTGTACAGTGGTACCTCCAGCAGTACCTGATGCTGAACCGGGACTTTGGGTGTCAGGATCTCTGTGGTGTATAGGACTGGATGTACATAAACAGGCTGGAGGGAGGTATTTTGGTGAGACCTCAATCCTGTGTGGTGGCCAGCAAAATCTGTCACTGGGTTTCAGGAAAAAACCTAAGCTTCCCTTTCCTTGTGACTTTCTTGGTCTCAGCTTGCTATTTGAAAGCCGAGAGTTTGGAGGAGGATCCCAAAAGTGGCCAGAGCCCTTTTCCATGGCATAGGATGGCAAACTTGATTTCTTGCTTACTGCCTGGACTCTTCAAAGTTTGAAAGAAGCTAGCAGGACCCATCTGGCTGTGTTGCTGGCATTCATTACATTGTATATTCACGGTCCTGTAGGGCTCACCTTGTCTTTTCTGACCATTCAGGAGTGACAATGCTGGAGCCCTGCTAGAAACCATTGTGCTTCCTTATTGCCAGCACAAAGTGGACCTTGAAGGGAAGCAGGAAGAAAAGCAGCATGTTTTTGTAGGCTGGCTTCTACTCTGATGAAAACCAGCCACTTATCCTTTAAGATACGGGTATGAGCAACTAAGAAGGACCTGGGTGGAGGGCAGAGCTTAAAACTTTGTGGGATTTTGCTTGAGGAAACTGAACCAGAGAGAAACAATAATTGCCAGGTAGACATAACTGTTGAAGTCTGTTTAAATGGCACTAAAGGAAGTAAAAACCAGAAAAAGGTTTGTGTGCTAAATATTCACTCTGAGGCTTGAAGCTTGGCAAAGTAACTATCTCCCAAGACTTTGTTCAAAAACAGCAAGACTTTGAAATTTTTATTTTACAGAAACATTATTGCATCAATGAGAGAACAGAGTCTGTCATAAATTTTTCCACTTAATGGAAACAATTTTGGCTAACTGCCCGGAATAAGCAAAGACTGAGAATTCAGCTGATGCTGTATTACTTACACAGCACATAGAGAGCACTAGGTGATGTGACTCAAAAGAGATTTGTATCTTAGCTGCTTAGTTAAAAGAACACAGGTACAATGTTGTGCAGCTGTGATTTGTATCTTCTAAGTCAGGAAGGAGGTTTTAGCCATAGTAACCCTCAGTAACCACTCCCCTGGAAGAAGCAGTACATCATGGAGGGGTTAGATGGAGAAATGGGGACAGCTTAGCTTGTGGTGAGGACTGTGACGCTGCACTTTTGCCAGTAATGGTTTGCTGTCATGTTTTGGGCTGTGAACTGTGGCAGATCAGCTGTTATTTCAGGAGCAGCAGAGCTGTCCTGGCAGGAAGGGTAAAAATCTCTGGTGTAGGTGTGGGAGGGAAACCTGGGGAACTACTGCAGAAGTTGCAGGGTAAGCCCTTTGCCTGCATGACTCAGTGCTCACTAAGAGACACAGGTTCAGCAGCTACCTGGAGACAAACACATGCCTTTATTGCTGCACTGCGGAGCAGTGTGGAGACTGTGTGGACATGGCCCATGTGCCAGCAGTGCTGCTCATCTGGCCTCAAAGTACCCTTAAAAATAAGCATGAAAAAATGCACAGAGGCCCATGTTCCAGAGCACTCTGGGAGGGAAACAAAACATGCCTTTTAGAAAGAAAAGTAGAAAAGATCTGGTAGCACACTCTGCTGAGCCCAGCATTCCTGCTCTTCACAAGGACAATGTTCTATGATGATGCCACTTGTAGAGGAAGATGAGGGGGTACATTAGAAGGATGATTATATCTGATTTGCTGTCACTTAGCATATGAAAAGCTTGCTGAAAATTGGGTAGGTAGTAGGGATGAGTTATGATATTAGAGGAACCTGCTGAGCCACCTTTGTAGCTACAGCATTGTTACAAGGGAGAGGCAAAACCCAAGTGCAGTGACCGACCTCCTCTGCAGTAACAAAAGGCTTCAAGGTGGGTGAACTGATATTCCCTGAGTTCCTGGAAAAATCTTTTGTCTAATGCAGATTTGCCCTCAGCCAGGGCTTAACCATCATCACAAACCATATTAAACACATGTTCTCCTGCAGGTCATACTTAGACCATGAGAACAGAACTTTTAAAATATGTCGGTTGGCATGTATAGTTAATGCTGGTTAAAAACGTTCAGTCCGTCTAAGACAATATTTAAAACAATGAGAGTGTGCATATACATTTTTGAAGACTTACTGAATACAATTAGTCCCTTTTGATAAAAGGTATAACGTATATGCAAAATTTTGCTGCTCACAAAGCGCAGACTAGTAAAAACCAAGTTCTTTTCCCACTGTAGCTGTGGCATAAAGCTGCATAGAGGTTATTGGTATTTTAATAGAGATGGATGATTTCAGCTGCCTCCTTAACCCTTTTCAGACACAGTTGGTTTTGTGCCGGGTGTAGTGCGGTTGCTGATAACCCAGTTTGAGGTGCAGCGTGGGCACCTTCCCGGGGCCAAGAAGGTGGCATGCAGCAGGAATCAGGCTGGGGCAGCAGCAGCACTGCCGGAGTGCTCAGGTTAGCGCTTCCCCTGCCCCAGCCCTCTTTCACAAGCAGGCATTTTAATGATGAGCTAAATGAGCTTGCTTGTTTAATTGTACGATGCTTTTGGCTTCGGTAGTGAATCATCCTCAGCACGCATCCAGGGGTGCTGGCGATGCCTGTGCAGCATGGGGAGCTCCTGGCAGGGTGCTGGGCATGCGTGTGCAAGGGCTGCGGCTGCAGCTGCTGGCCCTGGGGACCTGGCACGCTGTGGGCCCCAGGGACCCAGCACCCTGGAGGTGTTTGCAGCTTGTGTACAAGCTGCCATGAGCCATTCCGGATCACCCAGGTTCCTTCCTCTCCCTGCACTTTCCAACTGGATGGGCGGCACTGGCTGGGGACAGATGCTGCTGCTTCAGTTTGTCTAATGAGCTTTGATTTTTGTTCCCAATCTAAATGTAAATATTTTTATACCTGCTAAAATTCAGTACAGTTAAAAGATGAAGGGCAGCAGAAAAGCTGGTAAACAGGTTATCTGTTCAGCTCTGAGAAATGCCAAGTTTAGGTAGACAGCACCAATTCCTTATTTTTGCAGCTGTCTAGGAGAGTCTTACATAGGATAACTGGTAGCACAGGATGGAGGGGTGCATGTATGCACATGGCTGCAGGGCTGGCTGGCTGTAGAGTTAAAAAAAAAAAAAGAGAAATGGTGTCCCATCTGGCTTAAATATTTACATAGTTTTACTTGAGTAGGAGAATGTTTGATTTCAGTTGACCCAAATGGTGTATTTCTTCAATTCTGTGGGGCAACGAGTTCTTTCAACTGAACCCCTTTCCCCTCCCACCTATATTTTCTGCTAAAATAGTTCCTCTTGGTGCAGTTTCAACACAACTCAACTTTAATTTTACTATCAGTTTTGACTGCCTTTGGACTGACTGGTGCCTGTGTAGGCAGGAACCAGAAGTTTTGAAAACCAGATGTTTTTCTCTGTGTACATGTCCTGCTTCCACTCCTGCAATGCACACAACTCCATCACAATCCAATATTTTTATTGATATTAGATTCTTAAGGAAGAGGACATTAACTGTCTGTAAGGATTATGAGCAAATTGTTTTTGTGCACTGTAATTTTAGATTCTTAGTATTTGAAACCCATTTTATCTCAATGCACAATTAACAACATAAGTCATTGGTAGATGTGTCTATTGTAAGTTTTTGCCAGCTAAAGAACAAAATCAAATTTCTCCAGGGTTTTTGCTGTGACCCCATTGCCTTCATCCCCTCCCCACCCTCCTTTTTTCCTTGCTTTTAGGAGTGCTGGTGGAGAAACCAGCATAAACCCAGCTGCTCTCTCCTTTATTTGTGCTCCTCCTTTAAATGGGATGTCTGTTGTGGTCATGGTTAGGACTTGGAAGCTGCCTGATCTTAGTAACAGGCTGGAGCTTTCTGCTCTCCTCCTGTTACCTCAGCATGTGCAGCCCTGGCAGTGTTAAGGTGTGTTCAGGCATGTCAGTCCACCAAAGCCTGAGGTTAAACAGATGTGGCTGGCTTTTGGCTTAATCTAAAGGTAAAGAGAAACACAGAGCTCTAAGTTGGCTTCTTGATACATTTTAAAGAAAAATATCCCTGACTTCAAGTTAAATTATAATTGTTTTAGGCCCTGACTTTCGAATGGTTGCTTGAAATGGGTGCTTTTATTAGAGAAGCTACAATGGACAGCAGGTCATACACAAGCAACAGTTTTTAGTGAGCTTCCCTTGTTCCCAGGAAATAGAAATTCCCTGTCCCTGCTAAAGAATAGCAAAGGATGATTTCTTCAGGATCCTTGAGCTGCTGCAGCCATGCGGGATGAGGTTGTACGATGTGGTGGCTTCAGTGGTAGACCTGGGTGAAAACGTTTCCCAGCCCTCCTCTCCTCCTCCCTCTCCCACGTCAGGCTTTGCTGCTCCCTGGTCTGTGCCAGTCAGCAGCCTGTGTGGTGGTGCTGATGGTGAGTGACCTGCTCAGAGACAGCCTGAGTTAAATCATGCCCCCAGGTCTGTGGGAGGAGGAGGGGGAGAGGACCTGCAATGCAGGAAGGGAGCTGGCCCACCACTGCAGGGCTGTGAGGGTTTGCAAAGCCAGCTGCTTTCTCTATGGCCTTTACCCCTCCTCCCCAGCACAGAGGGGGAAAGGCTCCTGGTCTTCCAGGAAGTCTCCCAAGGTCTGTGTGGGCAGCAGGGATCTCTCCTCTCTGTCCTTTTGCTGTTGGAAGCATAGTGTAATGGTGGCATCTTCTGAACGGTCAAAACCAGAATACACAAACACTGGGGTGAAGTGCTGAAGGCTGGATGATGCTGCCATCCTGTATTGGCTGATCCTACCCTGTTAGCCCACCCTTGTCTTAATTTACCTGGAACAAAACGGAGTCCAGTGGAGAGCTGAGGATAAAAGAATAAGAAGAGGTTCTTGTAGGCAGAACAATGAAGAATCTGGCTAAGATAGGTGAACTAACTGCAGCAAACATTTATTTGGCAGATATAGCCTTTGTGTTTACCAGTATTATGCAAACTTTTTTTTTTTTTTTTTTTTAACCAGCTTTTCATCTTGCTCAGTGAATGGTTAGAGGGAGCATAGCTGAGTCTGGAGAGTACTTGTACGTGATTTGAATATTTGTTATTTGTTTTACCTCTGTTGGTTGCTTGCAATGAGCTGTAATTTTTTACTACTTTATTTTTTTTTTCCTCTTCATTTTTTGATACCTGCCTTGGGAATTCCCAAGCCACAAGAAACTTTTACATTAGCTCTGCAAATGCTTTCAATGCAAATTGTTATGCCAGTTTTTTAGCATATCTTCATGAATGGATATATGTTTGCACAAGAACCTCAGTGTTATCCATGCTTGTGAAACTTCTGGAAGATGGAACTAAATTGTTATGAATGTTTGCAGTAAGCTTATGAAAAGAAACCTTGAACACTGTGAATTTGTAGGGGTTTCTGAAATAGATATCTATAAATACTTCTGCTTTCCCCTGCTATACTGTTTCTTCCAATATACATATAGCTGGGAAAAGCAACACCTCTATGTTTTTAAAAACGAGATCTTCATCACCTATCACAGGAAAGGATATATTTTCATGAGCTGAAAATAATGTATTCTTTAAACTTTGACTGCAGAGCAAGGGGAACTCTGGGCTATTGAGCTCAGATGCTTTTGGAGAAATTAAGGGTAAATAGCAGGGTGAATCCTGCCTGTTTCACATCATTGCTTACTGGAAATAAGACTTCTCTGTACTGGCAAAACAGGAGTAGAATTTGCAGCATATGAGATTGTCCCAAAGCAGAGAGCAGCGTGGAGCTGCTCTGGCAGCAAGGCCTCCCGCCTGGTTTCTTTAGATGGAGATGGCCTGGGAGAGCTCTACCCTTTGGTAGGGTCCTGGTTACTGCCCCACCCTCCTGAGTAGCGACAGTTTACCTGGGAAGGCTCCTGTCCTTATCGGACATTTTCTGAAATGAGAGCACTCCAAGTTCCTACATGCAGCCCTATTTGTTCATAAAGCCCTCCTGCAGAGATGTCTATTGCAGCAGTGCTTTTGTCTCCATCAAGATAGGAAAATTCCATGTAATTAGTGAAGGCTGCTTACATATTACCTATGGCTGGTCGTCCCTTAAAATTTGTCTCATCACATATGCAACACACTCTATGCTTGAATTGTTTGTTTTGACTAGCCCTCATTTACCTGAAAAAAAAATTCATTTTTCTAGTTTGGGTTTTGGTTGTGTTTTTTTGTTTTCTTTTTAATTTCATGCCTTGGTATTTTAGAAATTCTTGGGTAGTCTTTGAAGGTAGTTTCATGTTGAGGCAAGCGTAATCCCTTTTTGCAAGAGGGGAGACAGCTTTGACTGTTTTGTGAATTTTTTTTAGAGGCATAGGTTTTTCAGAAAGTTTATGCATATCTATTAGTCAGTTGCTTTTTAGCTTTTCCTTTGTGTCTTGCTGTTCAAGTCTCAGCAGAAAGGATGTAGTGTTGTCTGCCATGTCTGTGGTTTTGCCCAGTGTTGGTAGAGAGTGTGTATATTTACTATTTTGGTGAAATATATGCCTGTCCATTATTATGTTATACAAATGGGCTTTATCTGTTCAGCCCGTGTTGCTTGATTGCAAATGCAGGATTTGTCCTGAGGAAATAATTTAATTCTGGCAGTACCTCCTGGTTTTCGTTCTGACAGGCCTTATCAGATAGCAAAGACTTTGAAATTTGCATGTCTCTTCCTTTTTGTCTATTACTTCTACTAACACAGGTAGGAGAAACATTGAGCTTATGTGTGACCTGGTATGTTTGCAACTCTTGTAATACACTAGAAATTTTGGGGCTGCTATCAATAAGTCTTGCAACATAGTCTCTTGTGTTTTATGGCCATTTTTTACTCAAATGGTTTTACTTTATTTGCTCAAGGCAGATGAACAAGATCTGCAATTAGATTACTTGAAAGAGGAATATAGGAATACATGATATGGTTGTCAGAAAAGCTCCTTGATGATGCTTTTGGTCTTTCCAAACCAAGCTCAGGGTCCCATGCACAGCTGCCCCTCCCTCAGACAAGGGCCACGTCCATGCATGCAGGAAATAAAAGAACATTTCACAGCACAGCTTCACACATTAAGCTGTCAGGTTACCCAAGGCAGAGTAGACACATCCTGTATTGCTACAAAAGGACTTATTTAAAATTGGTCTTATATCTTTTGCACTCTGACATATCTTTGGTACTCCGATATGTGTTGTTATGTAAGAGACTACACTATGAGACTTATCAAAGCAGAAGTTTTGAATTTATAACATCAGTATTTCTCAGTCACAGCATTAAAGTAATTTCTCTAACAGACTGCCTCTGAAGTGTACTAAGATAATTATTTTGGTGTTTGGAGAGCTGCTAGGGTAGCTTGGTCCATTGCATGTAGGGCAATGTCCAGACACAAAGAACATTGCTTTCAGGAAAAGGTTGATGACTATAGGCAGTTCATGCAGAGGAAGTTATAAATGCTGGACAGCCTTGGCCTATCTCTTCATGCTTAAGTGTCAAACTTGGTGTCAGAAGTAAGTGGCCTCCTGTGAATATGTGACATCAGAAGCTTAGGGATCTTTATAATACACATAAGCAAAGAACCCAAATATCAACGATACAAGCCAGAAAGCTTTAACATTGTTCTAAGTACACTGGAGAAAGAAAGAGAGGGTCAGATCCTGTTGAACTGTCGATGCACAGTACCTGCTATAGATTCCAGAAGGACCAGGGAGTGGAAGCTTGAAGGAGCCTTTGTAAAATTCCAGGTGCACTCCAGAAACCTCTTCAAACTAAGGAAATTCAGAAAGTGTCACATGCAAAAGGCTTTCATCAGCCATTGTTGGGAAGTGCTTGATTAATATCATTGGTGCAAAACAGAGGATTTGCGTGAACATCAAATCTCAAACTGTGCTTCAGCGATGAGAACAGAAATGAGGTAATTCTGAACAGGACTGCACAGAAAGCTCTGAATAAACCTGACAAACACGTCAGCTTGTGTTCCAAGAGAGTGAGGTAGCTCATATCAAACACAGTGTAAACAGAGAGAGAAAAAGAATAAATATGTTAAGTTTTTTGCAGGAGCAAACATATAGAAGAAAGCAGGAAAAGATAAACAAATGAAAAGGAAGTTCAGGGGAGGAGAAATTCTGCTGTGGTGAAAAATGCTCCAAGTACAGTGCCACCTGCATCGATTGTAGCAGATGCTATCACTATTGAAAAGTTTTGTAAGCATGTGTAGACAAAAATAGTCTGTGCAAGATAGTGCTCCAACTCTACAATAACAATGTGGAATGGCTGAATGTAAACCTGAATGTAACACCAGCACAGGGCAGCTGCATAGAGACAGGAAACTGACATGTGGTGGGGGCATTATCAGTGAAGTTGTTGCACTGTTAAAAGGAAGAATGTGAAAATATAATCAAGCACTGCAAATATTAGTCAATATTTGCCAATGAAAAACTCAGGGCAGACACCAAGGGGAGGTGCAGTTAGTACTGGTGCTGCTATTCATCTACATACTAATAAATTCGTAACACTTGTGACATGCAGTGTGGGATAGGCAAGTAATTAATATAATAGAGACACAAAAATCTCTAAAAATCTAGTCTGAGCAGACATACATTGTGATATCCCTACAGCAAAATTTCTCAAAGATTATCAAAATGTTTTTGAAAGTCTGAGTTTTCTTCCAGGCACTCTGCACCTGGAAAAAGATTAAAGAATTAAGCTGCTATAATGCTTACCCCACAGAGTAATTGTTATATGAGGAGGAAAAACTGTGAGATATAAAGAAATTGGGGGGGGGGAGGGAAGATAGCATTGCCAGTTGTAAAGTCTACACAGGCAATCAACATATGGTCATCGTGGAAAGGCAGCTGAGTTGTAATTTTGAAAAGCTGAGCACCTTGGAACTCACTACAAAGTGTGTGTGACTGGGGAACCAATGGCAGAAATGAAAAGCAGCCATCTGTGACACTGAGTATTGAGGGTACTGGCAATACCCTCAATCCAGCATTTCTACTGGATGCAGAAAACACTGACCTTACCACATTTTGGGCATTGGCAAGTAAATGGAGGTGGTTGAGGATGGCATTTAAGATCAAAGCTAAAATGAAGGTGAACAGGGCTGCCAATAATATATTTTAGCATACAGGATCTGTTACTAATGATACTTTCGTAGACTAATACAGGAACTGATTCCAGAGGAGTGGAAACTGTTTCAAATCAAAATCTCAAGCTCATGTTGGAAACAGGGATGTTACTCCATGGCAGAATGGAAGTAAAACAAAACCATGGCTGTCTACAATAATCTATTTAAGATGGAGTTTCCAGTTTGTGATGTCCTGAGCCCAGCAGTGCGAGTGCCATGGTAGATACCCTCTGTGAATTGGTATTTTATACCTCCTTGATCAATTTAAGCTCTTACCCTTTCTCAGGTTCTTCCTGAGGGTATTTATTCCTAGCTTCTCAGCAGCCACTTGGAGATCTGGGTGCAAACATGTATCATGGGATATTTTACAGACTTCCTGCACCTGATACAATTACCTGTGCCACCCATAGACAGTGGCACAACCATCAGTTACATAAATATACTGGTGACCCTGCTATTTCCTCTGGAAATGATACCAAATATGGTGCCAGTGAGATTCTTCTTGAGATGTTCTTTAAAAAAGTTAATTAGTTGTCTTTATGTCGCACTGTTCTGATTACCAGAGAAAAGAGTCAAGTATGTTGAAAAGGAATTTTAGTAGTAAGTTGAGAGGGCTTTTTGGGCCAGAAATGTGAATTTTGGGTACAGGGATGTTGAACCATTTGCAAACTGTGGCTTTTAAATCTTCACAGGTTTCTATTTTGACAGCTGTCTGTGCCCTTTATAATGCTACATTCATCTATATGAAGGCAGTCTATTGTAATATAAACATAATGATGACAGGAAATGTAAGCAGCTGAGGAAATTTTGGTATTAGGCCTTGTGAATTTTAATGATGGAAGTGTCTCCCCTGAACTGGGCAACTCTGTAATTTCTCTGAAAAAGTCTTTATTGGGAAGTACCTGCCTCCTGCCTTAGCCTGGCACTTCTGCTGTGATTGGGAATGTGCTTGAGATGCAGCCCTGTGTGCTACCCTAGTAGGTGTAGCTGCAGATCTGCTCATCTGCCCAGCTCTAGTAAAAGAGTCAAGGCATTTGTGCAAAAAATGACCATCAGCCACAAGAAAACAGGTCACTAAAGCTCGTGACAGTAATCCCACAAGTCATTTGGGGAGAACAGTGTTTCAAACAAAATGTAGAGTACTGTAAAAGAGACTGATGAGTATATGATTACCAACCTGGTGTAAAAAGAGATTGTAGTAAGAAATTGTGCAACTGAGATTGTGAGATCTTTGGCCTGATAGAGAGTAAGCCAAGCCAGATATGGGCCAGTGTGTGGGCAGTGACTGGGAAGATTTGTGGAACAAGCCACTCAATGCAGACGTGTAAGAGGGGGATGGACGAAGGGGAGGAGTTGCGTGTGTCTCCCAATGTTATTACAATGAACAAAAAGCCCAAGATAATATCATCTGACAGCAGCTGGATCAGTCTGTTGAGAGCAGAAAAAAATCTAAGAAAGATATAGTGAAGCAATGTATTAAAATGCTGGCGATGTCATATTCTTGTTGTAATACCCCTAGTTAGCCAATACCTGATGAGCAGTTGTAAAGCATGATGCAATGAAGCCAAAGGAAAAAAGATAAAGAAATACACAGAGTTTCTGAAAGACTGTGGAGACCTTTTCACCTGAAGCCATATGAATTACCTCATTGTAGCAAATTACTATTTGGATTTTGAGAAATCCATTGAATTGTTAGATGTTGTTATTAGAGAATGGCCTGAATTGAAAGAAACCTTAAAGATCATGTAGTTTCACACACACGTATACACTCTGCCACAGTCACACCCCTTTCCTGCCATGGGCAGGGACACTTTTCACTGGACCACATTGCTCAGAGCTCCATCCAGTCTGCCCTTGAACACATCCAGTAGTGGGGCATCCACAACTTCTCTGGACAGTCTGCTCCAGTGCCTCACCACACTCACAGCAAAGAATTTTTTCATAATATCTAATCTCAACCTACTCTCTTTTAGCTTGTGTTCAATACATGCTCTTGTAAAAAGTTCCTCTCCGTTTTTCTTGTAGGCTTCTTTTGGGTACTGGAAGGCTGCAATTAGGTCACCCCAAATTAGGTCACCCTGTCTCTTTTCCAGGCTAAACAAACCCAATTCACTCAGCTTTACCTTGTAGATGAATTATGCTTTCAGGTAATGTGGTGTTCCAGACTTTGATTTTCCATTGGTGGACTCCACTGTGCTGGTGTTGAGTTTCAGCAATTTGCTTGGCAAAGAAAAACGCATCATAGGACGTTATTGTCATTCTACAATCATTCAAGTGGTGGGACTAAACCTGCATCTCTAGGCTGCTAAGTATCTCCTAGACAAAGCTGCAGCAAGGGAAGAAAATAGATGAAAAGCTTTTCTTGCCCAAAGAAAGCATTTGGAGAAAATATAAGAGCATCCTGCTGCAAAAATTGATGTCAAGCTGTGCTTGGACTTTGGTGCCTATTACTCAAGCTTGAAACAACTGTCTGAGAAATAATTGTGTCTTAGTGCTATGTAGAATCTATTTAGGCAAATATTCCCAGGTTCTGTATGGGTGGTTCTCTGTGAAAATCATTATTTATTTAGGATTTGACTTCTAAAAGATTAGCTTTTAAGGACCAATCTAGTTTTTCATGCCTCAAGATGCAACATGTACTGGTTTGCAGAGGGTGAACTGTAGGGGAGAAACTGTAGTTTTGCTAATTTTGCTTAAAAGACAAGTGATAAAAGAAACTTGGCAAATATGACATGGACTCACTGCTGAAAGAGGAACAGGCCTCTCAGAGCAGAATTCCAAGAGTTCTGGGCCTCACTGAGACATGCATTTAGTGGGCAATCAAACATCATGGAAGTTTTTTTCCTCCATCCTTTAAATTGGAATATGTGGTGTTTCTGTTTATGCATGTTAGTAGCCCTTCTGAGTTCAGGGACAGCCCGCAAATATAGCCATTCCTAGGAACAAATCCTCTAGACTGAGAGGATTTTGTACTTCTTGGCTCCCTTAGATAAGGGGAGTTTTCATCCACTTGCTTACTAAGAGCACGCACTACTCAGGTAATGGCCAGTCCTTGCCAATGTCTTTCAAGGCTGAAATAGGCAGCCCATGAAGTTGAGTTGGCCCCAGTGATTTGTCACTTTCCTTATAAAACTGTTTTGGCCTCTACTTTTATTTCCTTTTCTGTTTTTGTTTTTCTTTAATCTTTTTTTCCTTTTTTTACTTCCCTGACTCTTCCCTCTAAAAACTTAACAGCAACATGATGGTGATAGTTTGCTTCCCCCATAAGGGTTTGATTAGATTAATTGGTTAATATTTTTTAAATTTTTTAAATTTTGAAGATGAAAAGTATTCTTTAGATTTAGTTTAGGATCATTGTTAATGAGAATATTATTCTGGAAGTTCAGCATAATATGCAGTATTTAAAAAGTGCATTTATAGTGGTGCAGTTAGTTAATATTCATGGGGTATTTTTCAGCTCATAAGTTTGCAGTGAATGTAAAGATGGGAAAGAGAATAAGGGATTATTGTAGAACATGGCAGAATGCATGTTATGAACTCATTTAACAAGTCATTTTGCCACTATAAAACCATCTTCAGACAGCTGCAAGGATTTTCATGTACTGGAGCTGGAACAAGAGAAAAGGAACAGATCTTGGTAGGTTTGCTGCTGTAATAATAATAATCCGTTTTCCCTTGCAGGCAAAGCCACAGGGCTAGACCTTGCTTGTTGTGATGTTTAGTCACCTTTGCACTTTATCTTACCTGCAAATCTCAGGCTGAGAATCAAATTGCAACCCTCCTCAGCAGGTTAAGTCACTGTGATCCACCTTCTATTGTTAAGAAGTCATTGCTAAACCAAATGCAGGAGGAAAATTACCTGTCCTGGGGTGAAAAGCAGAAAAGCAATGCTGTCCTTCCGTCTTGGGGAACCTGAATGTGATGAAGCAGAAGAACTCTGATTTTAAATTTGTTTTTAGCTTTGGGAACCAAACCTGGGGTGTTCTGTTGTTTTTTATGTTGTTTATTTTTTTTAATTTCCCCCCTGCTTTCACAGCAATATTTCTTTGCGTGTCTGATGTATGGTCTGAAACCATGACTTCTGTGCTTTCCTTTGAGTTAATATTTAATTCCTTCTTAAACATTAACTGTGGCTAGAGTTGCTTTTGTAAAGGAGGACCGCTGTGCTAATAAAACTAATAATTTCCTTTGAAAAGCATGGGAACAATATGGAGCCCTGTACATGTCTGAAAAGTAAACTGTCTCTTAGTGGCACACGTTACTGTTTCACAACACAAATGTTTTTTTTGCTCCTTCTTCTGATGTTTACAAACTGTTTCTGCCCAAACTGCAATCCATGAATGTGCTGTGATGCACCCATGTCTTGTGTCGTTGTAACCTTGGTTGTGAAGCAAAGCTGTGGAGATCAATGTCCTCTCACTCTCACCAGTTCATGTGGTATTAAGTGCAAGTCAAATATAAATATATATATGTAGCTATAGCTACCAGATGAATGGCACTTGGCACAAACATTTCTCAACCACAGACATCAGGAAGAGTTTTTTTTTTTTTTTAAGTTATCAGACACCAAAGACTGCATGGTCCAATTCACATTAGCTGTTTCTGCAGAGGTGTCTGTATTGCCATGGTACCCTTGAAGTGAGAGCCTGAGTTGTCTCACAAACCGTCCTCAATGGGCATTCAGGGCCTGGGATGTGGGCAGCAAAGGCAAGAAGAAGAGAAGACCCATTCCAGACACTCAGGATAGGCACACCTCTGCAGATGGGAGCAGGAAAGGTATTTTATGCTGGAGGTGTCTGCCCCATGAAAGTCAAATCCATGTAGGAAGCCTTACAGTGAAGAGGTAGATTGGCAGATTTAGTGATTCTTTTTTTTGGGCTTTGGTTGCTATGAATTGTAGTGAGGGGTTAGAGGCAGTGTCCATGGCAGACCCAGCAATGGTGGCTGTGTTGGGTGCTGCAGGAGGAGGTTTGAAAACACTGAGCCAGGGGTGCAGCAGCGTGGCACCAGAGAAGACACTGAGGACTGGAGGAGTGCTGCTAGGGTGGACAAGGAGAAAAATGCATACTGGTGGGACAAAAATTTCCAGGCAACTGCTTTTCCTTTTGTCAAGGAAGGAGTGTGTACACTGTGGTCACGTGTCCTTGCTAGATGCTGACAAGAAATGCTAAGACTCCACCAGGGCCTCCTCTGGGAAGTTTTAAACCCCATTTTATTTTGGGTTATTTCTCCTCTAGGGAATGATTAAGTCTCTCATTAGTGCTGCAGTCCCAGAGATCTCCTGATTGCCCTTGATTGTCCCTCCCTGCACCATCAGCACAGAGAGGTGTTTTTCTGTGAGGAAGAATGGGACCCCTGCCTGTGTTTATCAGCAGCTGGAGAAGGAGGTGCCCTCCTGGAGGAGACACTGAGGAGGTGGAAGTGAGGCAGGAGGGGGTATTCTGGGTGGTGGGTAGCCAGAAGCAAGATAAGTCCTTTCTGGACATGCATGGCTGGTGTAGCTCTGCTCCTCTTGCTGATGTTGTTCTGAGTACAGTTAGCACAGGCTTTTAACCCTCCACCAATGCAATTAACTTCTCCTAGATACCTTTTCTGCAGGGCAGGAATTGTCCTAATTATTTTGCGGTTCTGGCAAAATCAATTTTTGTTGTTATTCCCCCCACATTTGCATAGTAAGCCATGCTGACCAGTCAGCAACTCTGAAGAAAGCATCCCAGAAATGCTGCCCCTCCAGTTCTGTCAGCCTAGGTGACTACCCAGGTTATCTCCTCTGATGAGCTGGCCCCACTGAACTCCACTGTACTCTTCTTCATCCTTCAACAGCCCTAGGAGCAGAAGGTGTTGGAGTAAAGGGCTCTTTTGGGAGTTTGGTGCATACTGTTTTGCAGGATAAGTGTGAACAGAAAGCTGGGTCATTAGGTAATTCAAAAAAGGGAGAAGAAAAGGTTGAATCTTCCTTCTTAAAAAAAGCCCTGAAGCTCAGACACTGCTTTGCAGTCTCCACCTCCTTCCACCTTGTGAAACTATACCAGTCCAACAAGATCCCTTACTCCTCACCTTTTGCTTCTGGGGACAAAAGAGACATGCAGAACTGGGAAAGACCTCCAGGGTTAATGACTCTAGGCACTCCTGTCTCAGCAGGCAGGTTGCATTTGAGTGATGCTTTTCTTAAATTCATGAGGTTTTTTTCTAAAAGCAAATTATGTTTGTTTTTTTGGGCCAAAACCCTACAAGGAAGCCAGGGCACCAGCACAGTGACTAGTGCCTTTCTTCTAATTCTTAACACCATCATCTCTCCCAACACCCAGCTGACATCAGATGTAGCATTGTCCTGCAGTTTCCTCTGCCTGACAGAGGTAACACTGGTATCTCTCGGCTTCCAGGAGATGTTCCACTGCACATCCAGCTGAACTGGGTGCCTGGGTGCCCCTTGCTCCCCATGCCTGCTGTCTGGCCGAGCTGGCTCTCTGCCTGACCTCGTTTGTCTATCACTGTCTCTACCAGCTCCCCGCCCTGACAGGCTTCCCCTTGGCTCACTCCAGCCTGGTGTGCAGGGCAATGATGGGTAGGAGTGCGTGGAAATATTCTCAGTGAGGTGATGGGCCACAGAAAGCTTCACAAAAAGGAGTGGTACTCACTAGAGACCAAGGCAGATAGAAGGCAGGAGGCTGCCTTACCTATTAGACAAGGCCAGTGCAGTATGTACAGAACTAAAGTGAGATAAAAATAGACAAAATCAAGGTGAAAATAAGGGCAGATGGACTAAAACTCAACCTTGGGGAAGAGAGGGCAGGCTGATATTTATCTGGAAAGGACAAGAAGCACCACAAAAAGCCAAAGGGCAGCACAATCAAATTGGTAGCCAAGGAGAAGGATTTTGACTGTTAAACCTCTGTGTTCTTGCACTGACAGATCCATCGCTGCCATGCAGCGAGCCATGTTTGTGTTAGGCAGCAGGTATGGGATGACTGTGCACCGTGCAATGCCAAAGTATAAACTTCTCTCTTTCTTTGTATAAAAGCTCCAAGGATATCCCAAACATAAGACGCTACATTTCAGATTTCTCTGTTTAGTCTGTGTGCTATAATTTAATCTAATATGACAAAATATTTGTAAGCACACATTTGGTTTGTCATGTGTGTTTTACGGCAGATCCGAAGCAGAATTAGCATCCCGCTTCTGATGCTCTTTCCTTAAAAGAAGGAAAAAAACCTTCCTGTCCAGTGCTGACCTGATCTTTTGCTAATCTATGGTGATCAAGTTTTATGACCCAAGGTCACACTAATCCTTAGTGGTTATGTAGTTACTATAGTTTCACTGACAGAACAAGGTTTGCACACTGCGAAGCGATGCAGGGTCTGCTTCTGGCCAGGGTAATTATGCACAGACCCTGCTCCAACCTCTCAGTGTCTCTTGTAAATAGATTTGGTGACTCTTTGAACCAAGGAACGCCCCTTTCCTGGTCATTCAGCTCTTTCTTCTTTGCTTACATGCTTCTGGGGGGATTTAGCATGGTTCTGGACTTAATGTGACTTTGGAGATACAAATTGTGTGTTTGGGAGTAAGGCTGGGGGAAGGGAGAATTTGCTCAGATTTTTGTTCCTCCTTCATAAAAATTTGTGTTGCTATTGACTTGCAGATAAAGTAATCTTCCTAGGACAAAGGTTACAGTAAAACTGCAAAACGACATGACTTGCAAACTTTATAGATTATGGCTGCAAATATTGCTAGTTCAGTATTGTGTTAAAAACTCAGCCTCTAGCTTGCTCTCTCTCGTTCTCTCTCTCGTTCTCTCGTTCTCTCGTTCTCTCGTTCTCTCGTTCTCTCGTTCTCTCTCTCGTTCTCTCGTTCTCTCTCTCTTTCTCTCTCTCTTTCTCTCTCTCTTTTCTCTCTCTCTTTCTCTCTCTCTTTCTCTCTCTCTTTCTCTCTCTCTCTCCCTCTCTCTCCCTCTCTCTCCCTCTCTCTCCCTCTCTCTCCCTCTCTCTCCCTCTCTCTCCCTCTCTCTTCCTCTCTCTTCCTCTCTCTCCCTCTCTCTCCCTCTCTCTCCCTCTCTCTCCCTCTCTCTCCCTCTCTCTCCCTCTCTCTCCCTCTCTCTCCCTCTCTCTTCCTCTCTCTTCCTCTCTCTTCCTCTCTCTTCCTCTCTCTTCCTCTCTCTTCCTCTCTCTTCCTCTCTCTTCCTCTCTCTTCCTCTCTCTTCCTCTCTCTTCCTCTCTCTTGTTCATTCGTTCTTTCTTTCATTCTTTCTCACACCTCAGGCCCACCATGTGTCAGATTGGAATAATCACCATTTTTACTTACTTTTTCACCAATTTATCTTAGAGGATAGGATAACACCATATTGATTAGTGTGGGGCAAGGCAAGATCAGATTCTTATCTGCTGGATTTATTTTCTAACTAGCAGGTATGCTATGAGTCTGTTTTATGCTTGTGAAAAGGAGAATTCCATCAAAAAGTTTGATATTGTTTACATAAATACTGCCATGACTGCTGGTGATGGACTAATTTATTAGAAACCCATAAAACTTTTAGAGTTCACTTTAAGCTGTGTTGATTTCTCAATCCATTGCTTTAAATTAAGCTTAAATTTAAATTCACTGGTTCAGACTGCACTGAGAAAATAAACATGCTCAATTGGTATGCAGTTTTCTTGTGTGATTCTTACCCACAGGAGGAAGAGCTGAGGGGGCTTGGTGTGGAACAAGGCATAAGTGATCCTGTGCATGGCTACTTAATATGAAGGTCCTGCTCTGTGCTGGGCAGGATTTTTCACATGCATGTTCCCACCCTCCATCTCTGCCCTACGACCTGTAGAGGGGGAAGCTGGGCAATGCCTCCTCCTGTTCTGTTTGCCCTGCAACTGGAGAACGTCCTTCAGAAATGTCAGCCTTCCTTCTCAGAAATGTCAGAAAAGCAGCTTTCAGCAGCTCTAAATTCGCTAATGGCATTAACTTACTTTAAATGCATTTCCCCTTTCAGAATCTCTGCCCTTTGTCAGTGGGATGTGGCTGGTCTCGTTTTGAGTTTGAAATGTGGAAACCTTTCCTCTCACTTGCTAGACGAGCTCCATGTTGGATGTAGCAAAAGCAGTTTGATATCTCTAGCAGACTGTCTCCTCTCTGTTGTGTATCTCATCCCATAAACTCCTTCTCAACCTGGAGGCAAAAGCTGAAATGTCACAAAGCAGGCAGCTGCTTCTTCCTAAAGCACCTGTGAGTCAGTCCCCAGTGGGCATGAAGATGAAGATAGCTTAGAAGACCTGCAGGGGCAGGCTCCACTCATCACCTCACAGTTCCTTGCTAATCTATTTTAACCCTCTCAGACACTTTTCCGCTCAGACTTAAAATACAGTTCAAACTTCTTGTCAGTCAAGAGAACTTTGCTGATCACTGGATATAGGAGGAGGCTAGGGTTCAGGAACATCTGATCTGAATCTTAAACTGGCATGCGTTTAAGGTGTCTGTGAGCTTTGATTTCAGTGAATAATGGCAGCTCTTCTTATTTCCATTATTGTGAAAGGAGCTACTGGCCCATTGGAGACCTGACTACAAACTAGTGTTGCTGTATGTTGTCTCCTTGGTGATACAATTACTTTTCAGTAATAGTTACACAACATTAACCATGATACAGAGATAAATTGTTGAATTATTTTTAATATCTTGGGAAAAGTCCCATAATTGTCCCAGAAGCAACATAAGTATGTTATCTGAGAGAAGGAAGGACCTTATACATAGAGATTCTGCTTCTCCTCCACCCTTCTTTTTTTTTAAAATACAGTATCTTCCATACTTCAGATTAATGAAGACAATGTACTAGTTGATGGAGGAGAGGCTGTTGTAAATGATAGCATTATATGCCCAACATGTTTGTGGGTAGTTTTAGAGGCAAAAGCCTGTTTGAGGCTTGATATACTCCCTGCTCTTTTGTTTTAGTGTCTTGTAGCTGAGCTGTCTCTGGAGAGAGTGAAAAGAATTTTTAGGCAAAAGAATGAAAAAAGGCTGGATTGCTTAGCCATGAAGCAGGGCCAGGCTGATATAGGATACCACTGCCTATTGTATCTTCAGGCTGCAGTGTCAGGCTGAGGGTGAGGTAAGTAAGTTTGCTTTGCTGCATGGGGCCTGAGAGGTTCTGATTTATAGCTGTGCTCTACCCTATGTCCTTGCATTGTAAAACTCATCCTTATTATAGTTAAATAAATTCAAAACCCACCAATTCCCCCCCCCCTTTTTTTTTTCCTGTGCATTTGAAATTGTGGAGGTGCACCCTTGATCGTGTTTTTAAGTTATTTGTCACAACCACAAAGGCTAAAGCAGTATTTGTTTAGAAACAATTCATCCACACCCACTCCCCAAACAAAAGCTGAGTAGCTCACCTCATAATCTGGATGTAAGGTTTTAAGAAACTTCAGGAATAGCATAAGAATTATAAAAAAAGGTAATCAAAACGAGTTTTGTACTTGAGTTCATAGTAAAATACCTGTTGTTTGATATGAAGACTCTGACACCAATGGCTTGTAAAGCCTGCAAGATGCTTTAAAAATGATCTTACAAGAAGTTGGGTGGAAGCATGAATATTTTACAGAGTTGTTTGGGTTTTTTTTTTAATCTTGAATTGCTCTCTGAATAGCTACTCTTCACAAAAAGTGAACTAAAAGCTTTTTGTTTTGTTCAAATGTTTTCATTTAACTCTTTGTTAAACAATTACTTAGTTCCTCTCATAGTTTACTTTTCCATCCATGGATATAAAGGCTTGGTATATATATTGGCTAAAAAGAGATTTTAAACCCGAGAAATGATTGCAGTAGTTAATGTAGTGTTTTTGTTTACATGGAAACTTGGGGCCACTTTTGCAGTGGCCCACTAACAAAGACCTTGTGATTTCTTAGAACAGTACAACTTAGAGCAGAGTAGGTTGCCCAGCTGACAAGACTATGGCCCCAGTTTAATTGGCAATGATGATTTTTCCTTTGGAAAACTCTTATTTTTCAGTGGTGTCTTTCTCTCTCCTCTCTAAAAGGGAGAGGGGGCCATATCTGCACTCTCTTGTGTATTCTTTAAGACTAAACATGGGTTTACCAAGAATACTGAACCTGATGATACTCATTCCCTTTCCCCCTCCTTTTCCCTCCTTCATTACAGAGGATCATCAGTAAGGGCAGGCAATGGGAAGCTTGAAACACAGGGAGAAGCAATTGAACAGTGACTAAATATAAATAAATTTCTGACACTGCATGTGTTCTTTTTTAAAAAAGCAAGTATCAAATCACACATCAAGGTATCCATCAAAATGAGTTATAACAAATAAAAGAACTGTGTGATAAAAGATAATCTCAATTTACAAAGTAGTCTTCTGTATGGGTAGGTGAAAGAAGGGGATAAAATTTCACTGGAGATGAGGCTTGCAATTTATTTTACAATAATTAATATGGAAGGGTCTCAATCTGTTGCAAAACACAGTGAAGTTCATTAATTAACAAATGATGTTAGTAAAATATAAATAATCTCATCTTATTGCTTTTTATCTATATTACCTGTGAGAGTTTTCAGTAAGTATATAAATTGATCTAGAAGATACAGGGATCTTTGGCTAAGTAGTTACTAAAGTACACTGTCCAGAGTCCAATTCTAGAGTGCTCTGCAACAAACCATCAGTGTTGCTGACTTCTGGGCAAGCCTTGCCCTGGCATTATCCCTTATTTTTTTCATATGGTCTGCTATGGAGACCTTTCTTTTTGCTATAAGTCATGACCTGCTGATAAGTATGTCCTGAAAATTCACTTTTGCCTATTCAAAGCTTGCTGTGAGAGAAGCACAGAAAATACCCAAGCACAGTCATTGCATTAGAGCAAAATCAAGTCATGTAGCAGCGAGGTTTTCTGCCAAGGAAGAGCAGATATTTGCAGAACAGCAGCTTACAGCTTTCTGCCAGCAGCATCTCACTGGAGTGCAGGTGGTGTGGCAGTGTGTATCAGGAAGGATGCCCCAATTTGAAGCAAGCTGGAGAATGGTGAAAGGCTCTTGACCATGTCACCTTTGGCTTGGCTGCCCCTCTTCAGCAATTGCAGCCAGATGAGGATAGCCCTGTGAAGGGGCTTGTTTCACATGTGGCTCTGTCAGCCTGCAAATTTTGCAGCCACCTATACAGGCAATTGGTTCACAACATGGCACAATCAAAGTAATAAATTTAAGAGTCAGACTACCAGTGGTGGACCTTCACTTTGAACTTGTTGAGTAAAAACCTACTCTGTTGACCTCAGAATAGTACCATGAATTTGAGGAACCTTCTGCTTCTGGAGAACTATGTGCCCAAGAAGAGAGGGAGGAGGAATTCAGAGTGGTTGGTGGTGTATTTTAGTGATTTGTCTACCCCTAGATTATCACGGCACCCTTTCCATTTTGTTCCAGCTTTCCTTCTCTATGCAGCCTCCTGTTGATCTCTAATAACATCAGTCACGGTAGGTTTTCTTGTAAATAATTGTGCTTTTGTGTCTCAACACGTTTCACTTTGAAATATGCTAAAGCTAAAGGAGCATATGAACAAATTATGGAAGACCATGAGGACGGAGGGGAACTTCCCTCTGAAACTCTGTGAGAATCTCTGAGTCCCAAACACATATATTGCAACTAGGTTTTGGTCATAAGTATTTCTCAACAGTTCTTCTGTAGTTAGACTGATAGTATGTGAAAAAGTTCAGGTCTCAGTACCCTTTTGGCTACTAATGGTCCTAAATGCATGCTTTGTTTGCCATTTTGCTGTGGCTCTTGCAGAAATATAGTTAACATGCTAGTACAGAGGTGATATGTGCTGTACTAGCTAGGCTCTGCATCTGCAGTCCCTCCTGCAGCATAATGCATGCCTGCGATGCTTTCTGCTGAGACCCTTGGCTCATTCCTCTTGTTTGTGTTGGTTGTAGAACTATCTAAGGAACTTTTGTGAGATGGGGTTCGTGGTGTGGGTTTTGCTCTCCTCCACACCCACTGCTGAGTGCTCCAGAAGTTCTGATCAAATTCCAAGTTTGCTGCAGCACAGAGCCTTTATCAAGGGAAAGCATGCTGTATGCAAAGCATGTTGAGTGCCCTCTTATGAAATGAGGTTTTACTTTCTGTGATATCAAAAAGAACACTAACCCAGAATTTAATATATCCTGGGAAATCATATTTCACAATCTAATGCCTGGAGCCCTTTTCTTTTTAATATGAGGATCAGAATTCTAATCTCTCTCATGGTTTGCCTAAGTATTTTATGTTAAATGACAGTAAGTTAATAAGTACAAAATAGTGGGTGGTTAAGTACTGTTTAGCAGCCTAACACTGTCTAAATGGGAAACCTCTTGGTGTAAGATAAGGAGTAAATTTAAGAGTAAAACTAAATCAGTGTAGCCACATCTTGTAGACATTCCTTTTTTGATATTAAACCAGATGGGGTTATTTTAGCTTACTGTTTATGAAGGCTTTTAAACTAAATAGAGAGTCTTACCCTGCCTTATCCTGGAACAAAGGTCTATCCACGTAATGTAGTTGTGTTAATGGCTCTCTACCTGCTCAGCCATCTTGGTGGGATTGTTTAAAGCCTTTGAGGTGAGGAGAGCTACTGGAACGGTTGCCAGGGGACTTAGTGAAAAGAAAAAAGCTGACATGTGCTAACTGTGCCGTCACTTCTCTGATAACACGTGATAGTGTGGAACAATGGAGTGGGCAAGCTCGATAAGAATTTCCAGTAGGTTTGCACTGAGGGAAAGGGACTGTGATAGCTGTGCAGAAAGTACCTTCCCATAGCCTGATGAAATGGCAGCTTTTGAGACATGAAAGAAGGGGAGTGGATGCTTTCTGCCTGAACCAGTAAGGGGCTGGTGAAGCCAGGGTGGAATTATCGTGCTGGGATACTGCTGCAAAAGCTGCTATGAGTGTCACCTGCTCCTGCCACAGGAGTAATAGTGCCAATAGCAGTAAGATAAGGTCAGACAAGGGGACTGTTAGTATAAAATATAATGGGGTTGTGTCTAAGGGCTTTTTGAAACACCAGTTAAAATACTTTTGTAAAACAGCTGCTACTGTAGCTGCTCTCATGATGAGAGTGTAGCATCTCCTGTGGTAATCCTGCATGACACTACATCATCTTTTTCCATTGTCAGAGGATACCACACAGGATTGATAATAATTTCTTGTGCTTTGCTGAGATATGAACTATGCAACCCTACTTGACCCAGCAGTCAGCTTCACTTAAGTCTTTGGAGAGGCTTCTTTAAAAGAAAAAAAAATAATGGAATGGATGGATGATGAAGTTTGGTTTGTTTTGGATACAGGCAGGTTACAAACAATATCTATAAATCCCTGAACAAGTTGTGTATTAATCAGCAGCAGAAAGTTTCCTGGTTGATTGTACTTCTTTCTAACTAAACCTATTATCCAGAGCTCTTTATTAGATTTTTCCTAAAGTATTGCTACAAGTCCTTCTCTGCTCTCTATTGATTGTTGTGCTTTGCTGGTCTTCTCTCTCATATATGCAAGGCTCCAGTCTGCTCTTTTCTTCCTCCACCTGACACACTTACGTTTGCATTTAAATTCCATGGAAGACTCCTCAGACTGCCTGGACTGATTCATATTTGTGATTTTTTTCACAGAATATTTTGCTGGTGTTTTGTATCACCTGAGTTTCCTGTTTCATTAAACACTTTAACTCTCCATTCTATGCAGCTTTGCTGGGCCTGTGTGCTGGCACAGCATAACTGTTTGAAGTGAAAAGAGGTGAAAAATTCAGACTATGGAAACACTTGAAGGTCTTTCCTAGACTAAACAGAGAAATTAATGTCCTTAATAAGGGTTAGGGTATCATACAGAAGCTGATCTTTTCAGAGACTACATTGGAACAGTGTGCAACCATTTTAAAGTGTACTAGAGCATACCAGTACTGTTTATGAGTATGAAAAATGAAGGGACTTTTAGGATAATTTCAAATTGTCTCCACGCATTGTGGGATGGAGTAAAAATGACCAATGAGAATCAACATCTCTTCCTGGGTGAGATTCCACCAGCTCAGTGGGTCTCTGCTTAGCAAGAGAAACTTTGATCTGCTGTTGCATATGTATAGATGAAATACAGAAATATTGTGATATCAGAGTGCTTCAAGGATGAATGCCCACACCATGATGCTATGACTGGGACAACTCTGTAACTGACATCAGCATATTTTAAAAAAATAATTTCATTTTAAAAAGCAAACTAAAACATTTTCTTTTATTTTTTTCCTTTTCAAATTGCCTCAAGAAGGTCTGAATTATATGAAGTTGGCAGGTTCAAGTGTGACTCAACTCATTGTTTTCATTCTCTCATTTTGGCAGCATTCAGTAATTCCAGATGTTATTTCTCTAACCACACGGAAAAATTCTTATTAAAAAGGGGGGTGAGAGGGAAAGAAAGGAACTGTTTTGCTGCATTTGTACACTTTTAAAGCAATGCTGATATTGCATAGACAGTGCTCATGTGCAGCAGGCACTAAGGCTAGCTGGAGGCATGCCCAGGAGGAGACAGGCCCAAGATAAAAGGCCCTGTGTTACAGGGAAGAAATGAGAAGAAAGCCAAAAGCAGCTGGTTAGCTCAGTGAAATGGTGTTCTGTCATTCTAGGACTCATTTGTTGGGAACTGTGAGACCAGGACAAACAGGGAATTTACCCTGAATCCACTATAGTGAGGAAGCTCAGAGAATTATAGTATCATGTCAAAGACAGAATGAATGTTTTTCTTGCCCTGTGACCATGGGGAATATATAGTTAGCTCACAAACAATGCCTTGCTTTGAATGGAAAAAGGATTCATGTCTGCTTGGATAGTGTGCTTTTAGAGCACATGAATCTACTTACTTTGCTTGGCTCACCTAGCATGTCTCAGCTTAGGGAGAAATGCAGAAGGCCCTTTATAATTTAATAACTAGAAGGCCCTTTATAATTTAATAACTAGAGGATAGAGGCTTGTGTGTTACAGTAACATGACTTTTCAAGGTAGTCCAGTCTCTCCTTCTGCATTTTTTGAAGTCTGCTTCAGGATCCAGGAATTCCAGAGATCTGAACCTGTGCTGGAGGAGCTAAGGGGCAACCCCTTTCTGTAGTTCCCAGCCTGAGGTGGAAACAAAAAGTGGTGGACTGAATCCATAGCTACAGTGCCTCCAGCCAACAAGAGGTAGACCTTGGCTGAGCAAAGCTGGTCTCTTATGCTCAAGTCTCATCAGGAGAAGAGCCCTCAGGATGTATTCACAGCCCCTCTTTGGAGCCAAAGTGCACCTTGTACGATCATTGGTGGCTTCCCTTTCCAACCCAGAAAGAACCTTGGGAGCATAAGTGTATAAGCTGACCACTCTTCAAATTTAGTAAAATAATAAATATCACATAGACGATCATAGACTCTTTCTGAACTATTGTGCAGAGTACTAAATCTTATTAATAAAAGCTGGTCTGGTGAATGCACTTAGAGCAGCAGGCTCAGAACAAAGCATGTGAGAGGAAAAATTAGTATGCTTTTGAGAACTGCAGGTTTCCCCACAGTTTTTACATCAAAGACCTCAGTGACACCTGAAGAACAAATTTTGGAGTCTTCTCACTCTTAGGAGAAAAAATAAAACCCTTTCACTATGAAAAGAAAGCCCAGTCTGCATCTAATTGATTAGCTTCCCATAGTTGACCACCCTCCCCCTGCCCAGTGCATAAGATGCAGTAAAAAGTCATGGTGCTAGTATAAAAGAGAAGGGTTTTCTGTCTGTAGGTGGTTCTGTACTGAGAATGCAGAGAGGTTAAAAAAACAAAAACAAAAACAAAACAAGCTCTGTTGGGTCTCTTGTTGGTAAAAGTGAGAACTGTTGCTGGAAAATATATATATATATATATATATATATATATATATATATATTTTTTTTTTTTTTTTGTGATTAGTTGGTGGTAGGCCATGACTAATGCTTATTGTGCCAGTATGTGCTTGTGTTTGGGTTACCAGGTCCCTCCTGCCTCCCTTGCTTATTCTGTGTAGTTGATAGAGCCTGCTAAAATTTGTAATGTTAGGTCTTTGGTGCAGGGACTACTTTTTCAAGATGACTTGCACATTCCTTAATGCAGTAGGGGTCCTGGCTCAGGCCTAAAGACATTATGATAGCAAAAATAGTAAATTCAATGGTGGTTCTTGGTTGCATTGACCTTTGCAGCATCTGAGTTTTGGGACTCTCGGGACCCAGAGCTCATGTTGGGTTTCATTCAGGGAGTGGAAGCCAAGTCTCCAGCCATGTTCATTGTGAAGTTTTCGAAATGGAAAACAATTGTTGATCCAAGTCCAAGACATTTTCTGGCTCTGGTAATCTTGCGTTCAGCATAATCACAATTAAATACATGCAGTATTGGGTTTAGGGTCTTAGTGGGATGTATTGTGTTAGAAGCAAGAGAAAACAATGCATTTGTTACTGATTTTTGTTTTATTTTAGACATTTACTTACTTGAGGTTCTCTGGTTTTGTGGCTAACCCTGAGGATCTTTCTGCAAAGCTAACAGTGATTGCTTTACTTTTCAGTAAAAAATAAAAATGAGAGAGAAGGCCACACATAGCTTTTCTCTCCTTCAGGTATTCCAGAAAGTTCTTGCTTTACTAAGCTCCATCTGGCAAATTAACAAAAATCTCTGTCCCCAGATGATCAGTGATAAGACACTCTGCTGGGAACTGATGTGATGATGCAACTCTAAGAGTGAAGTGCTTGTTCCAGCATTGATTCTTGGTGACCTACACTGGACTGGATTCAGACAGGGCTGCTACAGCCAGCAGCAGCTGGCTGCAAAGTTATAGCAGAATATATATTTTCCAGAGCATAAAAAAAGTCTGTTGTGAGGATTAATCTAAAAGGAAAGGAAACATGCTTGGAAACATTGCCTCTAGGTTGGGCTGTGTCCTTCTGCCTATTGCAGGAAGAGGACACAAGAACTCTGCTGCCCAAAAGATCTAAAGAAGTGAGTTTTCACATGGAAAGGATTGATTTTTGTTCTATTCTCAGGGCACTGTTTTAAAGAGGCGTTTGTATATCTTGGTGACATCAGTTCAAACAAACCACTAAACATTTGGGTTTTCAAATTCCTATTGCATGAGACAAGGTAGGGAGCACATTGTGGAAGTCAAACATGTCTACCAAAATATTAAACCAACCAGCCAGGCAAAAGCTGACAAAATTGTTGCTGACAGTATTTTTTCCTACAGGTTCAATTAGTTGCAATCTCTAAAAATCTGCATTGATATCTTACAGGATGATGTGTTAGACAAAGATCCTATCTGTGGCCTGAGATCCCACCATTTTATAAGATTCTTCCTGAAGGGAAGTTTAAGAAAAAATGTTCCAGTTTAGAGTCTGCTGGTGCCTGAATTCTGTTAAAGAATAAGTGTTTGGTGTACTCCGATTCATCCTGGTTCTCTGTACTCAGTTTGCAGATAGCGGTTTGCTCCGATAGCAATCCAGAGAACCACCATTTGATCATTAATGAGAGATGCTTCTCTAAAGTTGCTGGCCATCAGTTTTCTGCTCCTTCTCCAAGCACTAGCAAAGTCTGACATCTCGTTACTCTACACAAAGCAATTAAGTGCAGCAGCTCCACAATTAAATGAATGGTTTATATATGGCAAACTTTTTCTATCTTTCATTCATGGCATAGCGATAACGAGAAAGCTAATGTGCCACCCACAAAATAAAGATAAATAGGCAATGTGCTATTTATATTCTGTGGTTAGACTCATAAAAATCAATATTGTTTTACTTAAAACCATGAAGTTGCCTCCTGACTACTGTCTAAGATTTTTTATAAGAAGGAGAAGTTGAGCATGCTTGGCTTTTCAGCAACAGGGGAAGTTGCTATAATTTATAGGTAGGAGAATCAATAGTACCAAGCACAAACTAAGATATCATGTTGCATAGTGAGGAGTGTGAAAGTTCCTGAGGCCTGTGACAAATTGGTCCATCCAGCAGTACAGGACTTTCTTTTGATCTTTCATATAGCTCTCCTTATTTCTTGACTATATGGAATGCAGATCTCATCAGAAAGTGGAAGAAGGTGGAGTCATTGAGAATAAATGCTAAGTACATTTTTGCAAGAGATAAGGCAGAATGTAGCCAGTTTATACACAAATTAAGAGTTTACACATCAGGAGAGAACTGGCTCTTTGAAAGCCTCTTAAAAAGTATAATTGCAACTGATTGTTGAGTTATGCAATAACCAGTATTATTGAATACTAATGAGGATGACGGATAGGTGGACACTTAAAAATTCTGCAGTTTTTGCATTCAAGGGATGTCTGGCAAAAGTAAGTTTGTCTGAAAGCAATGTGACTATTTCTGGCAATAGTTAATTTTGAGATATAGTTGACATTTTCAGTAGTTTTAAGTTGACTCAGGCAGAGAAGTCTCAGTTATGAAACTGCGTAACAGCAGTAGGGGAAGCGCCACACAGCAGTCAAAACTACTTGAATTAATGTTGATTATAAAGTGTTACATTTTTAACAGAAGAAGGAAAAAGCAACACTGGAAACTGCCCATAGTGCTGTGAGGATAAGGTGTTACTTTTGTTATCCCAGGGAGCAGATGAGTCTGGTAAAGGCAAAATTGTGATTTGAGAAAGAGAATGAGAGTAAGAGTGTGTGAAATGGAAGATGTAGAATAATTCTCACTGGTCAGACTCTGTGGAGCTGATGGAGATTTTGAACAGGGGCTGAATGCTGACCCTTGCAGGCTCTAGCCTGTCCAGTGTCTGTCATTTTGACATTGTTTGTTGTCAGTTCTTCGCCAAGGCTGAGGCTATCACAGTTGTGTCTGGTCCAGTGGAGACAGGAAGTATATGAAGAATGGTGGAAAGACAGGCTTTACTTGGGAACCCTTGCTTAATGGGCATCATGATAATATTACCTCCTGCTGTCCTGCCTTTGACAGTGCTCAGTAATGAGCTAAAAGAGAAGGACAGACTTAGTGGTGCTCCTTACAGTGAAACTCTCCCAGTTTTCAGTAGCGTGTTGCATCCTGGAGCTGAAGCTGGTATCCTTGAGCTTAGTAGCCCTTGATGGATCTCTTACATGGCTCGGTGCAGCTGCTTTTGGACCCCTTTCAGTGCTGACATTTGCAGTATCCTGGTGGCAATGTGCTCCACAGCTGAATATTAACTAGTCCAAGAAACAATCCTTTTTCCCTTTGTTTCAGGGTAACTTTCTCATGGTTTCATTTAGTGTTCTCTCATTTGCCTGTTTCTCTCTCTCTATTACTACTTCTCTCTTCAATAAAAAAGGTGTTGTTTTCAGATCTATAAATACCCTGATACAACTTTGCATGTGACCTCCCAAAGAGATTCTGGTATTTTAAAATGTTTGTCAAACAACATTTCCCGAAGGTCAGTGATGTCCATCTGTTGAGTTGGTTGTGTGGTGGGATGTAGCAAGGGTGATGGGACTTACTGCTGCTGACACTTGCAGGGCCTCATGAGAGACAAGTTAATTACTGGGCTCTTCAGGACTGTCTTGAAAGCAGTTAGACTGACCATTTAAGTATCATTATGTGTAGGTGGGAGACGGAGATATGGTCTAAGAGGCTGTGGTATGACTCAGATGTTGTACTGTGCAGTTAGGATCATAAACTAAATAAAACCATCATCTGTTAGAAATCTTGTGTCTGAGTAGCAACTGACAGATGCAGTTTATCTAAAATCTGTAACTGTGTCTCATCCAAGTATTTGTAAGAAGAAACAAGTCAACCTGACTAAGAGTTTCAAGATCGGTCTCATAGTAGTGGTGCCACTGGTGGATGAGTTCATCTGCTTAAGAGACTTTAATTTCTAGAAAACTACGCTGGAGTAACTACTTCAGTGATCTCCGCCTGCCTAATACTGTTGCTTTTTATGACAGACAATGTAGGTCTTCCTGTTTACTTTCCCAACCAACAAGTCAGTCAAGTAACCTTTTAGGAAATACTGTAGGCCACTTCTGAAGCATGCCTCACTGCATGGAAACCTTTATTCCTGGGATGAATGATATTCTTAGATATTCATGGGAAATAAACAGCAATAATCCTGACAGGAGGTGTTGGCAGAATGAAGTGTGAACAGGAAGCGATTAAAGATAAAAGGCAATCTCAGGAGTTACCTGTTGCTCCTTGTGTGATTATAGGTGTGGCTGGAACAGGTCACAACACAACGTAGCACCTGCCAACAACCAGCAAATAGAGATCCCGAGTTTGTGCCTCTCCCAGGTTGGCCCCCTGTTATATAACCAGGCCAGTCACTTCAAATAAAATACTTGGTGCCTAAGACATGCTTTTTAGCTTTGACTGTGTTTCTGTGTAGACTGTGCTATGTGTTTTATAAGCAAAGCTTAAGTGACTCCTACATCAAGCTTCCATGACATTTCATGTTAAAACCTTTACCTTCCTTTTGGTTATAATTATGCAGTGAATGAGGCAGGAGTCTAGGCAGTATGTGATCACGTAATAAGAACTGCCTCATAATGACAAGGGAGGAAAATGGTGGTTGCACCATCCACCTTCATTAGTGTATTT
This sequence comes from Vidua chalybeata, assembly GCF_026979565.1. NCBI lineage: Eukaryota > Metazoa > Chordata > Aves > Passeriformes > Viduidae > Vidua > Vidua chalybeata. Next base: position 29,066,257 of record NC_071532.1, on the reverse strand, counting down.
CTCAACCACTGTGAGTTTCATGGGTTGCTTCGTTTTTTCATTTTTCTTTTAGTCCCAATGGCCACCTTTCTTACAAATTTAGTATAAGTTTTAGGTAACACTACACATACTCTTTACATAAAGCAGGTCATGCATGTTTTCTGTGTGATAGTCAAAGTATCATTGGGTTCTGACTTAAGGATAACAGGATGTGTATGACAAATGTAGGCTATATGTTTTGTGTGTGCTATCTTCTTGCATTTCTCTGCATAGAAAACCTGATTCCTTGGGCTTTGGGAAAAGAGTCAGAAAAAATGAAATAATGATTAGTATGTAGGGTTTTAAGGGAGCTCTCTGAAGCTAGCTCTCTTCCAGTTTACTGCCTGGAATTGATACCCCTCTACACCAATTACGTAGCTTATCCTTCTCAGCCTCCATCCACCCTGACCTGTCTTCAGAGGAATCTTCTAAGTCAATGCAGAAGAGAGATGCTTTCCTGTGGGGAGCAGGACGTGCAGGTCTTGCATGGGACATGCTCTTTTCACAAATATGTAGCCTTTATCTGAGACCTGTCATTTACATTTTAAATTATGTGGTCAAGAGATGAGTGGACTATCCAGTGTAATTAGGACATGCATATGTAGCAGGTGAGTTCACAGGTCCAGATCTGAGCATCCCTAAACCAATGGTGGTGAGAGGAGGAGGAAGAGGGAGGAGATCTTGGTGCTCCATACTAAAACCCCTCCATGTCCAGGTCTGTGTCTGGTCTCTGCTCTTTCAGATGGAGAGAGATTATCACTCTCCCTTATTTATTCCTACCCTTTTCTTTCCTCTTTGTGATTCCTTTGTGCTTGTGTTTGCCTTTGTTGCCAGGTCTCAGCTTGCTCAGGCTTTTCAATAGTTTGCCTAGGTTTAATCTTCTTTGAAAGGTCAGTCACAGGATGAGCACTGTGTCAGACCATGCTGTTTTGGTCAATCTGGAGCTCTGCAGTTTGGGAAGTTCACAGTGTGGCACTCCTCATTAGCTAGAGCAACGAAATTTACAAGGAGCAGAATGCATCACTTATGCAAGTCAAGATACTCAGCAGAACGATTTAGACATAATCACTGAGGTAAGAGGGTGGTTCCGGGATGTACCCACTGTTCTTTAAATATTAGCTCATCAAATCAGCAGTAGGTAAGCATAAGGAGCAGACTAGTTAGCTAAGCAGGTTTTTTTGTTGATGAGTCTCTCTAAGGCACTGCCCTGCCTGCGATGAAAAGAGACCGATCTCCCATCTTGCAAACTGCTGTGGAGAAATTTGCTTAGACACCAGAAATGTTGCTGCATTCCCTCACCTGGAGAGGGAGTAATTGTTTGGGACACACATGATTTGCAGTTCAAATTCCAGCTCCTCCCTGGGTAGGTCTGTTTATTCTAAACTGTTGGCTGAGTTTGGGTCTAAGGGCACTCACACACACACAAAGGGCAAACAGGTTTGACTTGACTGAGGACTTCACAGCGGGGAGGTTGAAGGCAAATTGCAAAGCCCTAGCAAATGAAAGACATGAAAAATGAAGGAGCCTAGTTATGTTTAAAAAGTCTTAAGTATATCCAACTTTTTGTTTCCTTTACTCACAGCTTTGTAGGGAAACTGGCTTAAGAGGAAAAGAATAGCTAGACTGCTCCCAGAAGATGTGTATCTTTGCCCAGGCTGTCCTGTGCAGTGCTTCCCCATGTTGTTTCATTCCTGCATTAAACAAGACTAAGTGGCTTTACCCTCGGAGCTGTCAACTCTGGAAAGGACTGGGAACATCAAAACAATGACTGAACAAAGTTTCTAGGATTAAATGCTAGTTCTCAGTCATGCCTCCTTATCGTTTTACTATAGATATGCACATATGTTCTTTGAAAACACAGACCAGTAATCACATGCATTTTTAATTGCTCATAAAGTTAAAATTTCCTTTGCTAACAACTTTCAAAGCAATTTTTCTGTGTTGTTTCTAATGTTTGGGCAGAACAGTCCTTACAGATGTAACACAAATCTGAACTTTATTTTGCTTTAGAAGATGTCTTTCACCAGTAGGCTGATGGAAATGTTTCTGATGTGAAGGGAGGGAAAGGAGTCTGCAGAAAGAGGTGAGCTCTGACTCACATCTTTGGAGCTCATAAAAGCTATGTTTGCATTAGCTTTGCCAAGTGTGCACTACTGAAGGCTTTGCACTGCTTTGGGGGCTCAGTTGAAGCTGCGCCTGAGAAGGGCTCTCATGTAGGCATGAGGTTATGGAAGCTGGTCAAAACACAGCTGTGAATCCTAACAGCATTTGACAAAACAGTGAACTGTTGACTCCAAGCCTCATCTTGCACCTGCTCTAACAGAGCTCTGCACTGCTGCAGCACCTCCTGGTGCTGCCCCTAATAGCACCTACACCTGTGCCCCCCAGATTAGGGCTAAGGCCCACAGCTTTGCTAAGGAAATGATGATTTGGAAATTTTTCTGCTCTCATCTGGGAAGCAAAAGAGAGACAACTTTTTTGATTAAAAAGACATGGCATGGGAAATAAAATGAAGTAAAAACAAGACAGCAAGGGAGACAACATCCACGTTATTTGATATGATTCATACAAAGAAAGAGAAAATTGAAGACCACCAAAAATTCAGCTTGCTGAAGCTAATTCAGTAGATGAAGTAGATGATATGTGAAGAAAAGCTACATTGCCCAGTGTAAAATTTCAAATTTATTTACTTCAGGTAATACCAAATATTAATTTGTTCAGAGCTCTGTACCAGCTTTCTGTGAATATTCCTGAGTTTTATGGAAACTCATAACATATGAATCCATATAAAAGTTTTGAAAGTGAAGTGTAATTTTGCTTTTTACAAGGATTAAGGTTCAGCATAAAGAACTACACTGAGTTTGGACTGTTGCTATAGTTTGTATGTTGGCATTTGGAAAATAAAAATGGGAGAACTTGTGTGGACAGTAGGACAGGAAAACCAACAGTAAAAGTGCTTTCTGGAGACACCACTTTGAGAGAGGAGCATGATTGTGGACTAAGGCCTTGGAGTAAGAAGGTAAAGACAAATCCTACAACATTGTGTTGAAAGGTAGCTTGAGCCAAAATAGAATAATAATGCTACAAAAAGGGAATCACAAGGATCACTGAGTCAAACTCCTGGCCCTGCACAAGACACCCCAAGAATCACACCATGTGCCTGACAGCATTGTCTAAATGCTTTGACTGTCAGGCTTGGTGCTGTCAGCACTTCCCTGGGGAGCCTGTCTCAGTGCCCAGCCACCTTCTGGGTAAAAAACCTTTTTCTAATATCCAACCTAAACCTCCTCTTGCACAGCTTCAGGCCATCCCCTTGGGTCCTGTCACTGGTCACTACAGAGAGGAGATCAATGCCTGTCCCTCCTCTTGCCCTCATGAGGAAGTTCTAGACTGTGATGAGGATTGTGCCTTGTCAGTGTTCATTCCCACCTGTTGTAGTAATGACAGCTCTTCTTTTTGGTTGGTTTTTTTTTTTTTTTTTTTTTTTTTTTTTTTTTTTTTTTTTGTTTTTTTTTTTTTTTTTTTTTTTAATGATTGCTTGGTTTTTTGCCTGTTATTTGCTCTGTGAAAGGAAAAGTGAGTGCTGGACATGGTGCCCTTGGGAGCACAAGGGGCCACATGGCAGGGACATGGAATGAAGGAAAATGCTTTCTTCCTGCAACTCTGAGCTGTTGCAATGGTGCTGGTGCAAGTGAGGAAAGCTGTGACAGCAGCTGGGGGTTTATCTCTCCCACACTGGACCCCTTAAATAGACCTAGGAAATGAGCACGGTGAGCTGGTGTTGCAGGCAATTCACAGGTATATCCAGGCCCTCTGTACATAGGAAGCTTTTGCTTGCTCTTTTGTGTGTGCTGCCATGGGTTGTTCTCCTGTTCATTTGTGAGGCATCTACTGAAATCATCACTTGTGCTTTTATTTTAACCCCCGGAAACCTGGGCTGACATTTGCAGATTTGAAAACTAGTGGCAGAACCAATGTCTGAGATGTTTGTAATTTTCTCTTGGGGAACAAAGAAGAAAATTATCCCTTATAACTTCTGTGAGTCACTGCTGATATTCAAAACTATGTACTGTAAAAAAGAAAAAGAATTGTATCTATTCCCCAGGAACAGTGCTGGCCATCCAGCAGTAAAGCAAGTATTTTCACTGAAGAGACAGAGGCTCTTCTCCCCATGAAGCCTTCCTTTTTCCTCCATCAGTATGTATAAAAGACATACAAAGCCAGCTGCTCAGATGGATTAGAAAGCACTGCATCATGTCAATGGGCACCCTTGTTTGTGTTGTTGAGAAGAGATTTTTAGTTAAGAAAGAAAGAAAGAAATGCCTCCCCTGTAATCGCCACTAACGAGGAGACCCTAGTGAAGTTTTTGTTTTTTTAAAGGCTTTGGCAAAAGACAGTTTGGACTTTTGGATTAGTTTATGTTCCCTCCCACTCCCCACTTGATCCTTGAGGATTTGCCTGAGTCATAGATTTTTACTGGGCTTGTTAACTCTGTTGTTATTTTTTTTCAGTCAAGAGGATAAAGAAATCTTTTGGCAAGAGCCACTCATGGGGGATTAGCTGCGAGTGGACTGAACAAGGCGGTGACTCCCCAGAGGGGGTGACCCCTGACTCCCGGGTCAGGCAGTGACTCATCTTTGCCTCATAGCCAAGGCAAGCTGAAGATTCCCTACAAGTGTTTTCTCCATCCTCACTGATGTCCCTCCATGCAGTGACAGGCAGTGCAGAAGATGAGCACTGTTATGACAGCTGCTATTCCGCAAAACTGGGGGAAATGATAAAGTGGATAGAATATCAAAGGATATAGGAACTGTTATTGGAAGGAAACCATAACCTCTTTTACAACCTAAAGGGACCTGTCTGCTTTCCTCCTGTATAATTTTTAGAGCTGCAGGGGTTTTCACTGCACAGCAGCAGTCTTTCAATTCATTGAAGAGCTGAAAGGTGGCAAGAGTGGCTTTTGGAGAAGTTTCTGTTGTAGATGTTAACTCTACCCAGTACTGATGGTATCGTGGATGCTGTGGTGGTGGCAGAAGGTTATGAGGGAGCTGCTTGCACAAGCTTTATGAATTGAACTTGCTCACTTTGGCTGGGAAGTTACAAGCAATGCATTTGGGACGCAAAACACAGTAGGAAGTAAAGCCAAAAATCAAACTGAAAGCTGACATGTATCAGAGGTCAGATTGTGTGTGTAAGGCTAATATGTAGATGAGGATCATTGAGCAAATGATTTATGCAGACTAATGCTGCTTTTGATAAAATGGGTTAAGTACTTAAGATATCCACTGTTTTACAGTCTTTGAAATTCTGACTCTTTACTGAAGCAGTCAACTGCATCCTTTTATCAGGTAATCAAAGGCTTGGATCAATTAATGATGAATAAATGTCCAACCTCCTCTACTGAAAAGTCTGTCAGTCATTGTAGCATACTGAAGGTTGTCAAGAAACAGCTGTGGAGAAGGAAGCTTTGCCTCCTAGCTATTGTTAAGGAAAAGTAACAAAATGTTTTCATTGTTGGAAGGGAGTGTGAGCTCACACAGTCAGCTTCAACGAAGTGTGTTATTTTTTGTGTGAAGAAACCAGACAGAGCTAAGCAAACCTCCAGTGTATTGTAGCATTGCACCTTAAAATTACATTTTCCATGTTACAGAAATTAAGCTCCAATGGAATTTAGCTGCCCTGGCATTCAAAGAATAGAGGGAGAGGGGAAAGAGTAGTATTAAATATACTACGCATACTTAAGTATGTATGTTTTTGATACATATTCATGTGCAAATACAAACATGTAAGATTTTTGCTTTCTGGCTATTCATTAGTAGTTGATTTCTTGTGCATGGTAGAGCAATGGTCTTAGAGGCCTTATAAAAGGAACAGGCTGCAGGAGCTGTATAAAGGCAATTAGGTAGGGTCTCTGTGCATTAGGAGGCATGCAAATAGGAAGAAGTTGTCTGAAATGCTGGCAAGGAGCAGGGGTAGTCAGGGAGGGACAGGTGATCTGCAAGAAGGACAGAAAGAGGAAGGCCTTTAGGACTAGGATTATGACAAACTTTGTATCTTTCCAGTATCTCCTTTATCTCTCACTCTGTGCAGAACTCTTTTGGGTTTGGTTTTTTTCCCAAAAATCCCCACCTTGTTGCAGGTGGTGAAATGCCCAATCAGTACAAGCAATCTTAAAACTGTTAGCCATGGGCAAGCACAGAAAGCTGTAGCATGTACTTCTCCACCAGCAGCAACTGTAATGAATGCATCAAAATCACTTTTTGCCTTGGCTGTCCATAGGGTATTAGATAAGGTTCAGAGTGTCCCTGTAGGTTGTCAGGGCCTTTCCTTACTGGGCTGAGGGTTCATGGCATACTGCTGAGAGCTCAAGGAGAAGAATGGCAGCTGTTTCACTCTTTGGCTGCAAAGAAACCTCCTTCCATCAGGGTCAGACTGCTGAAGGTAAAACAACAGCATGTTACAGCTGATCATCTCTTTTTGTACTGGGATATCCAGGGCCCTATCCTGCTCTCATGGCTCCTCTCCCCTGCACCTGGCCAGCAGCATGTCTAGCACTAGTCAGGCCCTGCGTGAAACAGATTCAACCTGCTGGCCTGGAAGAAAAGTAACGTGACAAAAAAGTGAATTGTTTGCTCCTGGGTTAATGAACTGAATCAGCTCAGTGAAGGCATTAGTTTGGTGCAAGAGAAAGGGTGTGTTAGCATGGCTGAGATAGAGAGAAGAAAGGGCAGGGCTGGAGCATGGGATGTGCTACTTTTGGCAGTGATGAACTGTGAGAGTGACTCAACTCTGACATGTAACTTCCCCGGGGGGCTCTCAGTATGGGACCATGAAACAGGAACTCCTTTTAGTAGAAGCTGCACCATTGCCTGTCATTATCATAAACAGCCAGTGGTATGTGTGCTGAAATAAGAAATCCCAGTGCACACATAGGACTCCCAAATTAATTCAGAGGCAGAGCAAAGCACATATGATAGATGTTGGCCACATGGGTAAAAATGCTACCACAAGTCATTTCCAGAATGTAAAAGTAAAGGTTGTATCAGAACTTACGGCTGGGAGGGGTGGGTGTGTGTGAAATAAGTACTCAAGATGAAGGGAAATTTATATCATATTCAGTCTCCCAATAATCATTATAAAGGCACTATCTTCCCAAAGAAGAAACACTGTTTCTGTAGAATATGATGAAAATGTGTTAATCACAGATTAATTTCCTTAGACTGAGTTTTCAGAGTATTCCAGGCCTGGCATTTATTTTGGTTCTGAAAACCATTTTTATCACAGCTTTATTAAGGTTCATGTCACAAACATTTTGGAAGCTCTGTTTCATTTCAGCTAGCGAAATTCTTTTTGGTTGTGTTGTTCTAGAGGTCAGGGCTGAGACCTTTATGTCAGAAGGTGACCCAAGAATTTGGGCAGAGTATTATGTTCTAATTCACTGAAAGTATGAAGAAGAAAGTTTTCATTTCATAGCGTGTTCACAGGCTCAGTGGGTCTGAACAATCAGGAGTAATAAGTACTATAAGTTAAGATTTTCCTTTACTAAAAGAGGAAGGTTAGAAACAAGATTTTTACTCTCATGTGTTTTCCAGTTGCCATTTCATCCTCAACTTGCAAGCCTTTCTTTTTGTTGTACTCTTTCATTTGGTATGTGTAGCTAAAGCTAACAGAGAATGAACATATTGCTGTCTACCTGTAAGGTTTTTGTTGCTCATAAGGTAAGGTCAAGCCATTTTTTAAATAGTAAAATTCCGGAGAGAGCAAACTGTGCAAATTCCAATGTGAGTGGGAAACCACTTTCACCCCTTCTCAGCTTGCACTTGGTGTTATTGATGGGCTTCCCATCACCTCTGTGCTTCATTTGCAATGGTGTGGTCTTTGGCAGAAGAGGCAAAAGTGCTTCAGCCCTGAGTTGGCTGCAGAGACAGGTGCAGCACTCCACCTTTCCTCAGAAAGGCTCTGGTACAGTGCTGCAGGACTATGATGGGGCAGTCTGTGGGCTGGAGTTAGACCTAGCTGGCTGAACCAGGCTTATTGGTAGTAACTTGCTATTGAAGGCTGTGAAATGGCACTTGAGGATATCACACATTGTGGGGTCACCTGTCAACCAACTAGCAGCTTTCCTGCTGAAACAGAACATCACACAAAGCTCTCTCTGCTGAGACTGTATCAGAGAAGGAATGAGCTGTGCATTTTTGCACTGGTTACACTTCAAGGGATAGCCCTTAAACTTCAGAAAATAAACATGCATTTTTGTTCATTTTGATAAACCCAGCCCATCTTTCATACTCTTTCAACTTAGTTGTACCTTTTATTGGTATAGCTGAAGCATTTAGGGTAGAGACATCGGAAAAAGCCAGACACTGTAGTATTGTCCTTGATACATTCAGGATTTAAGTATTTCCTTAGATACTGCTGTGGCTTTAGGAGATCTTGGGTCTTGCCCCAGTTTAGTCACATTTACAAAATTTGTCAATTTTTAGCAAGAGTTCTGCTCTTGCCAGAGCTGGCTTTTAGCTTTCACACATTATTGGTGTTAGCACGGTGATTTCTCCTTATGTTGATAAAAACAACAGCTCTTATTCACAGGAGAACTACTGAAGACTCTTATTCTCCTTTTACTTATAAATGTGGGGTTTTTTTCTTCTTTTACTCATAATTACCCTTTGAAATAAATCTGCAAATGCAAGATCAGCTGGAGCAATACATTTAGTGGATCACTCACAGAAAGTAGGTGTTCCTCGTATGTCATCCAGGGTTTTTCTTTTCTAAATGTTCTTGGCTAAAACATGATGCTTTTGTGTGGACAGCAGTACTGATGCCCTGTTGGTCAACCCAGCCCACCACTGACCACCTGGAATTAAGTTATTTTTGTAGCTGGCAGATTTTCTATAAGCAAAATGGTTCTGATTTAGCAGCTGGATAGAAATGTCTGGCATGCTTTCATCCTTGATTGGTGACATTGTAGGGTAAGGCAAGTGTGCTGCAAACATGGGGTTTGTTTCTATCTTTGCAAAGGAAGTGATGACAGGTCTAGCTGAGTTACACAGGCATAGGCCACCCAATCTCCACATTTAAGATCTCCTAAAAGATTGGTGTGTCTTGAAGCTGTGAATTGGTTAAATCTGTGAATTGGAAGTATCCACAAAATCTGAACATAGACCCCAATGGGACTGTTGAATCTGGCATATTTGCTTAACCAAGGTTTGCAATAAAGTGCATGATATATGTTGATATTCTTTTCCAAGTGCCATGAAGTATTTCTTCAGCATTGTTTGAGAGACCTTTAGAATGACAGCCTCACTGGGGACTCTTCAGGGTTTCTTTGCACCTCTTCCCAGATGCCAAAATGATCTGTTCTCCTTTGCTGCTCTTTCATCTGAGCTCAGGCAAACTAAATAAAGAGCATTTTGGAATCACCTTCCCCTGGGTCTATGTGCTGTCTAGGCTATCACCCTTGGATTTCTACAGGAGGAAAGCAAATTGCAAATGCGTACAAGAAAAAGGACAAACCAGATTTTTTTTTTCTCCTCACATTCCTCACAGATTAAAAGGACTTTCTTCACTTTTCCTGATCCAAGAAATAAATTCTTGAAATGAGTAGGACCATGGTGGATTGATAGTTCAATATGGTGTTTGATTGTGCTGTCTTCAGAGAAGTTGATCCTGAGCACTGGGAATTCCCACAGGTCCCATTGGGGTGAGAATCCCTGACCCTGTGAGTGGCTGGCAGGTTGCCCCATGCCAGTGGGCTGTAATTCTGAGTGCTCAGCATCACGTTTGACTTTGTACATGAGTTTGACCTTGCTGCAAGGCCCTCAGTCTCTGAAATTTCCACATATTTTTGGCAGCAGAACAGTGTTCAAATGATATTAAAAGAGATAATGTGAAGTTGACAACTGAGTGTCAATAGGGTCCCAGTTGTCAATCTTTCCCCTAGTCCCCCTGTTCTGGTGGTCAGCTTGTTGACCTGAGTGTCTCAATCCCCTGATGCTTTTCTGGATGTTATTTGTCCATGGTTTAGCACAGAGACCAGTAACGTGGGGGCCATAGGCTGAAATAAATTTCCCTACTTCTCTGTATAAGGCAAAAAATTGTGTGCATGATCCTCTCTTTGTGTAAAGCTCCAGTAAGCTTTTGAAAATGGGAGCTGTTAATGTGACAGGGCTGGGATTTTACCCCAGGTGTATTTACAACTGCATTTTAATCTGCTCTGAGCAGCTTCAGACAGAACTGTGATTTAAAATGCCTGAGCAGGTCTCTGCAAGCTCTGTCCCTGTGCCGCATTTCACAGCACTGTGCTGATCTTACACACAGGAGGTGGAAGAGGGAACAGAGTGAGTGGTGGGCAGACAGTCTGCAGGGACATAGAAGAGGGAGCTCTCTTCAAATTGTTCGAGTAATAAAACAGGGTTTTGCTTATGGGCCAACAAAGCAGCCACCAGCCCGAGGCTCCCAGCACTCCTTCTGAGGCGTTGTAATCCTTGAAGAAAATTTTCCGTTCAGCCTTCAGCATTCACTTTACACTACTTCCATCTGTGCCTTTCTTGTTGCCTCCCATCTCGGTGGTCTGTTCTACTTGAATGTGATTCCTGGGTGTGCTGCACTCCTGCAGCCTCCTGTTCCATTGGGAAATGCCTTACACATTACCTTTAAATAATGTACACAGTAGGAACGACATTGGTTTAAAAAAAAAAACACACAGTGCAGAGATTCAGACCTGTTCATTCCTTGCCTTTCAGTTCTGGGGTTCTGCTTTGAACTAGCTTCACAAACGTTAGGTCTGAACTTGTGCCAGTGTCTGATCTGACAGTGTTTTGGTTTGAAGAAACATGCCTTTTATTTTAATTTTTTTTTTTTTTTCATGAGAAAAATTTAACTTGAGTGGTTTGAGGGGGAATATTTTAAGTATTTGGAACAGTTTCTGTGATATGAAACTGTGTGATGCATAGCTGTTCAAATGCAAGTGATGGCCAAACCCTGTGCTTTTTCTCCCTGCAGTCAGAAAAAGGCCTGAGACGAAGACACTTGGGGAATCCTCCTAGGGTCTACAATCCTCTTTTGGTAGGTTCATTAGCAAGTAAAACAAATGTAAATCAGTTTAAATAGAAAGCTAGGTTAAAGTTAAGTGGGTGGATAGTTCAAGAGGTGCCCTGGAGAAAGCCATTGCCAGCCTTTGCTGTTGACCTGGGCAAGTTCCCCATCTCCAGAGAGTGCCTGCTGAACCTTGTACTTTCTGCTGCACGTTGTGGGGGGACTGCTTGGACAGACTACCTGGAGCAAAGAGATGAGCCTTTTGTCCTGAGAGACTTATTCATTCCCTCTTGTTTTGATCATGGGGCTGTTTTGGCAACGTTTTGGGCAAATTTTCCTCACCGCCTGAGGTGTTACTTGGGTTCAATTCTGTTTGAAGGAAGAATTCCTTGTGCTGGAGCCTATCCTTAAGTAGTTCAAACTGTTTTGGTGAATGTAAATCATAGCTTTGTGTCACTTACAGCTTTTCATTGCTGTCTACTTGACAGCTATTTTTGCTAGAAGGTGCATTTGAGAACCAAATTATTTATGTATATGTAAAAAAATGAAGTTTCTCTTAGCAGAGAAGTCTATTGGTAAAATCATAGCCAATTTTCTTTTTGGTGACTGGTGTCCTAAGGCCATGGGAAGGCTTTGCAGACTAGACAGTTGTATTTTGAGCCTGGAGTACACTTGGCAGTAATATGAATTGCTGAAGATGTCTGGAAGAAATAATTTTCCCTCAGTGTCTTGCTGATCAGTTGGGTACACAACATGAACCTCTGAATAGCACACAGCAAGTACTTCCGGCTGGCTGCTGACCCCACATCCCACAGGCACAGTCACTCATGTGAAGAAGCAGCATTTGAAATGATGGGGTTGTCAGAGAACACTTGATTACATCTAAGTTTTAGGGGCCAAACTTAGTGTGCCTGTTTGATATTTGGAAGGAGGACTCTTATGCAGACCAGTTAATTTCTGGCAGTTGCTGTTGTCTTTATAAATGCCTGGGGTTGACTCAGTCTGCCAAGGGTGTGTCCAGCTAGGACACTGATGTGCTCATCTCCCCACAACCTTATGGAGACTTCTCTGAATCTTTACAGAGGAGTTCAGGATGGCAGTCACTGTGGCTGGGACTGTGCAGTTCTGTGACTTAGGAAACCCCTCAGGTTCATGGAGCCCACAGCCTTCTCTTTTAGCCAAGATTTGGGATGTGCTCCAGGTCAGGTTATGTGTCAGTCTCATCCTTGCCGTCCCTCCCATCTGCTCTCATACATGATTACCACTTCTTCTGAAGTGACCCTACTGCACTGTTTCAGGGAGCTGATCTGGCCAAAAAGTAACTTGAAAAAGAAGGAGTAAGCTGTGTGAGCCTGCTCCCCAGGAGGTCACATAACTAGTGTTAGTGCTGGCCCATGGGAGAGAGTGGAAACACCTATCCTAGAGAGAGAGGAGAGCTCTAGCTATGTGTTTAAAGCAATTATACTGCATGTGACCTCAGTGATTTTGATAGGTAATTTATAAATACGAGCTTTATCTAAGTCACTAATTATTAATATTACCATGTTTGTCCTGCAGCAATATCAGGAACTTTCAGTTGTGATTGCAGCCGTGCTGTGCTTAGCTCTGTGTGCACACTGCAGGAAAACCACATAGTGTTTGCAGTCTCTGTGGACGTGACAAACACCACCAATGGCAATATAAATGTGCTTCACTCAAAAAAGCCACGCTGTTCCTGATGAGAATTCCCTCTCACCTCTCTTGCCCTGTGTTCTGTGCAAAAGGGCAGTAGTTTTAGAAAGGATGCAGGAAATATTGCATGTATAGTGCTGCTCTGTGAGATACACCTGCACAGTTTATGGAAACTATTCTGCTGCATTGTAGGTCTTCTCCAGATCATAATAGTTAGCAAGGGATTTATCCTACAGAAGTTCATCTGATCTGCCAGTCTTGTCTTGAATGCCTCTGTAACAAGCCATTGCAGTGAGCTGTTGTCTTACCAAATGCTGTTTCAATTGTGTTCTCCTAAAAATTCACCAAATGTTCTTTATTTCTTTTATCTGAGATAAAGAGAATAGTTTCTTCTTATTTATCTTCCCTGTGGTGTTCATAACATTGTCAGCCAGTGTAAGCTGAGATTTATTACAATTATTTTAAGTGAGATGTGACCAGTCTTTTATGATCTGGGCTGTTAGTTGCTGAAAAGCTGCAGCTATAGGGATGGGAGCTCTATGGTGCCTTATAAAAGGCACTTCCATGCTATGATCAGCTCTTAGTACTTCTGGGAGTTGAGGTGTGTTCTTAGTTATTTTCTACAAATGGAAGGCAGTATTCCTCTACATGTAGCTTCAGTTTTGGTTGGATTTATTTGTCATTGGGCATTTCCCACTTGCTGAAACATTGTTCTGTGGTAGAAGTATGAATGAATGAATGTGAGTATCCATCAGGTTTTCTGCCACCACTGCCTAGTGCCTGGCACTTTAACCTTGCCACTGCTTGTTTTGGTATTACCCTGGGCTGTGAACTGCAGTTGAAGGCAGAGATATGTAGACCCTACAACTGGGCAGCAACACTGGGTGGAGAAAGGGAGAGCAGCCGGGGCTGGTATTCTTTTTAGCCATTACTGTTGATCCTTTATTGTTGTACCATATAAAAGCAAAATGAGTGACCTACAAGCTTTAAAGGGGTTTACAGCTGCCTTCTTTTTGTGAGGAGCATGGTCACACATCTCAGCATGTCATCTGTTGAGGGCCACACTGCATCAGCTGCTGCAGGTGCCTTAGTGTTGTTTACTGCTGGATGAACACAGTGTCATTTGAGGGGGAAAAACTGGAAACATTTGAGGAATTGGCAAGTTTGAGATGATTTAATCAGTTGTGATCAGTTGGATCCCAGCAATCATTTAGGGAACAATTCCTTTAGCTCAGTTCAGAACAGAACTCAAAAGTGAATGCAGTATGTCCAACTGTCGTATTTCTTGTGTAAATACAAGCAATATAAAATAATTTACATCAGCTCTTGTCTTAAGAACTAGGGATTGTTTCCTTCCCCCATTTGGAAAATCTAAAGATGTAATTAGATGTTACATAAATTGGATTTGACACAAGACAAACTAAGGAATTCCTGTTTCCTACCCCTGCTGCTCACGCCTGTTTCTGCTGCCAGTTTTTTGCTGCTCTGTTGTGCTGATGCAGCTGTTTGTGGGTCTATGCTGAAATGATCCAGGTTAAACATCTCCACACACAAAAACATCCAGCAGCAAAATGGGTTTTTTTTCCTTATCAGCTCAGATCTGCAGATCCAATCCAATTTTATTTATACACATCCCTCCACAAAGTCACACTGGTCTAAGGAATGTGGTACTGGACCGTGCTGTGGCTTTGCACCCAGGGAAAATGGGTAACAAAACAGGAATCTTTTAACAGAATTGTGTAAACCAGTGATACTGGTAATTGCTGATGCACCCTCTGGTCTGAAACAGTGTCTGCTTTCAGCTTGTATGCACAAACAGGGACTGCAGATGGAAGTGGCATGAGCTGGTGGACTGCCTATCAATGGGGTAATACTCATCAAACACAATATCTAGTGGGGTCTACCTCATTCTGAGTTATTTTTATACCTGCTTTATATTTAGCAAGAAAACACCGGTGTTCTCTCACAGCCTGTTTGAATAGTAGCAACTGTTATATACAAAATTTAAACTCAACACAAACTGTCTTTAGTGAAAATGCAATGTTGAGAAACTAACCTACTGACTCCAGTTCTGTGTCTGTGTTTAGCTGCCTAAGTTCTCCACTCATGCCACAACAGAAGATTGCTTCTTTTGTAGATCTCTTAGCATTTCCCACCACTTTTGCTTATTAGTGTAGAAAAGACAGAATAATTTCTTAAGGTGTAATGGTTTTTCTCTCAACCCATGCTGGTCCTGCCTCTAGTACAGTAAGGTTTGGGCCTAAGAGGCTGCACAGCTCTCTGAGCCTCTCTTTGAGTTCTGTACTGACATTTGACAGCCAGAATGTCAAGATGGGTTTACTCTTTTAAATGCAAGGTCCTTAAAAGATGTTAAGTCTGCACTTGCACATCTCCTTGGACTGCATCCTGCATCCTTTCAGCCTGCTTAGGAGAGAATTTTTCTTTTCCTCTATCCTCCACAGGATGGGGTAAATCAGAATAACTCCAGATTTTGCCTTCTCTGAGCATGCCAGATAGAATTAGTATGTAAAGCCTTACCAATTAAGAGAGATAATTACAAACTGGGATGCAGGGAACTCCCATTCACTTGCAGCACTCACCAGTTTAAAGTTTCTTCAGAAGAGATGCAGGGATAACACTCCAGGGTGGGAACACTTCCTTTTAAAATTACTAAGCAACATTATTGTCTTAAATGTAAATTAGACAATTAGTGGGGGTCAAGAGACCACACAAAAGATTTTATTGGTTTGAATAAAATGCAGCCTGACATCAACTAGTATAGTAGCAACCAGATTTTCTGAGTAAGGATGAATCACCATATTAGAAGCAACTTCACCTTGTGTCTCCCTCACACATCTACTGTGTTCCCAATTTATTATAGGGCAGTAATTATTTAAATCCAGCTTTACTTGCTGTAAATACTGTATTTTACCTACTCTATTTCTACATAAGGGCTTGTTTGTCACTTGTATGTAGTCTTCATTCTCTGCCTGATGTTTAACTTTTTGCTCCTTGATGCTTATTTTCTTCTTTTCTTGTGGGGTTTTGCTTAGAAGTTATGCAGACTATTTTTCAAAATCATAAAGGCATGAGTTTAACAGATTGTAAATTATAAGTCTTGAGTAGAATTTTTGGCTAACGTGCATTGTTTTGGCTTTTACTACTTATTTGGCATGCATTGCCTCTTCATCCAGATGTACGTATTACTACTAAAGCAAAAAAGCTGTAGCTGTACTACAGTAATGTTTTTCGCAAGGTTCTTTTTGTGTTAAGGGCTGTAGATCATCAAAGCAAAAGAAATCTGTTATTCTCCAGATTACATTTTGAATAGATAAGGCTGACAAATGATGAGAGAAAAGATGCCATATCCTCTGGATCATGTGCAAAGTGAACAAGGGTACTGGGAAGATGTGGTGAGAACATATGTGAAGTTTATAGTAAGCTGGAAACTGAATCCAAGTCATGTTTTATTGTACTGCAAGTAAGAACTACCTCCCTTTCCTCCAGATTCTCCCACCCTAAATTTTGGATTGGCACAATCATTACAGCTTTAAATAATAATGATATGTAAAGTTTTACCTGAAGAGAATGTGGAAAAATTTTATTAGGTCCTTAATTTCTGGGAAATGTGGTTCAAAAAGCATTGTCTTTCTTTTATTTACACATGAGAGGGTTCTTGCCAGCCAGCCATGGATGCAGGACTTCTCCCAAGTGAAAGGCACTGCGAGGTGTTTAAACTAGCGGAGCTGGAAGGGAAGAGAGGACTGGCCCTGACAGTTAGGGAGATGGAGCTAAATAAATTGAACACTTCATGCAGTGGCAGGAGCTGAGTTATGTGCCAGACAAAGCAGACAGTAGGCATCAAGCCCAGTTAGCATCCACCAGTCACTAAGAAATATCTGATGACAGACATAAGGATGACAGAATTGGATTTTATTTAATTCTTCAGGGGTCTGTGGGATTGCAATCCCATGCTTTTACTGCTAGAAGTCCAGCATGAGGCTGATGTGAAACCTAATATTTGCTTTCATGTCTCTTTGAAGCAGTACAGCACATGGCCAGGGCAGGTGTGCTGGGTGTCCCTCTTGCAGGAGGTGCCCAGTGGACTTGGTGAGAGACAAAAATGTTATTATCTTTCAGTATACAGGCAGTTATTGCAGCATAAAGGAAACGAGGCCCAAACCCTCAAAAGTTCTTTGCCTGACTCTAAATGATTTCAAGGGCATTCAGGCCCAGCATATTTCCAGGGCTTGAGGCCAGTGTGATTTTGTGTGGTGCCACCAGCAGCACAGACTGTGCCACAGGCAGAGCTGGGATTTCTAGGTTCCAGGCTATTGGCTACACTGCTGGACCAGACTGCCTTTCCCAATCTTTTATTCAGATCTGTGCCTTTAACCTGTCTGTTCTGCATGAGGAAAACCACTGTGGTTTTTATGCTGAAGCTGTGCCTTTGAGCTGAAAAGACTATGTGTTTCTTGGTATGGGAGGTCTGTTGTGTTGAACTTGTGCACTGTGGGAATAAAAAGCCCAAGTTACAGTGTTGGGTGAGCAATACCTGGCACCCACTCAGCCCAGACCTCTTCACTGATTAAATCCTGCACTGTGAGATCATAGCAAAGTAATAGCACGAATCACCAGAAAATCGGGAGTGTTTAGCTTGTGTTTAGCAGGAAAATCTTGAGGAAAGAGTCCACACAGTAAACAAAGAGTGAAGTGGAAAGAATAGTGTTTGTATAAACTCTTTGATCATGAATACGTGTATTACAGCTTTGTGTGCATAAAAACAGAGTTTAATATAAGCACGGATGAATTCCAGGTAATTAGGACACTGAATTTTACCGTGGTTTGAGAATTCTGCTGAAGTGTACTTAAAAAAAAAAAAAATCTGCTTGATGTCATGCACCTGGCTTAAAAAAGTAAGTAAAGCTACTCTTCACTTGCTTTGAGTCTTCATGTCAGACAAGTAGACAACCAGTGGATAATGTTGATGGTGATTTAGGGAAGGTGGGGGGGAACATCCAACTGGGCACAGAGTAACTGTGTTCACTCCCACTGCAAGGTCTATGGATGCTGTCTGCAGATTTGTGTTTGCTTTACTGCGGGTAGTTAAAACTGGTGATCAAAGGCAAGTGTAGCTATAGCCATGAAGGGACATAATTGGTTGGACTCTTTGAGTCCTCTGTAACAATACTGGGTTTGTTGTGTTAGGCAGTGCTCCACGAAGTATAAAACATTGTATGATTGCTGGGGCAGTCGGTCAAATGTTTTCTTCTCGTCTCGATTCCTTTTATACAGGAAACCAATATAGCTCAGAGCCCAGGGGTGAAAGCTTTAAACCTGGAGGGTGCCTGGTGTTTCCTGAGACTCTCATGGGGGAAACATTCAGTCTCAAAACAGCTTTGCTGACAGATATATTTTTGTAGCTTATTACTTTTTTCTCCTCATTCTTTGTTTCATTTGAATATAATAGGCTCTTTATTTTTAAATGCTCGTCTGTTCCTGCTGTTTATATCCTCACCCAAAAATCATAATTCTCTGGGTTATTTTCTTTTCTGACATCACGTTTTGGTTACTGTTGAACATATGTTCTACAATGCTTGTATAGAAGGGCCATTTTTTATTTTTGAGTAATAAATTTTCCATTTTCTTTTCTGTCTTTTGAAAAGAATCCCATATTCCAATTTGAAGCGAAAGGTTATAGACCTATTTATAGTTTTTGGATTTTGGCAGTGATGTAAGCATGTTGTGTGGTTTTGTGACTTCATGAGACAAAAAGCTGGAGTTGCAGATGAATATGTAAAAGTGTTAATTTCCTATTCTTTTTTCGTTATTACATGAAGTGGAGAAAATATTTCTGATGCAACTCCACATGTGTAGAGTTTGTATATTTTGAGGACCACTTTTGGGTCCAAGCAGATAAGCTGCTCGAGGCAAGTTTCCCAGTGGACTCAAACATGCTAAAATTCAATGAAATAAAATGTACAGAATTGCTTCACTGCTTGGCAGTGTTTAAATGTGGAATATAAGCCCCATGCTACTAGTGGAGTTATTTTTCTCTTCCGTACTTTTCGAAATTATTTGGTTTTTTTGGTCATTGAAAAAGAATAAATACACAACTTACTGGTGAGATACTTTCTAATGCAGACAAAGAAGCAGCATAGGGTAGAAAAAAAGATTTTAGGAAGCATAACTTTGCTTACATCCCATCAGTTATAGAACTGGGCCTCCAAAAAGCAGTATTACCAGGAGCTTAAAGGCTGTGGCACACAGAAGACTACACAAAAGTGACACAGCTAGGCTACATTAGTAAGGACATTCACCAAGCAAAAGAGTTCAAAAGAGATTTAAAAGCTGTGTAAGCAGCAGGCAGCATGCCTTAATCTTGCATTCTCCATGTAAATTCTGTTTTAGTGTGGTGTCTGTGAGAAGCAGCCTCCTCCTGCTCCTGCCCCGTGCCCCTGCAGTCCTGGGCGCAGGGCGCGATGTTCGCCCAGCTGCCCTTGGTGTGCCAGTGACTGCACAGCGCCGGCTCAGTGTGGCACCAGCACGTCACCGCTGGCACCAGGCAGCAGATTTCATCCTGAGCTCCTGCACCTTGAAAGCAAAGCAGGCTGGAGAGCCAGAGGCAGACTTTGCCTTTGCTCTCCATGCTGCCACTGGCTCCGAATGACTTTTGGACAGTTCTTAAATCTGATTCCTAATTACCTGTCTACAACTAGCAACTATGGTGCTTGCCTCTGAGAATATTTGAGAATAGAACTGGTGGGGAAAAAAGCCTTTTTTTGTTCCAGAAAAACTCGAGAGATTAAAGAGTTATATATATTTGTTTCTTCCTCTATATAATTATTTAACATAGAACACCAGTTTATGCATCTATAAATATGCACACTTAATCTCCAGTTTAACAAGTACCCAGATGAATAATGAAAACACAAATAATGAAAATATTCATTACAGAATATTTCCTCTTCAGATTTGTTAAAGTTTAGTCATAATGCATCTTATTGAGACAGTTAAATATGTTGTTGGAATTTTGATATTCTATGGAAAGAAATACTTTTGCTAAATTGGGATTTGCTACTCAAAAGCTGTTTCAGGAATGCCTTCCTGTTGCTTAACCTAATGTAGTGCCTGGAAATTATTTTAAGCTCCTTGCAAAAGAACACCCAGAGGTCTCTTACATTATTATTAATAATTATGATGTAATTAATAGCTACTACTATGATTACTTAACCCTTTGAAGTACTCATGTTCTTTTTATGTGCTTTCCTCCTTGCAGACTGATCATCTTAATTATTTCTGTTTGCATGCACTTAGCACCTATGAAAATGGAATTTAAAATACATTCTCAAGCAGATTAGAAATGATTTTGTATATTTGGAGGCTATCTCAGTGGGAATGAACTAGCTTTTTTCACCTTCCTGTGCTGATGGGCTTGGACTTTGTCTTGTGTCTTTTTCTCAGACCTTTGACAAAAAACTGACTCTCTCTGCTTTCAGCATTTTGAGCCTTACTGATAATGGCCTAATGATTAACTCTTGGAGCAATGGAGAGCCAACTGTGTGCAGTCATCCCAACACAGTGAATTCTGCCAGCTCTTAAAAGAAAGAAACTTGTGGAAGTTTGTAGATTTAGATTTGACACATTTTTAACTGGATAATGAATGGCTTTTCATGTTTCAGTCGGTATTAAAGGTTACAGACTCTTTGTCACTGTTCACAAGCCCCTTGGCAATGAGGATATTTTAAAATCCTCAGTGGCTGGAGGTCAAGTATGCAAGTTTGCCCAGGAACTGTCTGCAAGACTGAGCAAGTTATGGATACAATTTTAAAGAGACCTAGAAAACCATATTTTTCACCTTCAAAATAAGTAATGACATCAAAGAATTAAACCATCTGCATTGAGTGGTCTCCAAAAGACGTGAGATTAGGCTTAAACTTGAACATCACTGTGCTGAGGCTCTGGGCTGTTTGAGAAGTCCTGTCTGCACAAGAAGTACGAGTTCAGCTTTGTGTTTGTTTCTCTTCCTGGTTGCAATGGGACCATCGGCTGCAGTTCCTGCTCTCATTCCCACAGAGGAATGGTGCAGCAGTGCTCTGTCTCTCACTGCATCAGCTTTCTGAGCTGAGTCGATATGCCTGCAGAAGTGACTCATACCTGCCCAGCTGCTGAATCATCCTGGATGTGCTGGGAGACTTGAGGCTCTAAAGTGTTCTGTAGCTCTTCCTTGTCCTCAGATAAGCCCTTGCTTGGGTTTCTATGGCATCTCCTGGGCAGTTTTCCTGTTCTGCTTCATCTGTTTCCCTCAGCACAGCCTATTATGGGGAGGTGTCAGAACTTCTCCTTTTGCTGTCAGATCCAGATCTCTACAACACTGTTGAAGTGCTGCTGAGACTTTGGGATTCAAGAGATCTGAGTGATATGGGGTTTTTTAGGCTTAATTCTGAGATGATCTTTCTTCCTCTCTGAATAAAGAGGAGTGATAAAATTTGCCTGCCTCATTGGTTCATGCAAAGATGTCTGTGAAAGGTTTGGAGAAAGTAGGAAAAATTAAAGTGTTGATGTTGGTCATATCATGCTATAATCTTGTCTGAATCTTCCAGAATTTAAACACAAGATTTTAAGTTTTCTGTACTTCAGCTTGGAACCTGTTATATCATCGTCACTGGAATCCAGGGCACTCTGTACACCAGTAACATACTAGGCCAAGGCACAAGAAAGGAAAAGCAATGGATGAAGGTTTCTTTCATGGATTGGAGCTGATATTGACCAGACATTGCTCTTTCCCTCCAGCTTGATAAGCTTTTTCAGTTTCTTCAGCCTGGTTGCTTTTATGCTGCCGTATTTATTGTTATATGGTTGTTGCCTTTTTTTATTGCAGATAATAGCTAATTGAGACTCGAGGAACTTTATTTGTTTAACCTTGGATCTGTAGATGAGAAGCTGGTTACTTTGAACCTTTCAGCCTTCTTCTCTTAAATGCATTGAGAGAAGCACCTCGAATTTGGTGCTTTTATTGCAATTTTAAAGACACAAATAGATGCTTTCATTCTTACAAGCAACATCAAAAAGGCCAGAGATTCTGGAATGTGTCAATCATACACTGGTCATTCACCAATAATCAACCTACTCATGCCTGTTATCTCTATCAGGATCTCTTCTCCTTCCAGTGTGTTCACTCTGCCCCACGGCTGGAAAAATACAGTCAGGAGGAAACCCAATAGGGCCCAGTTGCCATGTGCTGTAAGTAAAGACAGCTTGATTTCCTGACATACTTTGGTATGAGTGCAGTGTTTGTCACATGAACGGGTCTATGTTTAT
Source organism: Vidua chalybeata (assembly GCF_026979565.1). Lineage (NCBI taxonomy): Eukaryota > Metazoa > Chordata > Aves > Passeriformes > Viduidae > Vidua > Vidua chalybeata. The sequence continues at coordinate 29,044,213 of NC_071532.1, read as the reverse complement.
TTATATGCAATGCCATTACTGTTGAGCCCTGGAGTTTGGATTTTCTGTTTGCTGTTCACATGAAGATTGGTTACACTAACAGATCCTAACTGTTGCAGACTGATTAGTTCGTTTTATAACTGATAAAACCAATAAAGTAATAAACATCAAAGTGCTTGGGTGCAAAGTCCAAAAAATATAAAGTAAGAACAAACATGGGCATGCTTTATAGTTATTCCCAGTCCTCAGGTACAAGTGGATTTGTGTGTTATGACCTGCTCTTTTTGTGGGTTGTGCAGTCTGTGCGTCATCATTGCTTAACTCCGCTCTCCATGTTGTGCAATTTGTTTGGGCTTGCATCTCACTAGTCAATATATTGGTTTTCATTAGTGCTCTGGTTTCATAAACTGAATTATCTCTTTGGATGGGAAATACAGTAAAGGAACAGATGTGTTGCTTTAGAAGGACAGTGTTCTTGTTTGTGTGCATAGGTATTACTTCACAGAGGTTGTATATACTAGACTGAATGCTTTTTGGGGATTAGCTAAAATAATACTGAATTGCATGTGTAATACGTGGAATAAAATTTTAAAAGTTCATTTCTACCTAAAGCAATGGAGTTAAAACCTACTTCCTTATTCTTTCCCTTCTGATGTTTCCTCTCTGCCCTGTTATTATTACTTTTCTGCACCAAAGATAAGCTCACTTGCCTTTAAATCTAGTGACAGGAAAACTCTGCCCTGGAAAGTTTATATTAACACACAAGAGCTCATATTGTTGCTAGACAAGAAAATCATGCAGGAAAAAGTTATTAGATCACATGCAATCTGCAGTCCTGTAGGAAGTGTGTAAGAAATACAGGATTTAGCCCAAATGTCCCAAATTCTAGTCAGTATATCACAGAAAGAGCTCCTGTCTGCTGTTGGTTCCTTCTCTCTTGGTCATCCACATCTCAGGTACCTGCTTTGTGGTGTTAGTCCCAATAAACACAACATGAAGACAATACATGGAATATCTGGTGGGGAAATATAAACCCCTTGTTGGTTTTTTATCTATTGTTGGGGTTGTCTTTTGGTTTGTTTTTTTTTTCTTCAGCTGTGAAGCAGTCTGTGTTGTGGCAGAGAGGGCAGAAGCTGCTGGGTGCCGTGCCTCAGGATTACAGCCGAGCTGATCTGCTGGTTTACCTTTGAGTAAGAGAAAAGAGGCCCATGCCTCCCTTTCCCTGGTGGATGCTCTGGTGGATGTAGGACAGCAGGCCACACTCATTCTGTCCCCTGGTACGGCACAAGATGGATCCTGGGTAGTTTTGGTGGGTTGCTGAACCAGTGTTAAGTAAGGGGTCTACAAGTGCCAAGAAATACCTACCAGTTCAAGAAATACGCACAGAATTTCCCTTCTGTTAACCTCTCCAGTTTTCTGATTTGCTACCTAAATTTCTGTCTGCAAACAATAAGGAACTCTTTGAGAGAAATTATTCCATGGTGATAAAAGTGGCACAACTGTCCTGTAATTTTGCTTTTATTCACTAGAAACAGATCAATGTTTTTCTTTTCTCTTCAAGTGTCCTTTATGTTATGGGATCGTCTAATGACAAGCTTTTCAAAGGAGAGAAACAATATTCTTACACACGTGGAAGCAATCACTGTTTCCCCTGTTGCTCCTTTGGCTTCATGCTGTATTAAAGGAGTAATTGTGGGAAGTCAGTGCTACTCTTCCTAAACATAAACTAGGCTGAACTGCATTCTTCCTGTCTGCTATTGTTAGCCAGAGCATTAGAAAATTGCTGTGTACCAAGTCAGTCATGGAGAAGAAAAAGCAGGATAATTAGCATTTTTTTTTTCACGGCTTAATGCAATGCCCACCTTTTCACCTGCCCTACATAGGATTGTTTGCAGTGGGAACTATGTCAAATAGTCTTGACGAGAGGGATTATTTCATTCCCTTTAATGAAATTATACGGGGAAATAAAGCAAACAGACTCCCTTTTTTTTTCTCTCAGCAATGCCATTCTCCTTCAGACAAGTGTTAGCCCATGAAGGGAGCAGATGTATGTTTGTTCAGCAAGTATGGTGAGAGCTTTTTCAAATTTATATAGTCTCTTTAGCTAAGATCATTATTAAATAATTTGTCCTCGACTTCCTCTGTGTAGCCACAAGAGAAGTCAGTGAAATTCTGTCAAACATAGAACCAGATAAGCAACTAGTTTCTATATGCCTTAGCACTTTACTACTTCAGATTGAGATTGTTAGGTGAAAAAATTAAAAATCAAAGTTTGCATTTCTGGATTTATTCATTTACAGCAATGAAGTAGTAGTATAAAATGAGCTGTGAGCATGACATAGCTTCACACTATTAAGGAGGATCTTGCTATAAATTTGTACTTTTAAAGCCTAGAGAGTTGAAATGAAAGTCTTTCTGCTGCTATCTATAAGTCCTGGTGATTTTATTATTCACAGTCTCCTTTCAAGGAATTTTCACTGAGGTGAGAAAAGAATGTTGCTTTACAGCAAGTGTGAAATATCATATGGAAATTTCTAGTATGAAGGAACAAATTTAGTTCTGTGTTTGGAATTGGGTTCTAGCTTTTGTTTCTGTTGTTTAAAAGATACTGCAACTTTCTGAGCAACACATCTAGATGTCAGCTGTTTTGAAGACCATGATTTTCAAAACATTTGTGACATATTAGTATATTTTCAAGTCTTGAATATGGCTGATTTGGGCCTGAGGTATAAGTCAACTTGATCTAATTTAACATTTTTATTTCTTTTGTTCCTGGTTTTTATAAGTAGATTTATAAGGCATCCTTATAAGATGGAGGCATATGTCATTTAATAACATGATTCAGAGAATAATTTCGTCCCTTTGGTTAGGGTAAGAAAATTTTCTTTTTTTAAATCACAAACACAGTGAATTATGATAAGCATGCTCAAAGGATTTTTAGGATAATAAGGCATGAATAAGTGTTGTCTTTCCACAAAGAGATGAATAAAGTGATTATATTTACTATGGCTGAGCAATGTATTTAAGAATATCTAGTACTGCTATTCAAAAATGCTCTTTTAATAACCTTTTTGTGCAGATAACTGTAGGCTCATGTAAATGTCACAGTCAAAAGTAAGGAGTCTTTTTCTGCATTGACTCGCCCAGTTTTAGAGCTGAATTTGAAACTGCAAGTCTTCTCCAATAGAAATGGGAAGACAAGGATGCTTTTGCCAGAAAAACTGAAAATTGTAGGCCTTGCAATAGTAGCTTGTGCTGTAATGAATTTTACTGACCTACATTATCAGCTGAAAAAGCTGCCTGGATTTTGGGATAGCCAGCCATCTTAAAAATATATGTTTGCATATTTTGTGTTGCAGAAAAGTCATTATTCTGGGCTGAACATGGCTTAAGAAGTTGAAACCTGTTACAATTTTCTGTCAAAAGTAAATCTTGGCAGGATTCAGTCTAGGGAAATCAAGGCCTTGTTCAAACTGAAACATTTGAATTTAGTAAAAGTTGTTGAAGCAGAGTCGACGTAAAGCCTTATACATGGGTTCATACATGATAGCCAGAAACCCAGTATAATTGACTATAATTGTGCTTGAGGGTCTGTTTTTCAAGGAATTATTTGAAATAGTCTCATAGCAAAACAATCCTTCCTTATCACTTGTGCTCTGGGACAAGTGTCCCATTGGTCTTTGTATTTTAGGGACTAAAATGAATATTCAGCAGTTCTCTAGGGGTGAGGAATAAAACCGTGACCCAACTGAAGTCAGTGGTTTCATGTTGAAGTCATATATATGGTCACATATATTGGTTTTGTGTCATAAGGTGTTATACTCCCTCCCAGGTTTGGTTAAGTTGTGCTGAGCTGGAATAGCATTTATTGGCATAGGATGAATGATTTTGAAGATGTTTGTCCCATCTGGACTTCCTGGACATACTGTAAGAACCTGGTGGGGCAGAGAGAGGGTTGAGGAATGCCACCACCCACCACAAGCTGTTGTAGACAATCCCTGAGGTCCTGTGGGCCTCGAGTACTGCCACTTTTACAGCTTTGGGACACATGGGATGGCTAGTGAAATCTCCCTGAGACTGGAAGAGTTCACCATTCTGTGCATGAGAGATTTGCATGAGAGCATGGCTTATGCATAGGGCCTGTTGTTTTAAAGAGGGGTGTAATGACTTCCCCATTGTCTGCCTGAGCACTCCTTTTTAATGTTAAACATCCATGGAACTGGAGTGGAAGCAGCCTCAGTTGGCCACATTTCTGAGAAAAGTGCATCACAATAGCACATTAGTCATCCTCACTTGATAAAAACAAGAAAGATGAATGAAAAGCTGTAGCACAATGTAGAGCTGCAAGAGCAGCTTACATTGAAAGAGCTGGGGGGGTTTTCCTTGTTGTTTTTAAAGTGTTTTTGAAGACACCAATGCTCCTTGAAAGCTGCTCTGTTTTAGGTTTGAAAAACTACAGACTCCTTGGGATTTCAGGACCTGTAGCAGTGGTTGATTCAGGCCTTTTACCCTTTAGAAGAAGAGAAACAAAATTCTGGCTTCTGCCGTGGCATGAGGCCATTTGATGTGTCCTTGGAAACAGTCAAGTAGAAAAGGTTTGCCTGCTCTGTGTAAACATACAAGAGCACACAGCAGTTTCTGGGAGAGCTGGGCTTTTGTCCTGAGTCACTGCATTCCTTCTCCATAACTGTGCAGTTAGCTGCTGCCTTCCAGCATGTTGCACAGAGCAGTTGGACTGTGTGTGACCAGTGCTTGGGGCACATGAATACTCTTTAAGTAAGTTATAGTGACCAATGTCACTAAACTGAATAAGCACTATTAGTCTTTCTCTGTTTCAGTGTGCAGTAAAGAACAGTTTTCTAGGACTGAATAAATGGTTCAGTGCCAGATGTGAGTATCTGTTGAGCTGTATGTACATCTCAGAGAGAAAAAAAGCAGATTTGGTGACTTATTGAATGACTTCTGCTTGTAAAAGAGAAATATAGAAATGGTGTCTCAGTTGCTGGCAGAAAATAATAGATAGAACTCTGGATGCAAAAACATGATTTGAGCTGTGGGTATGTTAGCTGGGCAATCAGGATGGGAATGATTTCTGTTTCTCATTGTAAAATAATATATCAGTCAGATGTTAGTCATCATTGCAGGAAAGTGGCAAAACCACAGCAGTAAAGAGACCCCAATATACCTACCAGATGATGCTCAGACTGCTGATGGCACCAAGCTCACATCTGTAAGTTCAAAGACTTAACACTTGGTCCTTCATTCCCACGTTTGTTCATCCAGCTGCTTTGGTTCTGTGGGCAAAATTTCATCGTGGGAGTCACTTGAAACTGGTTCATGAGTTCACTGGCATATGAGGAGTACGTTAAAAATATGAAGCATTTTTACATGCAATGTGATTTATAAGTTTGCTTTTTTTCTGTATGACTGATTTCATTGTAATTTCAAGCTGTGATGTTACACAACAGAGAGAATCACCCTCTGCTGTTATAGTCCCTTTTATTCTTTGCCTCTTATTTGGTTTGCCATTGAAATATTGGGACAAATGCCTCAAGAAATGGTGCAACAGTCTCTCTGAGGCTTTGGAGGCCTGGACAAAGCAATGGAAGGAACATGCAATGTGCAAGTTATGCACTAGGGAATCATGAAGACATTCAGTTATTGTTTTTTGTGTTCTGAGTAAAATGACTTCAGTAATTTAATTAAAATGCAGAACCCAGGCTGGCTTGCAAGGTGTTCAGCACTCTCTGCTCCTTGTGAAGACAGTTTGTCTGAAGAATGACAGATTTTTTTTTCCCTCTCCCCTTCTATGCCTATGTACCACAGTGACATTTGCTCCAATCCTGACATTTAGGTTAAACATTTGGAATTGAAGTCCCTAACTTTGCTTAAAAACCTAACTCCAAGGCAGAGAATGAGGATAAGCTCCTACTTCAAATGAGTGGAAATATTGTTTTAAATGTGTTTGTGTCATAGGAGTCTGGGACTCAATTTGGGGCTTTTTTAAACTTCCTTTTATTAATGTTGGGTTATTACTCGACATAGTATGTGTTTGTGTTAAACTAAAATATAATTGACTATAAAACAGTCTTGGCATGTCATGATTTTTAGGAGGTCACTACTCCTATTTTCTTTAAAAAGTTACAAGTGATGTGTCCTAAAATATAAATTTCCAAATATGGGTTAGATCTTACAATATAAAATAATGTTGCTCATGCCCAAGTAAATAATAAGGTCACTTGTCTGGTATTAGGTCTTAAAGTATGACTAACTGAAGATTTCTTAAAAAATAAAAAGAGGGAAAGGAAAAGCTTTGAATACATCTTCAGAAGGGCAAAGCTTTCTACTTTGTGCACACTCTCTGTTCATGTGGCTTTGGACAGAATGACAGTGAAAGAGCAGATTTTGAGAATGTCCAGGGGAAAACACCAAAATTCCATTCACTAAAGTCTGAGAAGATGTAAAGCTTAGCTGCATGTCTTCAGTACATCAGAGTTAAATGCAGCTGCCTCTGGAATGAAGCTGACAACAAAGAGTGATTAAGCAGTGTCTGTGACCGATTATTTACGCATCTCACCTTAAAAAGTCTACAGTGACCAAGACTGGCCTCTCCAAGAGTCTGGGCTAAGGCACCTACCTATGTGAAATGCCATTAATGTAATTTCTGTTTCAGAGGAGTGGAAGGTGATATTAAGTCTGAACTTGGCAATAAGGTAACTGAATAGGTTCCATAGATGTGCATATCCTGCACTGGTCCCACTATAACTGGTCAAATCCTGTTGCTGCTTTTTATGCCTCTATCACTGAAAGTGAAAAAGGAGAAAGTGGAGCAGGAAAAAAAAAAAGTTTGTCTTCACTGTTCTCACTGCTCTTTGTGTGATCTTACCTTTCAATCCTGATGCCCAAGGAGTTGCAGAATGACAATATTTCTCAAAACTGACTTGGTTTTGGAGAAAACTACTACAATAATTATTTCTTCTGCTAAAAACTAGTGAACTTCAGTTAATTGAGGGTGCAGGCAAAGCTACAGAAATACTTAATGGAATGCATCTGATTTTCCACATCCTGTGCTCAAATGAGAAACCAAGAAGAAAACGTAGATGTAAAGCTATAGTGATTTGAATTCAGGAAATTAATTTCAGAGGATGACTGGTGTTTTTGGTGAGAAAAGACTTTCTTTGTTTTTTATTGTTAATCTGAGTCAAAATATAAACTCACAAAGTGAGTTTAAATGTAGTGAAATATGGGATCAAGATATGGTAGTCAGCAATGAAAGTGAAAATAACTTTCAAATTATTTTTGTTAAAAAAAACCTCAGGATGTTGGATGGATCTTCTCCTGTTTGAAAATATAAGGTCTTGTATGTCTGTAAAATGCACAGAATTTGGCTTCTAGAATTTCGGTACTTTGACAAAGCTTTAAAAAGAGCTGAAAATGAGGGTGTCCTTGCTTGAAACATCAGCAGCTTGGCAAGGCTTGGACAGTTGGCATTAACATCAATGCTAGTATTCAGCTGACAGCCTTGTTCAATGTATCTTTCTTACTGCAACTGGCAGGGGACAAGGGCTATTGTGACTGCAACTTTGAAAGCAATATTTAATTAAGTAAATTGATGTGTTCACTGGGAAACTTATGTGGCTTTTTTTCGCCTTTATTAAAGGCTCTTGAAGGGGTGCTCTTTGCATTTAATAAAATTTATCTTTACAGTGGGTACTTAGTGGTTTGCATGCTTGAGCTTGCTGCTCAGTGAGCATCAAGGGCAGAGTTTTTCCTTTAAATATCTTCATTTTCTACGTACACTTTCAGGAAGAAACAAATTTGATCGTGTTTGACTTGTGCTGAACATGCAAATCATCCTTTTTATTAAAGGATGTTGTTCAGTTCTGCTAAAGGAACAAATAAGGAAAAAATATAGCATTTCAGTGAGTTACTTCCCCTGCTCCCAAGAATAATTTTACATACACTGTGCTCATGGAAGTAAAAAGGAGACATTTACTAATGTTTTGGAGGGAAAGCAGCTTGGGCAGGGTGATGTAATCATTATCCTCTGCTTAGGCTTCCCAGAGAAGAGGGAGAAACCAAGATGTGAACACTAAATGGTTAAGCACAACACTGAGAGCAATTTCTCTATTGTTTCTTTACTAATATCTTTTACCAACTTACCACTCATCACCTTTTCCAAGTAGTCTCCATATAGCAACAAATGGCGCCACAGACAAACCAGATGCAATCTCATGTTTTCTTTTCATAAGCATTTGTAAATTTGTTAAAAGGAAAAGCAAGGGAAATGGGAGAAAAATGTTTATTTTGTAGAAGCTGCACCTAAGAGTATTGAGAACAGGGGACTCTTTTTGCTCTAACCCCCTGTGCTACCTGATGGACCTCTACAGTTCTGCATGTATTTTCATTTTCTTAAAGGAGTTGTTCTGTGTCATTGAAATGAACCTAAATTCTCTTCACAGTACTCTTGAGGATCCTGAGCTTGTATTCTGAATATTTAGAGCATGTTGACAGAACCATAGGTGCAAAACTGGACTCTTATGTTCCACCTTCAGTTTGTTGCTAATTTTCATCTCTCTGTTTAATGTCATAGCACAGTTTTCCTCAATGACATATCTGCATATAATTGCTATGTGTATGTTTTTTTCTGTCTGCAGCACAATGGCACGAATGCACAGAATGTGTTTTTTTTTCCCAGCAATGTTGTTCAAAGTCCTTAAATTTAAATCTTTCCTTTACTAGGTTACTTCATTACTTTTCCTTAAAAAGAAATCTATTGCTTTTCACACTTTTTTGGACTCTAAGTTTCTTTCACTTGGAACTGACTTTAAAAGATGGAAAGCATTTATCTGTCTTTACATAGAAATCAACCATATGCTTTGTTTGAACTTATATTATTTCAGTTAAAAAACAAAAAACAACAAAACAGCAACCAAATACCAAGTAAGAAAACCTTGTCCCAACCCCCAAACTTATGAAAACAAAAAGTTTCTGCAAGAGTAGATAGTTTGTATCTCTTTCTTGCTGTTGAATGTACGATAAACATAAAATGCCAACTGTCCTTATTATAATAGAATATTTCTAAGTTTTTACAAACGTGAAGTGTTGTTGTAAGAGTTACTTATTTTCCCTTGATGAGTTTTATAACTTATGAAATTTTCACTGAGATGCACAGAGTAGGCTTTCATATTATGGCTGAGTGCTTGTCAGCAGTCCAGGCAGAACTTCTGGAGACTGGTCAAAGGAAAAGGTCATCCTCCACCATTCAACCTTCCAACTGTAGCAAAGGCTAGCCAAAATGCATTTAAAACAGCTGTTCTTTTGTAGCAGCAATTACTGTAGTTGTTACAAGGAAGTTAGATGGTCACAAATGGGAGGAAGATCAGTTTAACAATTGTAAATTCTTGCTGCCACTCGTTTCTGAGTACAGGAGCCTTGAATGAATGGAATTAACTTCTGTTTCTCTAGAAAATACAATTGATGGAATGTTTTACTACTAAGATGCAGAAGATCTTATTAGTAACAAGAAAATCAACATAAATTCCTTCCTGTCAATTGCACAACAATTATATTTCAAGTCTTTCCCATCTCATTTGATGATTTGCATATAGGTGCTGTGCATAAAGGCTGGTTGGCCAATTTAAATGGTAATGGCAAGATCTGGGATGTTTATTGCCTTATATATAAGATTTTTTGAGAACTTCTGTCACCTCTTTGGCCAGTAGTGGGCTTCGCCATATGATGTTAGTGGACCAAGACTCTGCTAGCCAGTCTTGCTACACACTGGAAATTTGCAAAAAGTCAGCGTGAATTTCTGGCTGAAGTTGGTTTGAGGCATCTGTGGCCCTTGGTTGAACAGGAGAAAAAAAGCCTTTGCTGAGACAGATTTCCCTGACTTTTGAAGAGCATCTTGTCTCCTTATCTTTTGCAAATTGTGCTGTAAACACTTCTTTTAACCACTTCCAGAGCTCATTTCCACCAGCACAACATTTGGCTCGGCGGTTCGGCTGCCACCAGAACAGAGGGAAGCAGTGTCACACGGTCGCTTTGTTGCCGGTGTTGGGCTCTATCACGGTCCCGCCGGTGTTTACAGGATGCCACAGCTAACGCTGCCCAGATGCTCTATCTGTGGGAAGCCCAGGAGCCAGGGCCGATGTTTTCCAAGCCCTTATCCTTATCCTTGCCTGTCTGTGCGAGCGGGGTCACCCCGCGGCCCCGACAGCAGATAGCACTGCCCAAGATGTTGAAGTTTGTGTTGTTTAGGCCACTTACAGCTTTTCAGCAAACTGCTGAGAACAAAGTGATGTGGTTTCTCTGGCAGCTTGTGGACCTAAGAGCGTTTTTTAAGCATAAGACTTCGGTAGGAATTCTGCCTCTAATTACAAGATCATTTTATTTACGTGCTAATAAAGCATATGGACTTTGCATGACCTGCATGGTTTCCAGGCTGTTTTGCTCTGATCATTACTTTTTATGTTTAGGTGTACATATTTTCTAATTTTTCCATTTCCCACATGTGTTGATGATTACTGAAGTCAGTCATATCATCTTTTATACAATCAACTTACTTAGGATAGCTTGCTCTTCATGGAACACACAAAATAAGATTTTTTGTTTGGTTTTGTGGCAGATTTTAGGTTGCGCATATCGCATGCATATCTCAAGTAATCCTAGGAACTGAAGAAGTTAAACTATTTTCAGCCGTGCTGACAGATATTTGAAGCAAAGTATACAATCTAACTACAGAGTGCCATTATAGAATAATGCAATAATATATTACTGAAAAGAGTAAATATTTTTCATAAAATAAACACTTCAGAAACTGTCACATTCCTCCATGTGCATATCAGGAATATAAGAAAATACAAATAATTTGTAGCAACTTTTTTGTTTTCACTAACTGTGTACAAGGCACAGGAATCTCTGGCCTATACAACCATTTAAAATTATAAACCTGTTATTATAGGCTTAAAAAAGTATTTAAATTTCATAATGTGTTTTTTAAACTTTTTTAAAATGGGCTATTTGGTGTTGCATATTTCCATTTAAGAACTTTTTTGTTTGTTGTTTGTTTGATTCCTGAGGAACTAATTTTTTTTTTCCTGAATACTTTTACCTTCTTGTACAAAAAACTTTTGTGTACAACACAAAAATGACCCTGTTACTTAAGGTTCTACTATGATTTTTAAGTGTGTGAATAAAGGTTTTTTTCCTTTAAGGGCTGGAGTTAGGGTTCTTTTAACTGCTTCATATCCACATTCCAAAACCTATTTAAAAACCTGAGTCTAAAGTCCAGCTGACAATGAACTCTATTTTCAGCTAAAACTCCCTCCTCCCCCACTTCGCCACACACTGTTTCTGCTGCTGGTCCACTTGTGATAAAGAGCAAAACTGTTGTTTGGCTGACATGCAGAAGGAGTTGTTTATCAAAAGGAGGCTATTCTAGGAGGATATGCTCTTTAAACAGAACAATGGGGATTTTGAAGATAACCAAATCAGTACTACATAGGTGTTAGATCTGTTTTAAATTGTTTCTGTGTTGGAAAGTAGGAGGGGGCCCTGGTATTTGGCTTTGAATCCCTGGCTTGCAAGTGTGAAATGGCTAAATCCAAATTAGCTGCCAACTGTGCTTTGTACTGCAGTTCATGCTTGTCTGTAGGGCCTGGGTACAGCACCTGAGGAGCACAGGCTGGGGGTGCAGGGAAAGAGGCCCCAGAAAATCCAGTTTCATTTTGTGATCCAGGTGGACCTTGCACTTCACCCAGGCTGGTCTGTTTTGGTTTTTTTTTTTGATCCACTCTTGGTGCTGCCTAGTTGAAGCAGCAGTACCTAAAAGCAAAGGCAGACTGATCTTTGGTTAGTTAGATCAGGTTATAGACATTCCCATTCTGTTGATATAAATTAATTGGTTTCTGAAAATTACCGAGTTGTCAATAGCTGATAAGTGGGAAGAGAGACAAGGGAACTTCATGGGAAACGTAGTTTGGTACAAAAGTTCAGCCGACACATGTGAAGCGTTTTTGTTTGCTCACACCTTCTGCAGAGAGAAAATCTCATCAAGAATAAAGGTGACCTTCAAAGGCAAGGGAGAGGAACATTACATGTTCTGTCAAGCTCGTGGATGACTGTTTCTATTCTTTCTGAGTTATGACAATCCCTAATTTTCTCTAATGAAAGCTTTTCTTCAAGTATTTTCTCATATATTTTTGTTATTTTGGAATGTCACCAGGTACAGCTGAAAATCCCCCTCTCTCCCTTACTTACTTGTAGTGGTACTTTTGTGGTCCGTTTAAAAATCTCTTCCCAAAATTAAAAAAGTGAAGATTCCCTGTAAATAATGCAGTATGAATTCCGTTCCCTGCCCCCCTGCAATGCCTCTATACATGAAAAGAAAAGAAGCAGAAAACTTTCTTCTTCTCTAGTGCTGACCATATGCAAGTGATTTATTTAAGGTCACAGAGTGAATTGTTTGCAAGAGAGGAATGATTGTCTCTGCTGGCCATCTGATTAAAGCTCAGCCTAAATATGTTTGAAAATTTGCAGGTGGTTCAGGAGAACATTTGGGAGTGCCCACTCTTCTTGAAATACCTATTTTGATTGATTACAGAAGGGGAGAAGTATTTTTTATTCACCTGGTAGGCATCTCCTGCCCTCAAAATTCAGAATTAAACTCTTTTTTCAGCTGTAAGGTTTCCTACCTTCTTCCTTCAATACAAATGCAAGCTTAAATTCTTTTAAGTGTGAAAAGGGCACCTCGGTGACCCCTGCCTAACATCCCTGACACTATTTGGCATTCTCACCTGAAGCCTGGATTTATTTTCTTAAAGATTCCCACTAGGTAAACCCCATGGAAAAACTAACCCTCGACAGCTCTTGCTGTTTTAACTGTCACCTTTTAGAGGCAAGTGTGATGATGTGGAGATGAGGAGGGGCAGTTTGTGTATGCCAGAGCCAACCTTGCTGTTTGTTTTCTATTCTGTCCTGAAGTGATGCATTTTCAGAAGCTTTATCACACAGCCAGGAAGAAGTGACTCCGTGGTTATTCAGACAGAGTAGGGATGTGCTTTGTGCAGCAAGGTGAGGGGTGTAGCCTGGTTATTGCAGTAAGTTTTGACAGAGACAGCGCTGTCAAGAGTGGCAAATAATGAACCCTTTCCTGTGCTTGCTCAGAATAATTGCATTGCAGGGGGACACAAGGATATCTTGGCCAACAGTGACAACCCCGTAGTTTCCTGTGCTGTTCAGTCCTCTTGGAACTACGTGATGTGCTCTGCTGTTACTTTTGCAACTTTGCTTCATAGGTATGTTGCCTAAGACTTAAACTTATTAAACTAAAATGATCGTCTTTAACTGAAATGGATTCCTAAAGAGGGTTGGAGTTTAAATTAGAGTATCCCAGTACAGACTTAGAAGCCTATTGTTTACTATTATGTTTGAAATTGCTGACCATGACTTTTTAATTTTTTAAATCTTATCTAAGCCAAGAAGCCATACTTCCATTTGGCAGTGTGTTTTTTTGGTTTTGTTCTAATAACTCTTGACCTGCCCATGTAGATTTAACTGACTGGGAATAAGGGTTGTTCTTGGTTATCACAATAGCTCATATTCATCGACAGAAGTGTTGGAAACCAGGTTTTATGACAACATAAAGGGTAGAAACCCAATTTAAGAGGAAATACATTCCTATACTTGAAATACCAAAAAAATTTAGTGGAGGAAACTAAACTTGCAGTTTAAAACGAACTATAACTTAAAATTATAACTTGCAGTGCTGCTGGAGTCCAGTGAACAAGTCTCTGTGTGTACTCACATCTGAAATATTCTGTGTTGAGCTTCAAGCAGCAATTATTGGTGCTTGAACTCTGCTTGCTTTAACGATTGGTTCTTTGCTCTCACCGATGTGCTGGATGGAGTCTTTGGAGACCATCACAATGTAAATAAATACAATCTGTTTGTTTCTAGCCTGTTTAAAAAAGAGTAAGTTGTATGTGTCAAAGAAGGGAAAAGACTCTTAAGGATTCATTTGCATGCCTTTGAGATGCAGGAGGTACAGGAAGCAATGGGTTTAGGGGAGGGCTAGCAAAGTCATTCCATAGGGGTATAACAATAGGGAAACGTGTAGAGTGGTTAGATGCTTTTAGATTAGATTAGATTAGTGCAGATTTATTTGGCAAGTAATATTTATTTTTCTGTTAATCATATAGAGGTACTTAAAGCTTGTAGAAAAGGTCTTATTCCACAAATCACTGTGGAGAATGGTTAGTTTCATGGGTGGGTGGTGTTTGGTTTTTTTTTTTTTTTTTTTTTTTTTTTTAATTAGAAATGCTAGAGTAGAACTAGAAAATGGAAATGGCACTAAAGTAGTACAGTCGTTCAGGTATACTGAATTTCTCTGCTGCCATGATAGTCCCTGGGCTGGATTTTTGTTCTTCTTTTGCATTCATGATATTTTCTTCCTGCCTTTGCCAGTGTTATTAGAATCTTAAACGTGGTGAAATATGCTGTGAAACACATTTCAGCAAAGGAGAGCAAACAGAAAAAGCTGTGAATAGAATTCACAGCTGGCTAGAGCTAATTTTGTGTAGTTACTAGCTTGCATCATAGATGTAAGTCAGTTAGCTGTTTGAAAGTAAAATAGGAGGAATAGCATGGACTGAAACAGAGAGAAAGGCTGGACTTTCAGAGGGACAGCCTCTTCACACCATTGCCAAATCACCTCTCTCTTTACTTTGGATTTATAGTTATAAACTAGGACACAGGTCTGATGGCTGCTGACAGCCTTCCTCAGTATTTGTGGTTTCCTTTCAAAGGTTTTATTTGCTGTAGACATTTTCTTGATGAAATTTGCAGTGATGGAGAAAGCTGGTGTAAGATGTGGCCGTGGAGCATCACAGAGCTGGACCAAGCAGCCTGTGGCAAGGCTCCCCATCTCAGCAGTGCACCTCCTGCTGCTCCCAGGAGAGCCTGGCTCACAGCAGCCACCCTGACTGTAGGAGGCAATGCTTGTAGCCACTGAGAACCTCTCCCAGAGGCACTTGCCTGGACTAGGCAACGGCTGCTCTGCACCCTTGGCCCTCTTCCCCTGCTTCCTTCTGGTACTACACTCTTACTCCTCTTTTCTTCTGGTTTAGCTGCTTTTTTGTCTCTGAAGACTATGCAAATGCATAATTCCCTGTTGTTTACAATCTCTCTTAATCCTGCTGTGAGGGAGAGCTTCTTCCAGTGTTTTTCTCCCTTGTAATGCAACTAAAGCCACCATTAACCTTACCTAAAAGCTGATGGTTGGTCACTGTAGCTTCTCCTGACCTTCAGCCCCCTCCTGCCCTATACTCTCTGTCAGGCACCATTCTTTAACATGCACCTTCAGTGGATAAACAGAAAACAGGTTTCTACTCAAAATGGGTGGAAAGGGACTTGTATGATCTATGACAAAGACATGTGTTTGCCACTATATTATTTTATTAGCATAGCCCTTTCCTGTGTCCCAAATGCTCACCTATTTGCCCATATTGGGTGACTGTTCTACTTTCTCTCTATTAATTTCCTGGGCAAATTTGATCCATCTACTAAGTGCTGCAATAACTGTGTGTAGACTAGTACTTTCTGTACTTTCTGACTTCAGTTAAACTGTAGCATGAATTTGTATCTTTCAGTATTTCCTTTGACCCACTTTTCTGAATTAGTTTCCACTGTCCCTGAAAAATATTGTCCTGCCTCCCTTCTGGTTTTGCTATTTCCTTTTGTTTGCTGAAATATTTAATAAAAAACTTGCTGCAAATAAAAACTGTGTAAGTGGAGGAAATTTCATTGGCTGGACAATACAGAAGGTCAGATTTGGTGACCTTGGTTTTCAGATGTATTTTCCTTAATTTTTAACTGAATGCAATTGTCAAGATTTATTTTCCTTTCCTTGATTAAACTCTTTGCTTTAGGCTAGCTGAATCGAAATCCTTTTGCTTTCTTGATGCTTGTGATGATGTCATTCACAGAGTGTTCCGTAGTAGAATTGTTGCCTTGTAATAATCTAGTGGACTCCCTCTCTCTGAATTGATTTTTTGAGGGCAGAAATGGTACACTGTAAATTATTTTAAAGAAAGAAGAAAGGAAAATGAGATGAATACTCTCCCTGTCCCTTCATAATTATCTCTTAAACATGTGGTACGGTGTTGGAAACAGTGAGTAATCCTCACCTTCACAGCTCTGCCAGCCAGAGTGTTTCATGTGAGCGATGGTGTTTTGCTGACGCAGGGCTCTGCTTACTCCAGTGGGTTTCTCTTTGTGCTTATTGAGATGCCAGAAAATCTACTGCATAGGTCATGCAGAGGGAAATTAATTTGGTGCCATCTTGTTTCAGCTCCTGCTTATCCTTATCATGTGCCTGTGCCCTCCTCCAGAGGCTGGCAGGGGCTCTGCGGAGTGGCCTGTGACAAAAATAGCTGGGAGAGTGGCTTCAGGAGTGGCCTGTGACACAAATAGCCGGCAGAGTGGCTTCCAGCGCACTGTGAGTAGGGCTGCCTCCCCTGCCCTGAGGGAGCTGGCTGGCTCCATGCCTGCCCTTGCCAGTGTGCCAGCCTTGTTCTACTCCCTCTCCTCTTCTCTCATGCTCTCAGTGCTCATTTAAATAAGATAGTCTTGAAAATGCATCATGGAAGGTTTAGAGGATGACTTTAGGCAGGATTTACATGATAGACACCAGATCCTGCTTGTCTCTGTACAGTTATATCTGCTCCAAGTTTCCCTTAGCTGCAGGGAAGTGCCTAGAATTACAAATGTGACCGAGAGGAGCAGGGCTTGCCTGTGGTGTTTAGAAAGGTGCACAGAATGGTTGTGTCAGGTTTGATGTCTCAGGGCTACCTGGAGCTGTGTCAGTGCAAACCATATGTAGGAGGCTGGGACAAGTGTGGTGAAAGCCGCAAGAGAAGATCTTCCCTTCTCAGTGTGATGCACCTACACCAGGACTTTGTGGTATTGCAGCTATGTAAAAGTGGTTCGAGCGTTGTAAAACAAACCCCTTCCAGATATTGCAAATCGTTCTTCTTTTGAAAGTTCTTCATTGCTCCAGTCTTCCCACACCTCCCAGCCTCAAATGCCTTACCTAATGCTCTAGACAAAGCATAATAAATATTGCCCTCATTTTTACATATTCTGTTGCACACACTCCCTGCACTATGGAGGCCGTGACATTCCTTTTGTATTATTTTCCTGCTTTCAAGGTAGGTCTACTGTTTAGCACTCTCCTCATTCACACCATTGCTCAAAACTGACATCTTTCTCTGTTTCGCGTGAATCTGACAGTGTGAAATCTGCACCAGAAACTTAACTGTAACCACCTGCTGTTTTCTCTATAATTACCAGTAAGCAAGTCCACTGTATGTGTCTCTCCACTTTGGATGCCAAAAAGACATTGATAGCTTCTGAGTCAATCATCTGTTGGTCTGATGTGAAAAATACACCTCTCACTTGAGTTGGAACCTTGTCCTTCCCTTGTCTCTTTACTGCTTGAGATTTCATGTGGTAGCAATGATAGCTTGGATACAGAAATACTCTTGGAGGCCATTTGTAGATACCCAAACTTGTCCTAGTCCTAGGTTTGAAAATAGCTTAATTTCATAGAGCTAGCTAGCTTTGAAAATGTTCAAAGTCTACACGTGCCTGGATAAACTTCAGAGGACTTCTCTTAGTTCTTATATTAGCAGTCTAGTTCAATGGTTATATTAGTGACCTTTTTCAGTACAAGAATTCATGTTAATTCATGGCAACCTAGACCATTATTATAAACCTCTTGACTGTTCCATTTCTTGGGGCTTTGAAACGTAATTAAAGGTGGATTTATCTGATACTAAGAGATGAAACAGTTACCAGCCTTAGGTTTCCTCCCTTATTTTTGTAGGAGGTTACTGCCAGAGTAAACTGAAATTGGAGGTGGTTTATGGTCAAGCTCCAGCCTGTACACTACACTTGCTCAGGAATTTATCCAGGAGGATCAGCTGATCCTGCTGCAGGATGGTGACCTCTGGCAGAGACACAGGACAGAGACAGCTGCTTCTGCTCTCCCAGCTAAACCTGCTTAAGGCGGTGGGTGGGAGTTGTTAATGCCATTATTTGTTTAATTGTAGGGCTAATAGGTTTGTGTGTGTGTGAACTTTATTACAATAGAATACATTAAATAGAAGCAGAGGAAAGATTCAGTGTGTACTTTGGGAGCTGGTTTCCAATTGTTATTCCTTTTTATTAAAGAGACACTAAAAGGAAAAGTAACCAGAAGCATACTGTGCTTCAAGCTCTCCCATAAAAAGACAGCTCACCCTGAAATGTCTGGTGCCATGGGGGTGTGTAATGCTTTTAGGAATACAGGCCAAAGGTGAATTTTTAATTAGCCTGGTCTTCTTATTTTCCTCTAAGTATTGATAGGCTTAGCTTTCTCAACCTTAGTACTTGAAAATAGGCAGCCAAGGGTGCTCTGGGAATTATTTGTTCCGGAAGTCTGTTAGAAAAATGGGAATTCAAAAGTTATTTCTATTTTAATAAAGAAAGGATAAAGTTTTTTAATGATGATAGCCTTATAGAAGTGCAGATTTTCCCCTTTCCTACCCCCCACCCCCACCCCCAATATCCTTAATAAACAAAATAGAGATAGAATAAATACTTCACAAGCTACCACAGGGATCACAGTGGTATTTTGTGAGATGCTGTGGGAGCTATCTTGTATGCTCAGGCCCACTGTGAATCTGCAAGTGATGGTCCTCTCAGGAAAGAAGCTGAGGACACTTGGCAGTGGAAAGTATCTTGCCCATAGTGGAGATGGTGAGAGAATTGGCAAAGAGGAGGTGACTGGTCATTCTCCAAGGCCTGGTCTGGGGCCAGTTTTCATTTTCATCTTGTTATCTTTCTGTTTTTCTTTCTCTCTCACTTTTGTTATTTATACCAATGAGCAAATGTTGCTTATTTTTAGCAGCCTTTCCATTTTGCTCAGACACTGATCCTAAGTAATGGAATGCCTATGGCCCTCCCTCAGGCACCATTCCACCTCTAATAAGAGCAAACAAATGCAAGCTTTGGTGTAGGGAGTTATTGATTTGCTTCCAGGCAAGTAGGTGTTTGTGATATATATAAAAGGTGCCCATAACATACCATGTGTTACTACAACATCTTATGAAATGGCCTGGCATAATCTGCCTTGGGCCCTTGGTGAGAAATTGTGTTGTGCATCTTCATAAATAAGCCTTGCAACTTGCTTATTTTAGAGGACATAAACCTCCCACTAAGAGCACAAACACCTCCAAATACGCACACCCATTTCCATTACTTGAGCAAAAGCAAGGTCCTCCCTCGAGTGCAGACAGTTCCAGTTCTGGGAAATAGACGGATCAACTAAAAGAAGCAGAAGTAAGAGTTGTGTAGACAGGGGTAGATGCTGTAAGTCCCATGTTTTTCCTTTTCTAATTTGGATCTTATATCAGATCTTAATTTTATTGAAGAGATGCTAACACTAGGGATGCTGGAGTCCTGAGAGAAAGTGTTATGGGAAGGCTTCCACTGAAGTCTGGATGTCCAGGGAGCCCCTGCCACACAGATTAGCAGCTGGCAAGCCACATCTTCCATTAAGTCTCCTAGCAGATTTATGTCTGCTTTTCAATGACCTTAGAAACTACCCCTTGTCTACACCCCTTTAGGCTGGAAAAAAAAAATGTAAGGAAGGGAGTATCCAATCTGAGATGAAAAAGCTTATCCTTTCCTAGCCCTACTCAAAGCATATCCAAAAGAACTTCAGGGTGAAGAAGAAGCATCTACATATTTAAGTTACAAGGAAGGAGATGCAGAGTTTTAGGTCTTGCCCATCCATACTAGTCCCGCATTCCCCTCAGGTACAAGGGATTTGCTGGGAGAGCAGGAGCTCTTGGTCATCACTGTTGCTTACTTTGCATCAACAGCATTTGTCTCTCCTAGACACGTTTGTATTGCTGTTGATGAAGTGATTTCTAGCTCGTGCCTGTTTCAGTTCCAGCTGGAAGGAAAGCACGTGCGGAGATTGTCCCACACCCTCAGTGTTCCTGAGATCCCACCCAGCCCATAGGTAGAGCTGCATAATGCTTGGTTCTCTCAGTAGGGTCTGCCTTAGTTTAAGCACTTCCTGTAGGTTTTTTGTCTTCTCAGTTTTCAGCCTGGACTCCTTTTGATAGGGTTAGGAGCCTACTTATGTGCATGCTTATGCTGGAAGAGGAGACTAATTTTCTGCTAATGGAAGAAGAGTGGCTGGGGAAATATTATTCAGGCACAGCTAGAGCAACCAGTGGACCTGTGCTTAATTTAATTTAATGCCATGTCTGTTCAAGTATTGTTGCCTTTGCTGCTCCTTGGGAGTTACCATTGACTGCAACTGAAATATATTGGAGATGGGGAGAAGAAGGAATCTTGTTTAGGTAACAAAGGGATGCTGCCTTTGGGGGGGACCTAAATACCTTTTTTACTATAGATCTTTGTAGTATTTCCACCTTTTCCACTGTTCCAGTTGCTGATGGTTTTATCTGTACTCTGGCATATCCCTCAGCTGAAGCAAGTCCTCTCTGTGCCAAATCCCTGTTTTGGTACTGTCATTCAAGATCCAGCTCTTAGTAACTATTCTGAACCTGGTGGAAGGGGGGAAGGTGTCTATTCTGAAGCTAATCTTTTAAATTTAGCTGTATTTATGTGCTATGATCTGCACGCCTCTGCCCCCAAATTACTAAAATTGCAGCACAGTTGTCCAGGGCTTATTTTTCATTAAATGACTCTTATAACTGGTATTCCCATTAATGACTATCTTAGTCTGAAATGCAGCAAGACATTTAACATGAGTGGGATATGATAACCACCTCAAATAAATACAGTGCTGCATCAGTAGATGTTTTCATATTTTCAGGTAAGCAGGCTGGTGTTGGAGAAAAAGTTTAGTCTATTAACACCTCTGCTCAAAGCAAGCCAACTTCCTTTCTACATGGAATAATTATTTTTTCACATAAGCTCTTAGTGCCTCTGCTATGTTTGCACTTGTAAGTCTCAAACATTGCAATACAGATAGCCCTTTATGAGTGGAATCTGAGATCATGTGTCTGCATTTCAAATTTAAAATCGCTCTGCATGGGCTACCATGCACTGGCTTGTGAATGCCATAGGTGTAAGGGCTATGGACCCGTATTTCAGGTGTGAAGAGAGTAGGGCCTTTTTTAGCACTTAAAGCACCCATGTGTGCAAGTCACAGTTATGAGTGCCTTTGGCAAAACTTTGTAAATTCTGTTAATTCATAGCTGGCATCTCACCATCTGTGTGGTCAGAATTACATATAAATATGTATCTGTCCTACATATAACAGAACCATTTAGAGCATCCCTACAGCACAAAGAGGAAGCGAACTTGGGCACAAAATTCACTCTACCTTTGTGAAGGACTTGCTGGGGAGACTGCTGAAAGACCTTTTGTCTGTCCCAGTCCAGGGCTCACCAGAGATTTTAGTTGGCTGGCAATCTGTGCTTCTGTTTATACAATTCCAGCAAGGATTAAGGGTCTTTAACCAATCATAGTTTAGACATTGGTGGTGGTGGGAGCAAGATTGTAACCAGCATGCCAAGGAAGTAGAGAGACAGGAAGGCTTCTATCCTGGATCTTGAATCCTGGGGCTTTCATGGATAAAATGTTGCAGCTGGAGTTGCAGAGGGTGTAATGGCACACAAATTTTTGGTTTAATCATCTCCTAAAGTCATGCCCAGGCCTGGTTTACAGAAGATGAAAAAAGCTAATGAACCCTGAGGAGGACTGATCTGCAGCTGTCTTCAATAGCTTCCTTGAAGGAGGTCTTTTTTCATTGCATATATAACCACTGCACGTTGCTGTTTCGAGCAGCTGTGTCTTTGCTGCTCCGATATGCTCATTGCTGGAACTATCTCTTAAAACTCTGGCCAGCACCTGAAAAAATATTATTATTTAAGGTGACATTAACATCCAGGTTCCAGCCACAATTTTGAGCTGGGTACACCACAGTTGAAATAGGAGAGGCTGTCTGTGCCCTAAAAAGCTTATTTTTCTATCTGCAGACACTTAACTTTGAAAGAGGAAATGGGTGAAGGCAAGGTAGCTTTTTTAATCCAGTGTGAGCTGGCTAGACAAGTCAGGGTGATTCTTAACAGGTGTGAGATTGCAGTAAGATTGGAACAATCTGGCAGAACCACAAAAAAAACCTGAATTAAAATTCCCAAACTTTTGTCATTCTGTACTCAGTAGCAGGGCTAGGAGAAGTAGCTCGGGAATGGAGCATAAGACTGAATTTCAGCTTCTCTCGGTGCTGTTGCCACAAATTCTTGAGTACTTATATATACTGTATACCATTGTGCTGGTGTATTCTGGAAAATGTTGGTCTTGCACCAATAGCACAATTTACAAGGGATGTGCCCAAGTGATCTAGAGTGATGGTAATTATAGTGGTGCAAGGATTTGAAATCAGACATCGAAGGGTAACATTCACAAAGAAAAAAGTTGCATTACCAACATTTGTTAATCAAAATATGATAACTAGCTTGGGGTAAGAGCTTAAGGCTGTCCTCTGTGCTAACAGGCCCATGCAGAGAAACTGGTGAGCCCTGAGGTGAAAATTGCAAGCTGCTGAATGCAATGTTCAATACCATGGCTATGTTTTTAAATTACTTCAAGTAAGGAGTCCTTTTGTCCTACCAAGTATGAGGTATTGAGATGTTTTACAAGTATTACATATTTGTTTCCATTAAAATGTTATTGACCAGTTGGTATTTTGAATAAAAATAATCATTGCAAGAAGTTTTAAAAATGAACTCTTTACAACTGATCATTTAATAATAATTAAAGGCAGTGAAACCTGAAACATTCAGTAGTTTTAGCAGTAAAGCTGAGGAGTGTATCTTCTGAAATTCTTTAATCTTTCTGTTGCAAAAACTGAGGCAGGGAATTTATCTTAAGCAATTGCTTTTGAAAAATCATCCTTGCTAGTAATTTCTTTTTTATACAGAGAATATCCAAAAGAAGGGGAAAGTTTGTGAAGAAAACAAAAGAAAGAATATTGCAACTCACTGCTAGAGGCGTTAATATGACGCTAACGAACCATAGCCTTTCCAAAGCATAGCTGGCAACATTACCACCCATCTGTGCCGAGTGGGATGTGCAAGCAGAAGTCAGGGCTGAACACCCTCCACCTGTTTGCAGAAAGTAAGTGAGCACACACTGAAGTTACTCAGCGTATTCGCTCTGTCTTCGGCAGGCTGGGTGATGTTGTTACTACCACTTTTCTGCTGTCTCATATCTCCGACTGCCATGTGCCAGCTGATAGGGGAACTGTGACATACCACACCCCCGTGGCCAGGAAGGGGGTCACATGGACTGGTCTCATCCAGAGCACTTTAAAGAAACTGATAAGCTCTATCTCATTTAACGTGGCCTTTGGAAGACGCTTGTGGAAATTTCTGCAAAGGAGGTGACATCAGTTGTTGTCACAGCTGCTGTGTCAGTCTGCAAGGCTGCGTCTGTTCAGTATCTGCCTGGGGTGTGTATGTGTGTGCAAGTAGATATTGTTCATAGATTAAATTTAAATCAAAACCAGTCCATATGAAGATGGCAAGAATGTTCACTTGCTCAGAATAGGTGCATTACCATCGGGACTTGAGGCAAGGATGGAGTACATAAACTTAATAAAGCACAAAGACAACCAGCTTTGGAGGGCTGGCGTGTACATTTGAAACAAACCTTCTCCCTGGGGAATTCCAAGTGTTAGCATGTGGGACATATTCCAGCTGCTAGCTGCTCAGACTTAAAATAAACCAGGCAAAATCCCATATTCAGGTTCTACCAACTGAGGCAAGCTGCTATTGCAAATGCTTCATCTCCCTTTTTCTTCCAGTTGGGTCAGAATGACAACAAATATTTTTGGAAGGTCATTTAAACCCTTAGTATTTCACACAGCTTTCCTTGTGCTTCTCTGTAGTGATGTTTCTCAACACAGTTGTAAATTTAGCAAAGAATCTGATTTGTACAGGTCGAAACACTGTCCCAAGGAAGGCTGGAATTAAAAAACAGGGTGAGAAGGAATATTTCTAGCTTGTGTGACAATGACACTGCTACCAATACTGCTTTCCTAATCCTAGGTGCTTTAAAAATCTCAGCATGACTTCATTTACAGAGAACTATTTGCCTTGTTGAACTGTGGAGACCCTTTTTCTTAAAGAGAAACACATGTGACTTAAGGATGGTTGCTTCTTTCTTCTTTCTTAACATACTGAAGAGGAAATAATTGAATGTGTCTGTGGAAGACTCCATAACAGGATTTCAGGGAAAAAAAAGATAGTGTTTTATAGCATTTACTAATGCAAACTGGGTCGTGTGATTGTTTGACAACTAGAATATGAATAACTTTGAGGAGGGCTGAAAATAGCCTACAGTACTGTTTGCTTTGTCTTGTGGTTTGAAATTTACTTCAAGACTTTTTAAAAATTTTATTTTAATAGCTCTCTGTCTGTAATTTATTTCCAAGGTACTGAGGTACTTGGGAGGGGTGGGAAACAATCAACTTAATGCAATCTATGCAAATAATGTCTAGGTTTTTTTTCAACAGTAACCTATGTGAAGCCTCATTCATCAAGACTACTCAGTTTTTCTGTGATAAAACCTGTTGTGCAATGTAATACACAACATTTAGGAATTCAATGCTCTTATTACTGTCAAAGCATAGGTAATAAAGTCTACCAGTTAGCTTGAAAAATTTACGCAAGTGACTGACATGACCAACCTTCCTGCTTCTTCTCTTCTTCCTTTAGACACAGACACACAAATTCTTGTTCAAATCAACAGGCTTATCCAGGATATATTTATAAGGGTGAAATATGCCAGGCTTTGGTTAGTCATATACAGCTCTGGGAATATCTTTTGAAGGTATCCTGAACACTGTGACAGAAGTATTTGTCACTCAAACTATTTATAATTCTAGGAGTTTGGAGGGCAGATAGATGTTTATGTTTTTTTCATATGAAATGGCACTTATGCCTTTTGCACAAAAGACATTGGCCGTGCCTGTATGGACACGTCAGGCAGATCTGGACCATGCTATTTTTGTGAAATGCTGTATTTACACCCCGGACACACTCTTGGCTACTTGATTGACCTTTCTGTCTCACAGATGATTTTGTAGCTCTGTGAATGTCAGCTTGCTGTCAGCTGGACCTCTAGTTTGTGTGGATGATTGGAAGAGGTCAGTGCAGGGTACCTCAAAAAACTGAAACTGTTGTCCGTGTAGCACCTCCATTAGCAGATCTTTAAGGGCTCTCAAGCTGAATAAAATGATAAGCTCTAGTATTAAGCTAATTTCGGTTTGGTGGTTTTTTTTTTTTTTTTTTTTTTTTTTTTTCTGATGATGTGTAAAACTATACTAAGGCCAGTCAGCCTTTGAGAAATAAGACTGATAAGTATCACAGGTGTTTTTCTTTATTTTCATAACCACCTCAAGCAAGCAATTTTGAGGACTTGGCAAAGTTTACGTGCAGGTTATCCTTCCCTCCTAGTCCTTCTTAGGTCTCTTGAATTATTCTTAACTCTGTGTTTCTGGGAATCATGGGCAATGTATAGACACAACGCCTTCAGCAGGCATGCAAGGAATGTTATGAAGGTAGCAGGCTTCTGGTTTCCCTGGTCACTCAGAAGATTTATGTGCCAGTATAATAAGAATGAATGATTAGCTGTTGTTCATTGACAGAGACCTTGTGAGTCTGTCTGTGCACAAGAGGTTTTGGGAGTTGATAACCTTTGTGCTTCAGGTTTTGTTTTGAATAGATAGAAGTAGAGAAAATGGTTGTCGGTAGATGTAAAACTGAACAAAGTGAAGGGTATTAGCCAAGTTCTGGCAGTAAAGCTGAAAATCTGAGTTATTTATACAGCTGGAAACTGAGCTGGGGTATTTTCATTATTTTGGGACACAGCATTGACTTTTATAGAGTTACGGGATGCTCTTGCCTAGGGTTTCAGTCTCTTCTATTTTTTAGGTCTCTGTGAGACACTGTGATGTATTACAGCTTTGGTCTAAGCGCTGGCGGCCAAGTATAAAAGGAGGGGCCAATTTTGAACTCTGAATCTGAGAAGTCTCTAGGTCACTCTAAAGTTGCCCAGAGACAAGGCAAGTTAAAGTATCTTTTTGCCATTCAAAAGCAAGATAAATTGTTAATAGAACCACTATTACTACTAAATAAGTTATTAACTTCAACACCTTTCTCATAGCATATTAAGTTAATAACCATTTTGTGTGTCTGGTATACATCCAGGCCCCCTGTTGTAAAGTCAAGGTTGTGTGAGATAACCCAGTTTGCATTAGTAAATGCTATAAAACACTATCTTTTGTTGACAATTATCATAAATCTACATAAACCATACTTTTAAGATTTTTTTTTCTAAAGGATAAGAAGTAAAGATTAAATACTGAACTCTGATTTTCAGATATATTGTATACACTTCCCTACACTTCATATCGTAACAGCAAATTATTGGGAACCTGAAAGAGATTTTTTTGCTTTTATATACCTAAAACATAGCAATGTTTAGAAGAAACCTAAGTATTCTCTCTACTGCAACCACATTAATTCCAGAAGAAACCTCTGTCTTCTCTGGTATTTATGTTTTCCTAATATCCACTTCTTTAAAGTTTCAACTTTCTCAATGGCTCCAGCAGCTTCACATTATAAGATTTTGAAGCTGATTTAAAATGCCACCATGCATTTTTGCATTTTGATCAAGAACTCAAAATGGGACTTAAGGGCTTATGTCCTATTCAGAAGTTACCCATGTGCAAAAACATTCTTCTGAAACATATGGGAAAGAAATTGGTGCCTTTACACACATGTCTGGAAGGTAATTGGAAATCACTGTGCTCTGTTTTTCAAGAATAAGAACCATAAACCCCCCTCCTGGAATGGCACAAAGCACACACGTTTTCTCTCTGAAGGGCATAAACTCAGCGTTGCTATGCGTACCTATGATATGGAGGCTGGAAAGGCATTTGGAAGCGTTCCCTTAACAATAGTCACATCACCCTCCTCCTATCTGTGCTGGCTGTAGTGGAGACAGGTCATTGTTTACCCCTGTGCTGTTGTATAGCAACCCTGGGAGCTGGAGGCATGGCCGCGTGCGGTGCTTGGTGCTGGCACCAGCCTTGTGTGTGCTGTGCACGGTATGGACGACAGTGATCCTTGGTGAGCTGCGGGCAGGAGAAACAGCCAGAACAGCTCTGTCCTAATGCATGGTGCAGCCAGGGGAGAAGGAAAAGGGACAAAACTCCTGCTCATCTTTCCTAGGTTTGTACCTGTGCCTCAATGATTTCATTCAGCCCTGAACTAGTAATGGAAAATCTTGCATGGCTACAACTCAATATATCATAGTCTGTGTTTGTAGCTGAGTTGGCTTGAGTTAACAGTACCTTTAGAGATACACTGCTTGCAAAACATGCACCACTAGCCAAAGTATGCCTTTTATCAAGATGGGTTAGGAATATCCAGTGCTTCCTTACAGGCATGTCACTACCTGTAGCTGAATTTAATAACACTAAATTATTGTAGTGTGGTTTTTACTGGCTTTTTTCCTTCATTCTTTTGAATCTATTTACTTAATTTTCGTACCATCAAGAGAAAAACACAGCTATGAATACTTGCAAAAGCAGGGTCAGATGGTGAGACTGGATTGAAAGAAGGTATTTAGATTCTTCGGATGGTGCTCAAGAGAGCTGTGGGCTCAGCTATGCTACACAGCCAAGTACACTATAGAGATCCCTGAGCTAATGCCATGATCGGAAGCTCTGTAAGTGTTGTTCTGTTCTCCCTGGGCTAATTAACAGAGGTGCCTCTTAGCATACCTAATTAGCTCCGTTCCTGCAGCATCCTCAGGGGCAGGCCTAATTAGCGTGGGTGCTTTGCTATACAGACACGGCTATATTGCCTCTGGGATCTAAGCTAGATTCCGTGCATGGCATTGCAATGTACCGTGCAGCAAGCCAGTTTCCTCAAAGCTACCTCAGGGTCTCTAACAGCCCTTTGCTGTATAGACTTGCCTGGTGCATTAATGAGACCCGAGAAGCTTATGCAGGGAGAAGGGTAGCAACTTGGGATGTGGGCTAGAGGGTAACATTTTGGGACACAGATGTTTCAGGATAAGTCCCAGATTCATTTGCTTTTACTTTACATCTACTTCTTACCTTCACCTCTGCATCTACTTCGTACCTTTTTATTAAAAACAGTGTAAAAATAATCACCACCTGTGGTAGAGGCAAACAAGTAGGCCTATATTGAGACAAATGAAGTCTGACCCTGCTACCTTGCAGCTTGCTGGTTTTTGCTTTTAGCAGCTAAAAGAAAGTTATGAACTAACCAACTGAAGCATTTTTAAAGCATATTTCCCTATTGCTTTGGTCAAATAATAATGATAACAAAGTATTCTTTATGGTTTTACAGACGCTGCTCTCTCTAATCTTTAAATGCTTTGCAAGCATGAGTAAGCACAGCTTCATATGAGCCTGTGATAAGGCAATACAATGATTCCCATAGTATGAGCAGTAAATCTGAGATGTGAAGACCAGCCAAAAGTAACTTGCATTTATTAGAAAGAACATGTCCTCCCTGGGTTAACTTATTCTTGCATCGTGCATCTCAGAATTTCCTTGTACAAACATGTTTCTTATCAGGACTATTTTACCCCACTGATATCAATAGATTGCAGGTTCAGTTTAGCTAAGCTGACTTGAAAATGTTGCACTGCACCATATGAGAGTTGTAGAAAGGTGGCTTATTATTCACAAAGGGGCTGTACACTGTAGAGGGCTGATAAACAAAAGATCCACTGTTTCTATCTTCTGCTTACAGTATCAGTAGCAACAGGCTGCACTGATACCTTCCCTGATAGCTCAGCCTTGCACAGAAAAACAGTGCCATTTGTGGCTGCAAATTTTAGCTTCTTCATGGAGTCCTCAGGGGCTCAGAACCTCACAGGAGCTCAGTGGGAGACTCTTCCCAGTAAGTAGAAAAGATCTGTCAGAGATGGCCTAACATGCTTCTTAATCTTGTTTCACTTTATTCTCTTCATTCTAAAAACCTCAGAGGTACATAACATTCAGCTATCCAATTTTCTCTCCTTCCCACAAGGAAAGCCTGTGGCTACACTTGTGTATCTGAAGTGATCTTGGGAGTGGTCTGCAGTGCTCACTGTGTCTTTGCTGTGCAGTGTTCTTGCTGCCTATAAGCTCAACCTCCTCTGGCAAATGATGGTGATGCCCATTTGGGAAAGACTCTCTCTTTACTGGGAGAACAGAGTGGGATGCATGGAAGTGACCCAGCCAGATAAAGGGAAGTGGCTGCCAGGAGTTCCTTTGCAGCCATGTCTTCTTGACATGCACAGATCAGCCAAGAATGCACACCAACAAGTAAAAAAAAAATAAGACAATCCCTAGCCACATCTTTAAACACAGCCTCAAGGATGGCCTCTGCTTCTCTCCCTTCCAATAGGGAGAAGTGCTGTGAGACACTGAGTCTCTGCAATATTTCTCTAGAAATGCAGGAAAGCAAGGGGTGTCTTGCAGCTAAATCACCCTGTGACCAGTTCTACAGCCAAACCCTGCTGTGGTGCAAAAGGGGCTCATCCTTCTGACCTTCCTGCTTGGATCAGTTGTAGTTAGATACAATGTCTAAGTTTTCAAAAAAGAGATGAGCAAGACCTCCTAGTTAGAGCTCTGTACAACACCCTCTTCAAAGAAATGACTTCTGGCTTTAATGGGTGGTTGGATGCCATCAGTGAACAACATTATTTACATGTATGGATCCTCCTTCTCAGAAATCTCAGAAACATTCCTGCTTGAGCTATGTGCAAAAGAAATCTGGGATAAAAAAAACGCTTTCTGAGCAGAGAGAAACAAGAGACAAAGAGATGTGTGTCTCAGCAAGACTTCCACAGAGAAGCCTCAACATGTGTACAAGGTGAAAAAGAATAACAGGATGACATCAGTGTTGGCTGGTGATGGGTAAGGGAGGGCCCTTTTCATCACAGTCTGGCAGAGAAACACACGGCTTCAGCAGAGGGAGGAAGTACAGATCCTTACTTCAGAAATATAAATCCTCTTTTAATAAGTGACTGAAACTGTAGGAGCTCCTAAAGAAAGACAGCTTTCCTGCTCCTTGTATCTTTAACTCTTTCCCTGCATGATGGAATGTGGCTATTGCTTTTACTTTCCTGCTTTACTCTCCTGTGCATTTTGGGGAAAGGAGTGAGCTGTGTTACCTAACACAAAGAGGGCTCCAAAAGGTCAAAAATCAATGCCAAGACCAATGCCAGAAATAACTGGAAGCTACGGCAGTTGCAGAATGCCCAGTGGGTGTATGATCCCATGGGATCCACAGAGTAGGGCTTTTAAAGGAAAAGGCACCCATGTTCTCCATGGTCTTATTGACAGTAATTTTTTTTTTTTTCCCTGAGGCTTAGGTTCCAGTAACAGATTCATCTTGCTTATTTTGAGAAATGCATTTAGTCACCTAAGCCCTGTCTATAGTCAATGAGGCTAAATAGGCATGTCTAGAGGACAATTCATCCCATGTGTGTTACTTTGGAGAGGTGGGGGTGGTGATGGTGAAAAGTGCCTCTGGGAAAGGTCTGCCTGCTCCAGTTGACCACACAGGAAGGCCGGGGAACTTTCTGGGGCTGTTTTTTGTCTGGTAAAAATTTGAGTATTGAAGTGCTGCCTATGGTTTTGATTTGGTTGAAGCAAGGAAGTGCTGGAAAATACAAGAAAGAGTTTGAAGCCCAGAACATTAACCAGGCATCACAAAGGTGTAGGTAAGGGTCCACACCTCTGAATAAAGGATGCAGATAAGGTAAACACTCATAAATCTAATATACTTGTACTTGAACAATTGCCAACAGGACCTGAACATAAGATAGGAAATCAGTATTTGTATACTGGTTTTGGTCTATTACTGTTGAAATTGTGATCAGCTTTAGAAGCTATAACAATTTACAGACAATATGAAAATTACTTTGTAGCACAGATAAAACACAATGAATCTCCTAGTGCTATAATGCAAAGTTTTCCACTCCTGTCCTTATGTTTTATTCTGATATCTGCAATTCACCACTTTAAACAAAACAAATAGTTTTTTATTTACTTTGTGCAACAAAAGTCAAGGCTAGTTTTCATAGGAATATTTAATTTTAATGTTGAGATAAGAGTGACCAACCCAGGGTCTGACACAATTTTATCAGTGCAGGCTAACCTATAAATCTTGTTTCAATGACACTTGCCTCGAATAAAAAGCAGGTATGCTAGCACAGACAAGAGATTTCCCAGTCTAATGCATCCCAGATGATTCCAGTCTGGGCATATCTGTGCAATCTGAGACTGGCAACTGTGCCTTGCTCTCTGCTGCTTTTGTTGGAGGCAGTGGCCAGACGAAGTGCTCAGCTCCAGGCAAGGCTGAGTCTGCTGGACTCTGAGATGTTGCAGAATTCTGCTGAAAAGAGAAAGGCTCATGAGAACAACTTGATTCTGTGCTTTTTCCACCAGTGGCTAATTTTAGCAAAACTGTCCTTAGCACATGTGTGTAGGAGGGCAGACATTTCCTTCTTTACATGACCTTTGTATAAAACTAAATTCAGAGCAGTGATTTTTCTCTCCCTCCCCTATTTCCAAATTTCTGGAGACTCACTGGTGGGAAAAAAAAGGGAAAAAAAGGTATGGAAATCTGTGGTTTGTGCAAAGGAGCAAATTTAAATAGGAAGCAATTTAGCAGAAAGTTTCTTGCTGCAACTTGAAGCTCTACCAAAACATTTGGTATAATGTCCCAGAGCTGTTTTCCTTCTGTTCTGCTCATGACTTGATTTATGAGTTTATGTGTGCCTAACAGGTAGAACTCTGGGTTGGGACATATATTTTTGTTCAGCCTACAATTCTTTCCTGTGCCCTCTCTCTGCTTCTCCAGCTTCCCAGGGAGCAGAAAAATTAGGGCATGTGTGTAAAGGAGCTGTTTTCTTCCTCGGCCCATTGTGCTGGCTGAATGACTCATAAACCAAACATTGATAAAATCGACTGACAGTTATTTAAACCTGAGGTTTCAGGTTAAGGAGTAACAATGCAAACATAGCCGGTGAGAGGCTGTTTGCAGTGCATGTGTTTGTGTGTTAGATCTTGAGAATTTGGAAGGGTTGTTACACAAAGTTCCATAAAGCAAAATTATAAGATGATATAGGGAGTCCATGTTAAGGGAGTACATGTTAAGTCCATGTAATGCTATTGAGGTGTACCTGCTTCTTAGGTATCCCCCAAAAACCTGCAGCTCATCCCTGAGCTCAGCTAGAGAAACCTCTAGTTTTTCTTGCAAGCACCTTTTGTTAGTAACAAGATTGCTGGTCATTTGTGATTACCTCCTGAAAAAGGAAGGTTTAGAATGCTAGTTTAAAAAGACATTGCTGTTGTGTAAGTACCTGCAATGAATTAAACCGAGCCTGGGAATGTTCCCATTTGGGCCATGGTCTTCTCTGCCCCAATCCTTTAGAGCAATCTGGTCATTTTGGAAATTTTGGTCATTGCAGAGGCCACTTCAACAGGCAGGCTGCACACAGCCACCCTCTTCCACCAGCTGAAGGAGGCAGCTAACACAGACATAGGCCATTTGCAGGAGGGTTCTCAGATATGGCCACAGGCAGATTCCATAGTCTCATTCTTTCAACACAGCTATATGAACTATGATGCTGCCAGAAGTGTTTAAATTTAGAAAATCTAGCTTGAGGGTGAATTATTTTTGTTTGTTTGTGGGTGTTTTTTTGTTTGGTTTTATTTTTTTTTTTTTTTGTCTGATTCTATTCCACAACTTCTTTCCTGTAGAGAGAAGAGACTTGCCTTTCTGCTGCTGAATCTGCTGCTTTCTGGTCTTACTGCTAATAACTGATACAGATACCTGGGTGAGAAAACTCTTGTTGAGACAAAGACTGAAGCAGTGAAGCAACAGGGAATATACAAAAGCAGCCAGCAGCAGACAGGAACCTTCTCAGTTCTTGTCCTTTCCTGTAGTGGCAACAGGAAATGGAAGAGCCTTTGGGATACATCCTCACTTCTCCTCTTCTTACCTTTATATCAGTGTATCTTTTTCCAGCAGTTGTTCACCCTTCCTTGCCACCAGGAATTTAAATATGCATATGTTTTCCAGGAAAACCTGAGAGATTATAATTTATATTATATTTTATTATATTTTGTTAATATAGGCAGCAAGATGGCTTAGTTTAAATGTTGAAATAGTTTTTTTTTACATTTGCTTTCTGGTTTGTGGAGGTTTTTTCCCCCCTTAGAAAATTAATCCAAAATCTTTACATTAAAAGTGCCACTGTGGACAAGAAAAAAAATGAGGTTCTGCTTAGACAATCTGTGAGTGTTTTAATTATAGATTGATTACTGCATTCATGTTATCCTCCTGTAGTGATTTTGACTAATTTTTCTTGTTTTGGGTGAAAGGTGGATTGGAGATTTTTTTTTGTTTTTGAAATTCTGGTCAGAAGTGTGGGATGACATTGAAAGGAATGGTTGGGTCTTCTGCCTATAGACCTTCTCCCAGGCTGTGATCTGTTTGTCTATATCAGTTGGCAGCAGTGATTTCATTGTGTTAGCTACATTGCACTGAATTGTATATTCATTTAGGAATAGAGAGACTTTGATCACACTGACATGTGTGATCTTTAGGCTTAGTCTTTAGTGGGGTTATTAAGTTAAACTGCTTAAAACGCTGGAAACATTTGTAAACAAAGTATATGAACACATAGAAATGTCCTAGAACAATTTAGAAATAGTATAATTAGTGTTTGGAATAGCATACTCTCAGTACATTTACAATTCAGTGTTTGAAACCAAGCTAATTAAGTTCAAAACTGGACACAAGAATTAATTTCAATCACCTAATCTCCCATTATGTGTTCACAATTCATAAGAAGACTCATGAAAAATTCATAATTTCCAGGAATAGGAAATTCTTAGAAAAAGCTGCAGTTGAACATTGGAAACTGCAAGACAAAACTTAATCAGGTCTTGTTTGTACAAGTCCAGTTCAGTTGATGCAATTACAAAATATTCATTCCTGTTGTGTGAGCATGACCCAGCTGAGATATGAAACTGGAGTTATTTTTCTGAAACCCCATCCCAGTGTACTTCACAGCTGTGTCTTTTTATCTTCTAGTGTTGTTTTGGACAACAATATAATAGAAACCATACAGACCTCCATCTCTGCTTGATAGCTGTAACACAGCAACATCTGTAAAGTGATGCACAATCCTGAGTGCAGCTCCATCTCCTGACTTTTTCCATGTTACCTTCCTTATCTTTTGCACTGAATCTGAGTCAGCAGTGCCCTGGCAGCCAGGAGGGCTATCCCTGTCCTGGGGTGCATCAGGCACAGCATCACAGGCAGGCAAGGGAGGGAATTGTGCTGCTCTGCTCTGCCCTGGGGCAGCCTCACCTCCAGTGCTGGGGGCAGTTCTGGTCACTGCAGTATGAAAAAGACATTAAACTGTTAGAGAGTGTCCAAAGGAGGGACAAGAGAATGGGGAAAGTCCTTGAGGGGAAGCCATATGAGGGACAGCTGAGGTCACTTGGTCTGTTCAGCCTGGAAGAGACTGAGGAGAGACCTCATTGCAGTTACAACTTCTTCATGAGGGGAAGAGGAGGGACAGGCACTGATCTGTGCTCTGTGGTGCCCAGTCCAGTGACAGGACTCAAGGAAATGACACAAAGTTGTGTCAGGGGAGGTTTAGGCTGACTATCAGGAAAAAAAAATTCACCTAGAGAGTGGCTGGGCCCTGAGACAGGCTCCCCAGGGAAGTGCTCACAGCACCAAGCCTTACAGAACTCAAGAAGCATTTAGACAATGCTGTCAGGCACATGGTGTGATTCTTGGGGTGTCCTGTGCAGGGCCTGGAGTTGGATTTGATGATCCTGATGGTTTCCTTTGAACTCAGTTATTCGATTATTCTGTGATTATATGCACAATATTTTCAGGTGTTTTCTCAGAAACTGATCTTGCTTGTATTACCTTGCAGAAATTAAAAAGCCGCAACTCTGGAAAGTAAAATCTTCATGAAAGTTCTCTTCACCTTCTTTGAATTATGAAATACTTTGGTTTTTTTTTTTAAAAGCTTGTTAGGAAAACCCCTTCCCAAGGACTTAAAACTTTGTAATCCTCAGTCTGTATAATGACAGATAGAAGGGAAAAACACTTTAATGACCAGGAGGTCATCAAAGCTACTTATTCAAATAAAGATCAGTTGGATGAGCTCTGTTACATGGGATGAGTGATAAGAATAAGGTGCTCAGTCCAAGTGCTTTGAACAAATTAAATTATGCCTTCTTCCCCCTGCAGCATCAAATAGTTATGGTGTAACTGTGTCTTCCTCCTCCGAAGTGTTTTGTTCTGGTTTTGTGCAGTATGAATTTCAGAGGCCATTCTGTCTCAGTGGTAGGAAGGGAATTTTTTGTGAAACTTGTGTTTGCTTCATAGATGTCAAAGTTGTGAGCAAAATTTCAGTCTGCTTTGTGAGGCAGTGGCAACAGCTTAAAGTGTAAGTAGTATATTTATAGTGGATTGTAGTGATGCTGAGTGAGTGTGTCCAGAGAAAAGGATTACCCCAATCTGGGACATTTCTGGACTCACAAGCATTGTAAAAACATAGTAATAATTTTCTATTTGTGTACAACCTAGCACTGAAATACAGGAAAAGAGCAGAAGGAGTCAAGGTGGAGTGAGAGAGTTTGGTGGTTATGCCTGGTTTGACAGATAGCACACCTTCTCATAAGTCTAGTTTCTAAACCAAAGGAAACTTTGGATAAACAACAAATGATATATAAATTTTCATTAGTCTTGCTCATTCACCTCTATTTTTGTGCCTCTCTTGCAACTACCTTTGCATGCTCCTCTAAAATATGTCATTTGTCTCCTTTTCAAAGTCTCTTTCTGACAGAAATGCCTTGAAGAAGTGAGTCAGTAAAATATTTACCAAAACTTCCCTAAATACCAACCATCTCATGGTGGGTAAATACTGATGTAAATCAGCGTGACTTATGATAACTTGATTTATTTCATTATTTCAAACTTTTTCTCAATATTTTATTACAGTGCATTTGGAAACAGATTACGAAACCTTTCTAACAAGCTTGTCATGTGAATTTCCCGTGTAATCAATAATTAATGATGGCTATATCTGAAGCAAAGCTTTCAAATTCTTTAGTATTTTCTAATCATATTTAGTACTAAATTTTTGGTTGGCGTTTCCTGCAAGTGAGGTGCTGCAACTTCTTGCATTTACTACTACTTGTTGCAAGTCACACAGACCTTGGATCTGTTCACTAGAAAATAATATTGTTGCCAGGATTGTTCTTTTTCATTATTCCAGTTTTTTGAGAGGACGGATCTTCCTGTGTGGCTTTGAACCTCTTAAGTCAGTTTTGTTATTTTTGTTGAAGACCACTCCTGGAAAGCTTTCTGTTTGTTCTCCTGCCCTGGGTAGTGGGGATGTTAAAACAGGGGTGCAGCTGTCCATATGTATAAGTGGGAAAAAAATATTTCATTTTGAACACAGCTCAATCCCTTCAAAGACTGCTACTTCTCTTCTGAGCCAATGTGATATGTGAGCTGGGCTTTCCCCAGAAATGGGTAGGACTTCCAAGTTAGTGCGAATGAGATTGTGGTAGTGTGGGACCAGACTCGGAGCATACTCTGGACAGGCTCTGGCCATGTCCAGTGTGAGCAGCTCCTTTTTTTGCTCTGGAAGGTAGGGTGGTTGAGGAGAAGGAAAGAGCACGTGATCAAGGACAAAACAGGAGGAGGTGAGCACATGACAGAATTGAACTTGGCACTGTAACAGAAATGTGAACCAGACGAATCTCCTAAACACTCTGCCAATGCTGGTTATGTGGGTGGGAGCTCAGGTGCAGGTGCAGTGTCCATTCTCCATGAGGGACTGACCCACGATTGCCCCTTATAGTTAAAACAGAAAGGGAAGAGTAACTTACCCAGTTAAGTGCTAAAAGGACTCTGCAAGTGAGGAGTCAGGTGAGAAAAGGTGACTAGGATAAAAAATTGATTAGGGTCATATTGGGATACTAGTGAAGCAGAATGTTACGTAGAAAATGAATGCCATTAAAAACACTAGAAGGAGTACAGTTTTTGTACCAGAATACAACTGCATTATGTTTAGCAGATGCCTGCTAGAGTACTTACTCTCCCACCTCCAAGATTTGCCCCCAACATAAAATCTGAGATGAAAATATGCTGCCAGTAAATGTTCTTTTTAGCAAAATAAGAATAATATTGATTTATTTATCTCTAATCTAGTGTCCAAAATGTATTTGGTGTGTGAAAGATCTGAGACAAAAAAAATAAACCTGATGTTGAGCCTAAGAGATTAAAGTCCTGTTGCTTCTGACCTTTTCTCCCTCCTTAGAGTGTTTTTAACACAGGCTTTGGCCAAATCCTATTCATGTTGGTGGGATGATTTCTGTTGCCCTCAGTCAGTTTTTTCTAGGAATGCACTTTATCATATTCTCTCATAACATTTAA
The DNA here is from genome assembly GCF_026979565.1 of Vidua chalybeata. Taxonomy (NCBI): domain Eukaryota; kingdom Metazoa; phylum Chordata; class Aves; order Passeriformes; family Viduidae; genus Vidua; species Vidua chalybeata. Next base: position 29,006,630 of record NC_071532.1, on the reverse strand, counting down.
TGTCAGGTTTTAAGATCAGCTCCAGTAGCATGGCTTGAAAAGTGACAGGAATCAAGTCCTTATGCACCAATTTTTAAATATTCAAGTATCAATATTGAATTTTGACCATTGTTTCTACTCTCTCATGTCACCTACAGGAATGCCAAGTAAAACTTTATACTACAACTGCAAATGCTGGTTTTTTTTTGCTTCTAATGGTTCTTCAAGGCTGTGAAATGATTTATTAAGACAGGATCTGTATCAAAGAGATTACAGATCAGAAGTACTCTGATTAAAGTATTTGGCAGTCCATGTTTGTTTCAAGATATGTTAAGAGACTAAAAGAATGATCTATAAAAAAGAAGTTACTGTAATGAGTAAAATATTTTTCTTCTTAAGTGTTTCTAAGAACTTTTTCTAAATTATACATTTAACCTCTTCAAAGAATTAAGGAATTACGTAAACACCTGCACAGTTTCCCTTGCAGAAAATTCTACAGTACTGCCAAATGAATTCCAGATAAATCCTTCCTGTTTTTCTGTCTCATTGTGTATCAAAGTGATAGCTAGCATGCTATCCAGATCATTGCTTCAGCCAGAGTTTATTTTCTGGGTAGATAACACCTTAGAGACACATCATGAAATTGAAACATTAGCAAAACTTATAACCTAGATGTAAATTACTGGTCTTTGAAAAATTATTGAAGTTGCCCCTAACCTAGTATGTATAATTTTTTCAGGTCTCACAGACCCACCTATATTTAGGTGTCATGAAGGCCACCTAAATTTATAAAGGGTTCTGAGTTATCTCAAAGTATTTACATAAGTGTACCTAAACATGTGTTGCCTAGATCCAATACAACAAACTTTGGAGCATGTGGACACACTTTAAGACTTCTGCAGTTCATCAAGAAGCCAAGGCTTTGACCATGTGTCCTCAGGTGACTGGTTAGATAATATTTGTACACCTCTACAGAAAAACAATAGGTTTGTATATTTGTGTAAACATTAGGCATTACGGTTATTATTTTTCTTTTTGCAACTGACATTACCTGTTTAATTGTTGAACATATTTATTGGTCACAAAATCTGTACTTCCGTGGTCCCCTCCTCTGTTTTCTGCAGAACTTACACTTCCTGTGGAGGAGGAACTCTGTGCTGTCCCCATGGAATGGGAAGGACTTGGATGCTGCACTGAGACTTCTCTCTTCAGCCCTCATGAGCAGGTGTGCTGACCTTTGCTGTACAGGGCTGTGTTACGACCTGCAGGAAGGGTCCCTGCAGCCATCCCATACCATGCAGGGTCCCCATACCGTGCCCTTATGCAGCACGGCTCGTGGTTCAAACTGCACGTGGGTGCATGGGGGCACTGGGTTTTCTAAGGGGAAGCTTCTGTGAGGAAGCTTTGGCCCATCCCTCTTTGCTCCAAGGTGCTCCATACAACAAACCCAGAACTAATCTGAGCATCCACGCCTGGGGAAGAGTCTGCCATGTCATGCAGGACACAAAACTGGGTTTTCTTCAGGCTTGCAGGAAGGTTGGGACAGTGCAGGGCTTTGTAGGCTGTCTGCCCCTGTTGGCTGAGGGGTGGGGGTGTTTGCTGGCCACCAGTGGCCATTCCTCTGCCCCAGTGGCTCCAGGGAGTGACACTCAAGCCAGAGCCCCCACACCCTCATGCTGCCCTAGGCTGGCTTCCTCTAGAAGGCCATTGGGCCTGCCTTCCAAAACTAGGCATTTCTTGTCCATCTCAACAGATCTTGGTTTAATCTGGGTGGCGAGTGTTTACAGATTATACCCTCTACTTAATAATGCTTCTGTGACAGCTGTTTTGTCCAGCTTTCATCATGGTGTAAATGTTTTTAACCAAGGAGCCTTGGATACCTACAACATGGTAGACTTTCTCATGTGTTTGCCAATTTGCTTTTTATTTCTTTAGGAAACTAGCTGAATTCATAATGTATAGTTTTTGCCCAGAAACTAGCTGAATTCACAATATATATTTTTTCTCCCTAGTTCTGTTTCAGGGTAATGTTTAATCCACTATTTGAAGCAGGTTTTTCATTCTCTTCTCTGTAATAAATTACTAAACTGAAAGAAATGGAACTAAGATCCTGTAGCTTAAATTCGCTGAGCTTTTGTTTTGAGGTTGAACAGTGAATCTTAGAAAGCTTGTTTTTCATTTGTCCTGAAACCTTGCCCCTCCTGCCTCCTTCTTTTCATGCCAATAAAAGGTAACCAGAGACAGCTGGGGGCTCTCTTTCTGCCTCCCTTGAATGGGAGTGTCTTCTGAATGCCTCTTTCATGTACCTGCACAGACCTTGCTCTGCTAAAACGCTACGGCCGAGGTTCTCAAAGGCTGGGTAGGTTTTCATTGCCTGCATTTCTGGTCTGAAGCAGACTGAGAGAAATGAGTGTTAAGTAAACGCAGTGGCAGCCCTGCCAGCGTCAGCATTCCAGCCTGCAGTGCTGCTCTGGACGAGGACACTGCCAGCACAGACTTCTACACATCCAGCTGTCAGAGGGTTGTTTTACTTGCTAGCAGTTCAAAAGAAGAGGGATGCACGGCAGAGCAAAGATGGGCAAGTCTAGTTTTTATGAGGCTGTTTATTTTTTCTATAACAAGTGTGTGGTGCCTTATGGATGTTGAATGGGAATTTAATACAGTGGTAAAGTAAAATTGTAAACTTACCAAGTCTGTTTTCAGCTGCTTTTGTTCTGCACCTCTAAGCATCTGCAGAAAACATGTTCAACAGCACTCAGACACTTCTGTGAATTTATATATGATCTTATTCAGCACCTTCTGCAGAGAACAGATCACCTCGCTGCAGCTGATTGAAGTTAATAGAAAATGAAGGTGTCTGTCTTTCCATAGCAGGCCTTTTGTGCGTAAAGTCAGTGCACACAGGCTTTTAAGTGAAAGCAGGGGTTTATTTTCAGCTTTATGTCAAGAGCATTTCACAAATCCTATGTTGCAGTTTAAAGATCAAGATTTAGGAAACACTGATAGTTGACAACAGAGGGGTGTGTATCTGGTGATTTTAGCAGTCAGGGCAAATTTCAAACACCCTAACATCTAGCTAACAGTGGAATTTACACATCGAAGGATTGTGCATTCATAACTTACTAATAACAATGTCAGGGTATTGTCTGTTGTAGCAGGCAAAAGAACCTGCACTGGATGAATCAGGCCTTTGTTTGCACAAACACCTAGGCATTGTGTAGGCAGGAAAATTTTCCCCCTTCTACCAAAATAACCTTATTCCTTTACCACAGTAGGAACTCATATAAATTCAAGACCTTCCCAAATAAAGACAGTTTTATTCAGGAGTGAGAATGTGTGCTCAAGTAGTTGTCTCTCAAGAAATATAATGTGGCTTATGCAGATCCTTCCACTTTACTTTCTTCCTGTTGCTGCCTCATGACCTAGAGAGGTTACTCCTGTCCCAGCTGCTTGTTCAAGGTCTTTTGCTGGGTGATGCCATTCCCATTGCTCTGTCATGTAGCTGAGGTACTGCCCTTCCCTTTTCACTTCCCCTGAGCCAGTGGCTGTAGCTGCAATGGAGGCATCTTGAGACGTGTCAGGATTACCTGGTTAGGGTACCTAGCATGGGTGTACTAATGATGACCAGAGTAGTGCAGTGGTGATGTTAGTGTTGACTTCTCAGCCCAATATCTATTATATTAGGAAGAAAATGACAGGTGAAAAGGGTTGTCAGTGTAGATATAACTGTAGAAGTATGAATGCAGTGCACATATTGCTCTGCAGCCATCCTGTGTCACCCATGACCTGTGGCAGACACAATGGGCAGGCACACAGAGATGTTCTGCAGTGGAGGTGGGCAGGAGGGCTGGTTGAGCAGAGACAGGAGGTGTGTGGCAAACAGCCCCACCAAACCCAGCCAGGCAGCTCCATCATGCCCTGCAGCACCGTGTGACTGTGGCTCCTCACATCAGCATGATTCTGGATGCTCAGAAACATCAGCTAGAGTAGAGTAGCTTGCCCTAATAATTTTCAGCATGAGTTCTCAGAGCATCTGAAGTAATGTTTACAAAAACGTGTCTGTAGAGTTACTAGTCTTCAGCTGCTGGTCCCGGAGGAAAATCCACATGGGGACATCAGAGTGACCACTGATGAAGAATGCAACAGCTTCTTGGAAAAGGGATGTAAAATAACTTTAGCAGGGCAACTTTTCTGTGTACTCAAACCAAGGCTAATACACCTTGAATTTAAGGTAACAGCAGCTATAACTTTCTGAAAATGAAGACCCTTTTCCTCTTTCCCCTTTTTTTATTCTTGCAAGTATATGCTACCACATCATTAGGATGTCTTTTTTGTTCTTTTACTCCTGATCGATGGTGCAGTGTTATTTGTTTAGTCATTATTTTTAGTTTTTTATGTAGCTGTTTGTTTATTGAAATGAACTGCCATGCGGGCACCCTGATCAAAGCAAAAAGCATGAAATCCCACGTGTTGCACTTTTGAGAGCAACAACAATGAAGCTAACCTTTCACCCTTGACTTTCTTTTAACCCTAATTTTGAAAGACAGTAGCAAACAATTCAGCTAACTTCTTAAGTAAAAGAATATTCAAACTAGCTCGATTGTAATGCAGTGTTCTTTTCAAGTGAATGGAAGGTCTCGAATAATGCATACAAACACAGAGGCTGGGTAAGTTCATTACTTTGGAGTTTCTGGTATAGTAATAGCAGTGAAATGGTTAAAAGGCTGACTTTAAAGTGGTCACAATTAGGCTTCAAAGTTAACACCCCACCCCACTGAGATGAATGGGAGCAGTTGACATTTCTTAGTGCTATTGTTTCAGTCTGGCTTGCTATAGCTTCTAAAATAAGACAACAGTACATCTGTTTACATTCTGCTTCCGCAAACCCAGATGGGCTGGAAACTTCATTGTTTTTTAAGTGGAAGCTTGGATTCTGGAGAATACAGCAATATCCACAGGGTATCTGTAGGAAGAAGAGCTGAAAGCCGCCTTAATCACAGACATCTCCCCCTTCTCTGTAAACTTCCATTGTCCCAGGACAAATCTGTAAACCACAGGGAGAAAAATAAAGTAATATATATTTGAAGTACTTTTTACTGACAACATGACATGCCCACAATAACTTCTCATCACGTCCCTAGCATGCAAATTTTCATAAATGGATGTGACGTTTTGAACTTTTTTCTCTTTCAGTAGTTTGTAGAAGGTAAAGGTCCTGCATTTTTCTGACTGTGGTAGCTTCTCTTAAACCTCTCCTAACAGAAAATTCTTCTGTCTCTAGAGAAGCCAGAGTTTCACCTAGGAGGGTTTGAGACCAGGTATTACTTTATTCTCATATGGGTAGAATCCTTTAATTTACTTCTGAGAGTGATACAAAAAGAAATAAGATTTCTGAGAGGAATGTTTTGCGTTTTTCTGATACTTTGGTACGGGCAGCTACATTAGCTGGAGTGAGATCTTAGGAGCTGGAATGGATGAATAAAGGTGCAAGTGGGGCCAGAATTTGGAGCAGATGGTCTCTATTACCCCATGCCTCAGTTCGTGTAGGGAGTACACAGTGTCCTCTCAGACTTTTGTTGAGGGGTCGGCACAGTGGCAAACTGCCCTCAGTAGCAGCCAGAACCCTATGAGAGCTCCTCTGATAAAAGCGACCCATTAGATATGCTTAGGCTGTAGATTGAAACCAGCTGTGAATCTGTCGGAAAGATTTTCCTCATTTTGCTTTCATCAGGGTGGAAAGTTTGTGGCTTGTTTTGCATATATATGTATTTTGGGCTTCACTGCTCTGACTTTGTGAGTCCTAGAGCCTGCCAGTGATAAGAGCTCTCATGCATACAGGCTCCTTTTGTATCCTGGCACTCAGAGATCCTGCCTTCCTTTTGCGCATGGACAGCACAGCTTGTGCTTTGGAAGTGCCACTGTGGGCTCTCCCAAATGGTGTCTCCCAGATTTCAACCCTGGGTTAGTTGGATGGTGAAGGCAGGCGTGCAATCTGTGGTCTGGGCTCATGACACTTGTTTCCTGCCGAACTCCAAGCTGCATTTTCATCTGACTATAAAGCACAGTGGCCCTGAGCCTTGAGACAACCCTGAGGTTGTCTGAGACAGCTGTGGGCATTTCAAGAGTGTAAACTGTTTCCTCTCTTTTTGTTCTCCTCAGGTCCTGTGTTATGTGGAAGCACGCACCAATCTAGTCTGGATGAAGAAAGTACGTCAGAAAACCCAAGAGGATTACTTGCTTTGAAAATTTCTCTCATGCAATTGTTTTATCTTTCTAATAAAAAAAATTGCTTTAAAAATAAAATAATGATAAGTCATGCTGGGAAAACCAATTCCAATGTGATAAAACTCTTACAGTGTGAAGCAAGAACCACTCAGTTCAACTGCAAGGAGAAGGACATGTTATTTAATCACACGAGGGTTAGAGAACAGCATCAAATATGCATCTTTTATCTTTGTTTCCATTTTTTTCTAGTCCATTTCTGACTGGATTTCTTTAGTATTACACAGACTTGAGTTACATCTTGTGCATCTTGTGGAAGAAAATATGCATCCTAATAGTGCTTTTGAATATAGTTAAAATGACTTCAGCAAGGCTACAGTAGGTCAGTGGCAGAGCTTGGAAAAGAAGTTAGGTGATGTTTTGCCCAGTTCTATATATTTTAATTAGCAAACTGGCCTGCCTCCCTGAATTGCAATGGCATTGTGATACCTAAATGTTCAGAGGCCTAAACTTTATATACTAACCCTAACACAGAGAATTTCTTGAACAGACTTTAAGAAAATATTGCTATAGCTTCTTTACCAGTTGTGCTCTAACCTGCTTTTTGTGTGGTATTCAAGGATAATTTTGACAATAGAATTATCTTTTAGGGAATATAAAATACCAGTATTAAAAGGGGTAGATCTAGACAGGGCAGGAATTTGCTGTCAGGATGATGTTCTAAAACAACTTCTGAAGAATTAACATGCTACAAAAATAATTTTTTTTTTTAATATTATGCTCTTTTATTTTTCTTTTAGAAAAGAAAATGAAGCCTTCCATTATAAGACTATTTAGTTTTGAGTAAATTGCGTGTTTCCCTTTTGTGGTGTATTTCTTTAGTCAATTTATTTTTTGCATGCCTATTGCTCCCAGTCTCAGCTGGTCTGATCTTGCTTGCCAACTGGTATTTGCCACTAAGATGCAGAATCATAGTTTTCTTTGAGAAGCTTGGTACATGATGGCAATCATTGTCTCATAGAAGAGGATGAAGGATACAGACGATCACTCCTGTGGGTCTCATGAAAAATGCAATAGAGAAAGAGCCCAGCAAATTGAAACAGTATTTTTCAATTCATGAATAGTAAAAATTCGAATGTCTTCCCAAAATAACCCTGAAGTTTTATTTCTTATTGAAAATTCTTTCTAAAAATCCCAACAAAACAAAACAGTTGATATTTACTTTATCATCCCAAGTTAGGAAAAAATGTTGAACAAAAAAGTTTTTTATCAGATTGAATTTCCATATTTTTTTCAGCTCTAATTATGATAAGGTTGTACAAGGAATAATTTTATTCTTTCTATTCTGTCTCATCCTTTTTCCATCCTAGACAATGAAAATAGTTTAATCTAGCAGCTTTTGCATTGTGGTCTGTGCACCAGAGCTGGCTTGTAAAACTTTTTCTTTCAGCGGTTTTATTGTTCAAGAACTGATGCTTCCTGTTACTTCTCGCCATGCATTTTGGTTTTGTGAATGAGTATGCTTAGATAAAAGAATAATACAAATCATGTCTATATCTTTTGTACAGCTTTATGTTATAATTAAATAAAAATTATACCAGAACTGCAGAGGTAACAACTCTTCTGAAAGACTGAGTTAACAGGAATAAGAACAGTCAGCAGTGAATAAGAGAAATCTGGGATGCCTTCACTTCAGATATTCAGCAAGGGAGAGGAAACACCACAGGTAAAACATAAGATGGAGTGTTGCTCTTACTGCACATAGTTTAAACTTGATGGTGTAAGAACTGTGCTTTGGGCTGCTTTTCAAGGAAGGGAAAATGAATGGGGTTTTAGTTCATGGCAGGGACTAGCAAACACAGTAGGATCAATTGCATTTTAAATAGATAAGTGAAAGCTGCATGATCTTACTTGCTGTGTCATACTGATTTTCATTTCGATTATGCCTTTTACATTTTTGTTTTTCTAGTGTTTTATGCTTGTGTAGTTTGAAGGTTACTGTGTACGTGATTAGATTCACTCCCTACTGGGATATAGGCCAAGATATTCAAAGTGATTTTTTATTTTGAGCACCTCCATTTTTTAAGGGTCCAAACCAGAGAAGTTTTGGGGTAGGGAAACTCAGTTGCTTGTGTGGTTTGTCAACATGACATGGAAAGACAAAAGAAGAAAAAATGGGTGTGAACAAAATCCTTGTTCATTTTTCATTGTGTCGGTGTCTGATCTTTGGTTTTCTGAATCAAGCTGACAAGATTTGGGTACTGCTGTCCTGGAAACTGGAATATGTACCTGGCCATGATCCAGGCTTAAGGAATTAAAGCTGAGCAGTGACATCACCCTGTCTCTCCATTTCTCTTCCCTAACCATGATGCCTTCAGTTTTAACTTTCATATTTCTCAGATTCTGTGCTGCCTAGGTATGTAGCTCTGAGCTTCACATTAGGTGTCAATAAGCTCTCTTCACAGGGCAGTTAGAAAAAACAATCCCTTTCCAGCATGAGACTAAGGACAGCTGTTATGACCTTCAGGTCCAAAAGTATAAACAATGAAGAACTGAGGGGAGCAAACAAGGAGGATGGGACTTCATAACCTGAAGCTGTAACTGGACAATTAACCCCAATACGCAAAAGTTCCAAAACTTATAAAAGTGTGAAACCTCGTGACCAGTGGTCCATTTTGTGACCCTTTTGGGTCCATCTTGGGTGTAGCCCTGGCCAGGCTCTTGTGCTGCCCAAGGTGTATCCTTTTAAGACTTAATTGATGCCTTTATTCTCTTACCTCTGTTCAGTCTCTGTTCCAGGTTCAGCCTCTCAAGGCATCCACCTCCTAGCTGCCCTAGAACTTTACCAAAGATTTAGATGCAGTCTTCTGGTAAGACAGTGGTGAGATCAGTACTGACTGTACCATATGTGGAATAGGCATAACAGCTATGCTGGATATGTATTATAAAGCATAAAAAAACATATGTACTCCATTTCTCTGTCCATTGTGTGGGTGAGTCTACCCAATACAGGGGTAGCAAGAGGACATGCCTTCTAAAAGGACAGCAAGAGCACAGGTGCTGTCAAGATACTTGGCTTAGAATTAACTTTCCCCTCAAATTCTTTCCTGCCAATACAGAGAAGTACAGTTTGTGTGCTGAAGGAACTGCATTTATGAGAAATACTTGAGCTGAATGAAAAAAAACCAAAAGTCCTGGAAGCCTTTCATTAGGTTCTAGCTTTTTGATTGCCTATTTTTAGGACAAGATGTCACCTGATATAGCTCCTTTAAAAGTGCACTTTGGATTAAGGGAGGAAAAAAGCAGCATAAGCTGTGAAGTCTTAATTGTTAGAAGTACAACAATAGCTTAGAAACAGACTGTAAAGCCTGGTTTGACAGCTGGAGGAAGGGATACTTTATTAATAGTTGTAAGGAATGGGTGGATAGGACTTAAAAAAGGCAACAGGGGATATAAAAAGAAGCCTTGTAATATGAAACCATTGCCAAAACCCCTCACTGAACAATTTATGAAAGAGCCTGCATCGCATAAGCACCAAGTTAATACACGGTGAACAGGATTAAAAGCTTCTGACTGGTGTGCCTCGCTGAAAGTGAAGGTGGACCAGTGCTGCAGCCCAGATCTGCTGTGGCAGATCCTTTAATGGGCTGGAAATGGGCACATGGGGCTCACTGGCCAACAGCCTCTGCTTTTGTGACTCAAAGTTTCTGTCTGGCAAGCCACAGATGACTCGCCAAAATACTTCAGTATTTTACAATCTGGTAAGTCCCCTAAATAGCCTTGCAACTGATAGCCAAATTGCTCTGCTAATATGACCTGAGACATATAACTCCAAACGCTCATTTCCTGTGGGAGGTGGCAAGGAAGATCCCCCCTCTACAGAGATTTCATGTAGCTAAAATCTCTCCAAATTAAATCCCCAATTAAAGGACAACTGCATGTTTTCTGTGGCCAGCAGCTGACTGCATAGGAGATAATAATGGGAATGCAAAATCCCTCTTGTTCCTCTAGCCTCAGCTATAGGGCTTTTCTGATTCCAAACTGCCTGGATATCCAGAGAAATGTCCCATATTAGACTATGATCGTCTGTTTATGACATATCCAGAACACTTCAACTTGCTAGCTATTTAAAAAAAGAAGTCCTTAGTTAAAAAACCCCAGATTTGGGGAAGGCCTTGGAAGCAGAAGGGCTGTAGTCGTGGGGAAGTTTTGATCTCATTGGAAATCATACATCCATAAAATCGCTTTAGTGCAGACTTCCCGTGTCATGCCGTGCTGACTCTGTGTGAGATCTGACATTGTTCTTCACTCTTTATTAACGAGAGATCAGGAGGGCAGGGAGAGGGGAAACATAAACAAAAATGTCAACCTGATTTTTGGCATTGTACAAATTTAACCCAAGTTGCCTGTGCCAATCCTAATCCCTCCTTTCAGGTTTGTCCTTTCCATGTGGGTCAGTGGCAACTCAGTTCCTGATACATCAAATCCAGAAACTTGCTGAGACTGTCAGTATCTCTGGCAGCATCACATGATGCAGATGACACTTATTTTGTCTGTGGCACATGGCAAATTTGTTCTCACGATCAGAATTTTCTGTGGATGTGTATCAGTGTGGTTTCCCTTCTCTGCTGCTCCTCTCAGTTGCAAGTGTGTTGCACCGATAGGAAGCATTATTTCTCTTCACTTTAGCTTTAACCATGTTGTTAGGTTTCTTTGCTTTTCCTAGAAGATTGTTTTCCTCTTTCACCAGTGATCTTAGCCAGTTCACAGTGCTGATGGGAATTTCTGCTCCTGCTAGTCCGCAGCACATGTCCTTTCTATAGTGTTTCTTTTCTTTCTGTGTGTTGTACAAAGCAGGTTTCACCTTTGATAGCTAATTTTTGTTTGCAAGGGGAACAGACAAGCTAGGTATTTTCTTGAAGTTTTTCCTGCACAACCTTTTTTCTTCACCTTCTTGCCTTCTTTGTGTGGCACCAATACTGGGAACAGCAGAGCTGCCAGATGAACGGACAGATGAGCTTTTGTATTGTGTTTCAGCTTTACTCTGGGTGGTATTTAGAAGACCAGCCCTGCATTCATGAGGCATTTCTGAGGTTACAGGTGAAGTAAAAATGCAAAGGTAGATATTGCTTGTGGCACTGATGGGGAGAACTGGTGTTGCTAGGATGGGAATGGAATTGCATTTCCATGAGATGTCTGGGACTTTTTCTGCTGGATTCTTTCCTTTTATGTACAAACAAAATGTTTAAGAGCCTACCCATTCAAATGCTGTGTAGGAACTTATCCAGGCTACTTGCAAAAAGAGGGTGATTGCACCTGCACTAATTGATAATTTCCAGGGTAGAATCCATTGTGGAAGAGTTTGTAGAATGTGATCAGGAGGAAAGGCAGAGACAAATTCTCTTTGGTGTAACCATGGGTTATAGACCCACAGTTTTCTTATCAAAGCCATGTTGGTGTGTGACAGAAGGAGGGAGAACACCCCTCCTCATCCTGTGTCAAGGGGCATATGCTTATTATTGTTGGCACAGCCTGAACTCTGGTTGGATTGGCTCCCCCTTTTTGTTCAGGTATGCTTTTGGTGATTGTACATCCTACCCATGAATGCTAAATCATGGTTTGATTCCATGTGTCAGCTGCTCCATACTGAAATATGTTCATCAGAATTTCCAGTTTGGTCCCAGGGAGGCCTTCCTTACAGTTTTCTAAATGATGAAAAATTGGTGTTAGAAGTGTTTCAAACCATACTTCTAATCCACAGAAAATATCTGTTACCTTAAAGGAAATAGTTCAACCTTATTTGTTCTTTTTACTCAGTTTAGGTTTGAAGGGTGTTGAGCGTTCTAGCTATAAGAGAACACATTATTGCTTTTGTACATTATTGCTGTTATAATCCAGGAGAAACACATCAGGACCCACTCATTATTTAGCAGTCTAGAAATATTTAAAATATAAGGTATCACTTGAGGCTGAAACTGCAGTCCATCTGTCAGGAGACATCTTGCTGCTGTAGGAGAGGTAAGGTGATGCTGTGATTTGGGAAACAGCAGGACCATTACTTCCATGTCTGAGGCACAGTCCCAGTATACAAGGGCCTGTACCCTAATTTTTTTTGAGGTAGGCAACTCTTAAAGTTATCTCCCTGTCTTTCCTTTGTTGGCCTTTTTACTACTTTTAGACATTCAGTTACCTTTGTAAGTCTTCTTTATGGTTATATTTGCTAAAAAATGCAACTGGTTTGGATTCCCCACCTAAATAACTTGACTGAGAACCTACAATACTTGCTGTTCTCCCTCTTCTTCAAAGTTAGACTACAGTTAATGAAAACTTGCAAGTGGTTTGTTTTTGAGATTTTTTTCTCTTCTCTCATCATTGCAACCTGTGCAACTTCCTTATACTTCCTTGTCTTTCTTTAAACATTATGCAGAATAAAATATAATTTTTCTCCTTACTTAGACTTTGAACCCTTTGAAATGAAATCAAGTGAGTTTGCCTGTACTTGGTTGGAATCTTAACAGCTTCTACTGTTTTGCTATGTAGGGAGTGCCATAGCTGATTAAAATAGATTTGATCTTTTGTCTCTAGATCAGCAGATGATTTTTAATCTACAGCAGTGTCCCAAAGTTGTAAGGTAGCACTGCCCACTTCCATAGGAAAAAAAAAGTAATCACACCTGATTTAGGCTGATTTAGTTTTGTAAATCCTAGTGAATAATGCGGAACCTATCTGAAGTGAGTCTGTGAGTGCAGCTAGGCTATTGACTTTCCTCAATTCTGCATAAGCAGAGAAGATAGAAAAATCCAAAGTACTGACAATTTCATCCCTGTCTCTAAACCCAGGACTGAATATCATAAGTGCATATCTATCTATATCTATCTATATCATATATCATATATCTATATCATATATCATATATCATATATCATATATCATATATCTATATCTATATCTATATCATCTATATCTATCGTCTATATCTATCTATATATCTAATGTATAGATGCAATTCTGTACATGTGCTCCATTGGTTCTTGCCTCATAGGTTAGTAATATGAATTTGAACTCTAATACTTATATATACATGTGATAAGCATAAGATAAAAATTAGACAATGCCTTGCAGAATTTGTGGTCTCAATGACAAGATTTACCCCATATGAATGCCTACAGTATGGTAACCAGCTCATTCCTCATCAGATAGTTTAAGTTCATTCATGTCCTAATAAGTGGTAACTGCTCTAGGAAGCCCTCTAAGCTTTCTATAACCAGATGTGCCACTAGTAATCTTTCCAAAATGTGATGTCAATGGAGCTGTAGCTGGTTAAAGGGCTATGCAGGGCAAAAAGTGGTATTAGTGGCTAATAAAGGCTAATTCTTCTGCAAGCAAAATTAGCTCGCTTCACTAGCTTGTTATGACTTGAAGTGTCTGGCCATTGAACTGTGCATCTGGCTCATTTGTTGCTCTCAAAGAGATCCCACCCTGACTGACAGCTGTACTGGACTGGAAAAAAGTAGCCCAAATGAGTGAGAACAAAAAGACTTCAGTTTGTGGGACTTTAGGACAGTAGCAATCCATGCAAAGAACCTCCATAAGAAAAAGAGATGAACCCAACAAGGAATGTGAGTGATATGGGTCCTGGCTCTGGGCACTAAATTTCCTTAACTGAGCAGTTACTACTGCAGAACTTTGTGCTCACAGATGCTGTAATTGATTCATGTTATACGCAACTACACAAAAGACACAAATGTCCAGTAACTGGTTGCAGCAACCCTAAATAATCACTAGAAACTTAACTTCCAGTGAATTCCAGATATTGTGATGTGATAAAGTGATTAAAACAGCACCAGAATAGCCTAAGCTCTGTGGACGTGTATTTATTTTTACTCACTGGTGTTTTGGGTTAAATGCCACATCAGAGTGTTTTTATTACAAAGTTCCTGTTCCTGCTCAATGCAGCTGTACCTATTCTAAACTCCTTCATCAAAGGCAAGCAGTTCCTTTTTTTTCTTAATCTCACATGAGTGTACCAAGAGCAGTTTGTCCCTGGCTTCCTTAAGTTTGCCCTGCAGAAAAGCTTTCTTAAAATCTTCCCTTCGTCCATTCTTTCCTTTGCACATACTTAGAAATGTGTGTGCAGGTGTATAAACATGGACACATACATGTGCCTATGCATATTTTAATCAGTTTCTGCTTCAGCCTACAGCCTTGTGCATGATCAGACTGGGAAAGGACTCCTGTAAAAGATTGCTACCAAAGAGCAGCAAACTGCTAGCTTCCTTGTGCGCTTCTAAAGGATTTTAACACCTTCTTTATTTATGAGATGTTTCAAATTTCTGAACTCTGTGATAACATTTTGCAGGCAAATGTGCACTGAGGTCAAGACTGATTATTTTTTCATTGTGGTATTGTTTTCGCAGGTGATTTGACACTCAATGTTAAGACAGGTCATCCAGAGTGACAGGTTGGTGATGTTGCCTTTTGTGCAATTAAGCCCTTGAACATTGACCCTGGATTGAGAGTTTATAGAAACCACATGGAAATATTGGTTTATGTTGTTAAGTAAATTTTGGGTCCCAAACTTTTATTCATTATGAAACAGTATTTGAGTTAAAAGGAGACCTTGGACTAATGAATGAGTTTGGCTTCTGTAGTATGCCTTATGACATGGCTTTCTTTGCACCAGAGACTTCTGTGAAATGCTGGCTCCCTGTTTTGGTGACACTGGAAAGGGAAACCTCTCAAGAGAAGACCCATAAGTCCAACTTATCATGGCAGAAATGACAAAGAAGAACTTCTATAGAAATCGAGGCTTTTGGACTTTTCAATCTGTATTATTTTTGTTCCTTGTGAAATTTTTCTATTGAATAGCCATAGCTGGGTATGGCTTGGATGCCCAGTCTTGTCAGAGGATGAGAGATGGTCAGAGATAGTAATATAAATGATCTTTGCTTACTGAGGATCTCAGGAAATCATGCAAGGGAAAAATCCCAGTATTTTCTTTTCACACCAAAAGGAATTTTTCTCATAAAGTAAAAGAAAAAAAAAAAAAATAAAGGCTATTTTACCCAGACATAAAGACATACTCAAGAATCTTGTAGAGCATAGTCTAATTTATGTTGTTTAATGATGACTTTTCACTGGAAATATAATTAGAAATTACAGAAAAGAGATCTTGTAACAACAGGGACGATAGACAGGAGAACTGGAGCTAACACTGGACTCAGAACAAGACTACCCAGTCAGTAGATGCATTTGAGGAAGTAAGTTTCTCACCATGGTACATGAGAGATTGGTGCTGAAGTGTCCCCCTCTGCTTAGATGCCATCACAATTAGAATATGGCAGGAATGTGTTAATGCTGCAGACCATGCTCAGGCTTCAGGAGACAGTCACTCCTCTAAATCTTAGGTATAGAAGTATTAGTACCATGTATTACCAGCAAAGATCTGTAGAAAATTTCTAAAGATACCTTGACTGAAAAGTGAGAATAGTCTGTTTCATGCTGAATCAGACAGTTTCTCTGTAAGGAAACAAAGAAGTGCTGTAATAATGTAGGATGTGGCATCTTCCTGTCATTAGCAGTGTTCTTTCTGTCAGTTTGGATCCCCTAGTAGAATAAATCTCAAGTTCGTTAAGGGGAGTGGTAGGTTGGGATGCTTTTCATCCTTTACACATTGTGGTCACTGTGGCCAGCGTTGTTACCTGTCCTTCTCCTTTGCCTGCTGAGGAAATTCAGCTCTACATGAATATTCTTGATTGTGTTCTGCTGGTATCACTCTATCTCCATGGTTTCAGTTCTTCTTGGTAGCCCTGTTATCAAAAGTAAAAATGCTGCTCAAACTTTGTTTTTGCTTCTTCAATCTCCCTCGTTGCTTCTACTGTAATGCCACATCTGTACTTTTTGTTTTTCCTTTTCTTTCAGTCTGCGAAGCTGCTTTTGTGCAAAACCACCATGCTACAGCAACAGCCAGCAGTGATGCAGTTGCCCCAGTGCTAAGTTGATAACACAGAGAGCTGAAGCATTTCTACTTTTGTGCTTTGAACTCATTCTCAGAGCTGGTTTCATGATTTGTCTCATTACCATTGATTTGCTTTGTACTCTTAAGTGCAACTGCTCATTTGGTAAGAGAGCAGCTACATTTCCATTTTTCCCTAGCTTAAGCATAGCAGCAGTAATGGCCACCTCTCCCTGTTTTTAACTTGGCAAACTTCCCAGAAAGATGTGTACTTAATTGTAATTTGCTCTCTGTGGTCGGCAGCAATATCTCATCTTTTAGTATCTCAACAGCACCACTGTATTTAACTCTGTGTGTGTCTGATCTCATACAGAGTAACCCTGTATTTCAATTAGGTTGACTATATGCAGCAGAGATGTCCACATTTATTGTTTATACAATTAATTTCTCTGTCATTTGCTGCTTCATCTGCTTTTCATGACTTAAAAACAAACAAACAAAAAATAACCCACCACTTTCTTTGGGAAAAATATCATCATTTTCTGGGGAAGGCTTCGTCTGTGCATTTCATGTATTGTACTAAAGCTGGTTTTGAATTAGGTAGAAAAGCAATTTGTCAAAACTCTTCAAAAGAAACTATGAAATGTCCAGATCATAAATCCACGAGAGGCACAAAAGTGGGAATATGAGACCTGCAATATGTAATATGAGTCTTTTAGTCTAACCTCCCCTATTTCCATCCTGGTGCTAAATGTACTGCTGACATCCTTGCAAGAAAAGAAACATGCTGGGCTTGGACATCAGTGTTTTTGGCAGAGCAACAGGCACCCTTAGTTTAGGCTTAGCTTCATTTCTGTAAATTTTCTTGATAATACATGAAAAAGAAATGTCAAATTATTGTATTTGTGACTTTGATGGTGACGTTTGGCAAATACCAGATCGTCTTAATAAAATGTTGAATTTTAAAGCCAACACTTCAATTAAAATAATATTTCATATAAATAAAACTGAAAACTTTAATTCCAGGTACATTTCATGCTCTTCAGGAACTCCTGTCCTGCATAAGAAAAATAAAACTTTCATCTGAAGTGCATTATTAACTGTTGTAAAGTAAGAAGGTATTCCCAAAATTTCTAACTTGCCTGCAACATTTGATCAGCTAAGTCAGCAATCTTTTGCTAGCCACTGTTGGATTGTATTTTATGTGGGAGACAGATAACCAACCCTGTGTGTCCTGGAATGAGCCTTTCCCTACTGTTGGTCATGTCTAGTTTGTTTTTTCATATCTCTAACCTCACGGAATGTAAGGAAAAGTGATAATGTTGAAAAAGGCCAAATAAACAAATTCAGGTTGAAATTCAACTAAAAACTCAACTTGTGTTTTTTTGTGTGTGTAAAAATAGGATGTTGATATTGAAATATTATTATCCATCTTTTCCAGATTTCATGTCTTTCACCTATCCCCATCTTTCCCATCCAGTTTTATAATCATGTTTGGTCATGCCCAAACTGAATTTTTGGGGAAATGTGTGATTTGCCACTTTGAACAGAGAATCCATCCAGTTTTGTAAATAGCACCTCATAAGGAGTTTGCGGTAGCTTCTGAAATATTCCTGTGTTAATGACAGGACTTCTGGTTTTGAGCTTTTATATGTAACTCTGCTTTGTTTGACGATACTTAACTAGAGATGATTCCTGATAAAAACATTGATTTAGCTTTACAGCAAGCTTTTCAAGATCTCTTTTAGAATCCCTTTCTATTGCCATTCAATGAATAGCTCAACTCTCTTTTAAAGGCTTTTATCTCAATGTTCTAGTTAATTAATTTAAAACTCATCTTTAATGAGTTTAAAATATTACATATTGGATGTACGTTGATTATGAAATCAAGTAGTTTTTGTTAATGTGATCTATTTCAACATGTTTTGTTTAAACAGTAAGTTTCATTAAATAATTATGAATGTATCACAGAGTAGTAATACATTTTATACTTTTTTAAAATAAGACTTAAAATGCTGCCCCAATACATGTGGATTCCTAGCATCTGAATCTGATGTATACCCCAGGGGTAAGGACCAGCATGTGACACATGTCAAACATGGTGGGTCATGGCTCTGGTGTGGGTGTACCCACAATTGTCTGACTGAGCATTGCTGTGCCCCTTCTTCTCCAATGGCAGAGCCTCAAGTGGGAGGTCCACAGCATCAGCTTTCCAGGGGAGCATCCTTCTCTCTGGCCTCTGTGGGAGACACTTGCCTCTGTTCAGGACCCCCCATGAGGCTGTCACCTCCCAGGGGATTGCACAGCTGTGCACTTACTGTGTCTGTCAGGTTGAGATCCCAACTCTAGGGTGAGGAGGTAATGCTGCCCTGGTGATGCCCGTGGGCAGCATCACTGTGTGGCCAATCACGGCAACGTGATGAGAATTATAAGTCTTTTCTGTGTTAGACTAGTAGGATTTATAAAGTTGTGAAGTTCTCCTTTTGTTTTTTCCATTCTAGGCCCTACAGTGACCTTACTGTTGGCTGATTCCAGAGAGCCACCTCATTATTCTGAGTTGAAATTTCTACATCTCCAAAATTAGAGGTAAGGATCAAAGTATCTTGAGAGAGTGGGATGAAATATACCATGGTTATTATGATTATACTGCTCACTATTAATATTAGAAAGGGAGATAATCTGTTCTTATATTCAGAAAGAATTAAATGCCATGAAACTAGTGGAATTGTAACAATAGCATGAGGAATGCTGGTAAAATACCAGCATGACATGGCTTGAGTTAGAAGTATTATATTTTTTGCCACATGTTAGAAACCACTAACTCTGGTGGCTACTGTAACTTATTAAGAATTGTATGGGAATCTGTTTTCAATATCTGTGATTTAAAAATATCTTGGAATGTAACACTGGAAAAGAAAAAGAAAATATATTTCCTGAAATCTGCCTCAATGCCATTTTTTCACTGTCCAATTTCTGCTGTTCTGGTTTTCTGGATTTTTTTTTTTTTCCTTTTTTGGCTCTTTTTTCTTTTTTTTTTCTTTTTTTCTTTTTTTTTTTTTTTTTTTTAGTTATGATTTTATACACAATTTCATCATTTTCTCAAAGAACTGACATTTGTCAGAGGTCACATGCTGAAAATTACCTGTGTAGTTATACATGCTTCATTTTATTTTCAAAGAAACTATTAAGCATTTCAAGAAGAATTAATCTTTCTGATTTCTGTAGTACAAAATATTAAGGAAACTTGAAGTGTTTTCCCTGTGCTTCTGCCATGTCTATAGATTATTTTGTAAGTATTTCAACATTACTGCTGAAAGGATCTGATTAAACATGCTAGGCTTTTTACAGTTCCTATGGCCTCTACTTAAAGTGCATTAAACACTTAAATCTCAGCCTAGCTAAACTGGAATGGATGCTTTAAAATAAGGCTTATCTTCCATTTTGTAATAAGGAAAATGGTAGTGCTACTAATGTCATCATGGCCACTTTTCCTCATAAAGAAGGGAAGCAGCTTTAACTCATGGACAACATCGTTTCTGCCCTGTGGTCTTGAAAGCTCAGTGAGAAGAACAGGATATCACTACTGAGTCAAATTTTTAGCTTGGATACAGATTTCCTCTGTGGCTTAGAACAAGCTATTTCTTCCTCATATGTTTTAGCTTACCAGCTATATAAAACCTCTGAGGTGCATGTGCTTGCAAAAATGCTTTAAAGAGGTGAGGTGAAAGTTTAGAAGTTCTTTAAAAGAAGCTTCTGTGAGGCCTCAGCCTGCTTCCATATTTGTCAATGAAAGTTTTACCATAGACTTAAGTGGCTAGACTTGGGTTACAATAATTTTCATTTACACCAGTGACTTCATGCAGGTATTTGTATTAACCAGGCTTTTAGTCTCCCTGACACCTCATTCAAATTAGAATTTGATTCTCCTGATCTGCTGCTCTGAAGCATTGAGGAAATTATTTAATTGCCTTGATTTTTCTCCTTTCACCCACCTAAGAGCATATGTTCTGTCATCCTCAAATCATACATAAGAAAGCTGCTCATACCTGAAATGTCACCATATTTAACTGGTTTTGTCTAAAGCTGGCAAGATCCAGAGTTTCTGAACCTCAAGAAGAATGCTTTCAGACATTATTCCCTTTTTAAAATAAGGGATTCTGGCCTCAAAAGCATCACCACCCTCAGACATGATATGGAAGTAGGTGTGAGTCTGTTTATAAGCTGTAGATGATTCAGTAGGACTTGAAGGTTAGTTATCCCATCCTGAGAGCACTTTAGGCCTTCCAGCAAGGTGTTCTGGGCAGGAGGCGAGGAACAGCAGGGTGTACTAGCACCCATGTCTGCTTCTGAAACTGATACTGCCAGATTGTCCCTGACAGGTTCAGCACCTATGTGGGTCTATGTACTGCTGGTGAGCTGATTATCTTCTCCTGCTGATTGATCCTGGGTGTCCCATTCACCTGTTGGCTTTCTCAGGTGTGTGGTGGGGTACCCTGTTGCTTTGCAAGGCTCAGGTGGATAGCTTGTGTGGCCAGAGGTTTGCCCATATACAGACTGTCCTTAGTAGTTTCCTCAAGGTCACTGTGCTCAACTTCTCATTGAGCTTACTATGGTCTGAGCTTCAATCTTCCGGAGCTGGCTGAAGCAGATAGGACCTGAATGATAACAGGCAGCAGCCCAGGAGCATGAGGTTTCCTGCTGTCCTAAAGACCATGCAAATATTTCATGCAGGAGTGACTTCAAAGTGGCTTTTCTCTAGGCTGCACATCAGTGCAGCTGTACCTGAGAGGACAGTTCCATCAGAGAACAGGCTTGTCTGCCTACTTCTGTCAAAGCCTGCAGTTACATGTTCCAGGTACACATTTAAGTATGTGGCATCCTCTAGTTATGATCCAGGGAGAGAGACAAATCTAAATGCAAAAACAGCTATCCCAGCAAGTTCAAACTTTTCTCAAAGTCAGGTGGTGTCTAGTGGCTCTTGAACACGGGAGCAATATTTCCAGGTGATTTGTATATAGTAGTAATGCTTAGCAGCAAATTATCAAGTAGACAGATGGAGGCACAATAAGAAAACTTGCAAGTACAGTATTCTGATTTGGAAAATTTTATCCTCATTGTCAGGAAAACAATTCTCCTAGTGGACTTGATAGCATAAAAGCACTGTAATTTTAGTAATGTTATTTTGGACATCAGAACTTCAAAACCTAAAATGATATGAGGTATTGGAACAAATATATGCAGATTTTGGTCTTTGTGGCTTCACAGAATTACTCACACTTCCTTTATTTAAGAAAACAACCACATTTCTCACCTAAAAGTGACAGTCCTACAGTGAAAAGAAGAACTTAAGTGCTCCTTGAACACAATGCTCCCAATGCACAGGCAGAGGTTAAAGGCTTCACAGCTCAGAGGAAATAGCACAGTGGCTAAAAGCTACCTGGGAGAGGTCAGCTCTGGCGCAATTGTGAGTTTTTTGTTCAGTGGTCATAGCACTTCTTCTCTAAAACAACTTATTTAATTGTCACTACAAGGGATGAATGGCTAGATGAAGCAGCTCTTTTAGAATTGGAATTTGGCTGAGTTACTTTTCATGGGTGGAACTGAACTAGAGAAATGGTCAAAAACATTTGAATGATCTTGGCACGTTTGGTACTGTGTAACTACTGACAAAATGTAAACAATTACATGGTAACTAGAAAGATGCATGCCAGGTTAGTAGTGTGAGAATGCCTTGGCAAATTAGACTAATTGACTGCATGGGATGCATTCTGGTACAGCTCCCACTGGTCATATGAGCATGTTTGATGGGAATGTGATGTGTCTGGAAGCTTGAGCAAACACAGTCTGAACCAAGTGCTCATCCCGTTAATAGAAAAGACTCCCGGAGTCATACTATCCTGATCCAGCTTTCTGTGTGTTCATGCATCCTGTTTCCTGAGCCATGAAGCTGCAATGACCAGTCCCTTGCAGTCAGTTGTTCAAAGACAGGATAAACATGTGTTTAGAGGAATTTGCAGAAGCTATCAGGTGCTCAATACTTTTGATTTAATTAGCATTTTGTGAAAATCCAACCCAGGGCTAAGTCTACCAGAGAATTTTTGTGTTCTAATGCACCTGTAGAATTTATCCAGAAAAGATGTACTATACTGTGCCAAGGACCATGACTGGGTACCTTGGGAGGGAATATACAAAACTCTGCACATACCAAGGAAGAACCTGTTAGTGGGTAGAAATTGTTTGGAGGAAAGGTAGACTTAGCTTACTTTACCATTTTCTGCATTCAGGTTGCAGTTCAGCCTCCTTTATTTTGGGGTGCTCAGCCATGAACTGAGTGACACAGCTTGGTGCTGCATGGCTAACAGTCTGCTGTAGTTACCCAGTGTAGAAACAGCTTCCCAAAGCATTTTAGCCAGTTTTAGACCCCCCCATCAGCTCCTAAAAGTACTTCCTTTTCAAAAATGACAATTCACAGCCTATGGTCCTTTTCTCCAAGTTGTCTTCATTCTCTTTGAAATAAATCTCTCCTTCCTTGTCTTTACTTAAGTATCTTAGAGTACACCAGCCTCCCAACTCAGTGACATTACTGATTCTGATGTACTATGCAATTTCTTTGCTCTATAGAGTCAGTCTCTCCAACTGTTGTCTCAACAATCAGCGTCATTCTTTTTTGGAGCACTGATATTTTTCAGCTCTGGAAACTCTTACATTTTCTAGAATGATGAAAGATCCACATAATTGGCTACTATAACAATTTATACAACATAATCCATGAGAATATACATAATGAGAAAGGAAAACTTTAGTCTTGTTTGTGGTCTTTTATGGTTATATGCAGAAGTACTGTAACTGATTTTAGATACATGTTTTAAAAAGTTGTCTACATCTTGAGCTATGTAAGAAAATTGATGGTAGGCTTGCAAAATAAGGTCCACGGTATGCTGTTGAGATTAATTCAATCATGTTAATTCCAGGAAGTTTAAACTGACCTCTTATTGTCTGAAATAGAGAGTAAATGAAAAAGAGATAATTGATTATTCTCATTAGTTAAGCAAGCAAGCAAGAAGTGACTCGAAGCATTGTGAGGAAAAAAATAGAATTATATATCAGGGAAAAGTTTATAAACATAAGAACTCACAGCCAAGGAAACCAGCTGACAAATGAACCTTTGGAATCAGCACTGCTGAAGATATTCAGGGCTCAGCTAGACATCCATCTATCAAAAAAGGATAAAGAAATCAGTCCAGCCACAATGTAGGGATAATACAAAAGGGTTTCCTGCCAAATTTCTACCCCAAATAATGTATTATTTAGTTGGAATGGAAAAGGAAAGCACTTTGGCTTGTTAGATCTTTCACTGATAAAATTTTCTTTATTGTAACTGGAGTGTGTATATTTTGCTCTAGTTTCAGACACATAGACTCTAGCCTAGAATGTTTTTATTTTTTTGCATTTAAAAATTTGGTATCTTTAGAATAAAAAAAAACTCTTACAATGAAAAATTGTCTCACAATATCTTTTCTTTTCACAGCAATTTTCCAGATGTAGTCAGATTACTCATACCAAGCCTGAGGAAAAACTGTCAGTAAGGTATTTATTTTTTGCAGGCTTAATTAGAGGTATGAAGGATGGTAAGACTGGAGGGTTAGGATAATAAGGTTATAAAGGCATGGTTAGCTTTTTACCTCTATGTCACAACAGGCCAAGAGGGATATTTCCCATTCATTACTCTGAGTTACTGTTCAGATGGGTGGTAATGACCTACTTCTAGTGGGTAGGCAGGCAACACTCATACAGTGGAGAGTTCAAGACTAAACTGAGCTGGCAGACTGAGACTACTGCTGGGGTTCAGATTTTTAAGCATATCTTGACATTCAAGTAGTTGCCTCTTGCAGTTTTGAGGATTTGAAAGCAGTCACCTTGAGCTGAAGTAAGCAGAGTTAAGACACCTAAGGTCTTTACAGAAAGCTAAGTATACATTTATCTGGAACACTGAACACCTTCAAAATTGTAACCTAGCACCCTCACCAAGTTTTCCATGAACCTCTGATTCACCACTTTTCCATGCAGCCTCAGTAAGTGTCTGATTTTCCCATTGTTTATCCCAGCACATGCTGTAAAGGAGAAGATGGATGGTGGTGCCCCGGCTTTCAAGTGCTCTGCTGCAAGCGCAGTCTCCTTTCAGGGCAATGTCTTCCAAAGCATCAGTCACATCAGAGAGACCAGCCTGGCACAGAGATGAAGCAGATACAGTTTTGAAGAGGCTGTTTCAGAAACAGAATTAGATTTTAATAACAAATGAATCTTCAGACTAGTACTGAGTTTCTGCAGATGTAACATAGAATTTAGGATTTTCAAGCCATAAATACCTTGCATTCCCTAATTTATACTGTAAAAATTAATACTAATTTCTAAGATGTGCTGTAGAGTTGATCAAGGCTAGTTTTCAAAAGCAAGTCTGCCACATTATCACTGCATTATGAAAAGGTGTCACATGATATAGGAAAGGGAAGTATGAATATCTGCTATCTGATGTACATGATTGAAAAGGAAAATCACAGAGTGAAATGATCAAGCCACATTAGCCAAAGAGAACAGATAAGTAAGGGTATAACACTGGAACTGTGAACAATCAAGCAGAGATTACACCTGTGTGGAATTGAGCATGTTTCTTAGAAGTGACCTAAAATGTTGGCAGTAGAAAATGTAAAAAATCTAGCACTGCTTATCAAAGAAAATGTTCAAAATGCTGTATGGATAGGATAATAATCATTAATGTGTATTAAAAGAATGCTATTTTTGGGTGTCACTTGAAACTTCTCTACAAATGACACAACTTAGAAGCAAGGAGATTAATTGTCCTGGGCTCTGATTTGGCTCAGGTACATTTGTGCATTTTTTGCCCTTCCACCCAGCTTCTTGCCACAGCTGTGATGACATCCCCAGCTGTGTCCCAGAGCTCTCACTGCTGCCCTACCAGCCTGCCCTGGCACCCAGCACACCCTTCTCAACCAACACAGGCAGCAGCTCAGGCATGTGCTGGTCATCTCCTCTCTCTTCCCTTTTGAATGTTTCTGTGAAACTGCATGTGCTCGAGTTTGTAAATATGAACACCAGATAAAACTCTAGAAACATTCACCATAGAAAGCTTGCTTTTAAATGTGTCAGAGTCTCTATTTGCTGTGTCCCTTCCTCCTCTACCATTGAGAAACCACAATGACAGGAAGAGTGCACCATTTCCTCCAGAGCCCCATTGCTGCTCTCACTATCTCACATTAACCTAGAATCTGCTCTTTCAGTGTGCATGCACTTTCAGCTGCACAAAATGTGGGACTGACTTGTACATTTTAAGTCAATGAAATAGGACATTTTGGTAGGGGAAATAATCAAATTAGGTTATCACAAAACAAGAGCTTTTATAGTTGACTGTTCAGGCAGTGCTGCTGACTGCTGAGCTAGCTCTTAGTAAGAATGTGCAAGTTGTGCTATTTTTACTTGCTACTTGTCTAGTACTGGACTCATTTGGAATAATTTATTCTTGCATATAGAGGTATATATCTAGAAACAAGAATTTAGAGGAATTTTCTGTAGCTAACAGAATTGTCACAAGAATTCATTGAGAAGGAAGAGAGAATACCGTGCTAAAGGAAGCTTTGAGTGGACTTTAGAAAAGAGGCCAAAATATATTTGACATTCCCCTCAAAATACTTGCATTTTTGCCTATGAAAAGCACACTTCATTACCCTTGTTATGCCACTTCATAACTTCTTGTTAACTTGTTGTACTTTACCCACTCATCTAGTTCAGTGGTTTTTATTCCCTGGTTTTCAGCCACTACCCTTTTCCCACTTTCAGTCTTTGCAGTTTGCACACAGACACCATCTGGCTTCACCCCTGGCGCTTCCTGGACAAGGACAATCTAGTTAGCCTTGTGAAATCCAAACCCCAGGCAAAACAAAAACTGTAGAAAACTTCCACAAGACGGGCTTTGTCACTACTCTGTGAGGGGTAGCTCCATTACCCAGAGAAGCTGTTAGAACAGAAATCACACTTTAAGCACTAACTTATCTTCTCAACCATCCTACTCTTTCCCCCAAGCTTTTCCTTTCAATTTACTGGAATTACTGCCAGTCTTTTCTGGTCAAGAGAAAGTTTGACCACTGTGTGTGTAATTACAGTAGAATATCATGTAAGAAACTCTGTAAAATGCTTGGAGTAAAGTAGATTAAGAACAGATTTACTAAAGAAATTAGGAAGTCATTCCAGTGTTCTTTTCTGTTCTAAATAATATAGTGAAAATAAAGCTCTGAGGCAAGATTCTGGACAAAGTCATTTCTTTGAAAAGAGACCACAAGATTCCTGGTCTTCTTAATGGAGAAAACAGAAAGAATTGGTTTGGGACTCTCAAAATGCTGATCCTTTTGAACAATGTGGACAAGTACAGAATGTTGTCCAATGTATTCATCCTTGAACAGAAAGAAATCAAATTTCTCTGTACTCTGACTGTCTCATAGGAGCAGAAAATGAAAATAACCCCTCCCTTTCTTTTTTATGTTTGCTATGCTCCAAAGTTTCTAAATTAATTTATTTGGGCAAGGCATTTTGATGCGTGCATCTGTTTTGCCCTGAGAAATCATGATCCAGTTGCACAGTTCAGTGGTTTTGAGCCAGATACTCTTTTATTTCAGGCTTTGGGAATCTAAAGTCAATAGGCAAATGCATATTTCTATAGTTGCATTTCACTAGTGATGGCCACAGAGTGAAGATTAAGGTAAGTTCACAATAACACAGCCATCCTAACTTCTAACCTTCTTCTTGTAACCACCCAACTTCTAGCTTTCATGGTTGTATTCTGTTATCTCTCCTGACTTTACAGTTACTCCTGTGTGTCTTCACAGGAAGAATGCACATCACAGTCCTGCTCTGACAACATAGGCCCAGGGAAATAAAGAAGAGCAATTTTTCCATTATTGTAAACTGCAAAAAAGGTAAAAATACAGTCATTCCCTTCTCTGTTTGTAGTCAGAGGATTGAAGGGGAGAATGTATAGAGCAGTAGCTGGGTACCAGTGATATAGATGTTAACTTCCAATCTTGTTAAAAGTCCTGTGAAAAGCAGCTTATATTGCTGTCTGCCCTCAATATGACTAAGGCTGTGTGATATTTAGATGATAAAATACTCTCATGTAAGAGGTAGGTAGCATATTAAATAAGGTTTTTTTGCTTTACAGCATTCCCCAGTGAAAACCACAATTTCACTTTGGTTTGATGAGCATGCTGTGATGGCATGCTTAGGTTTACCTTTTGAAATTATTGAAGAGTAGAAGTAGACTGTGTACTGTTAGCAGGGAGCAATGTGATACCAAATTTCAAATTTTGAAGTAAAAATATTTCAAATTTTGCAGTCTAGAACTGGGTTTTTATTATATTTTGAGGTTTCTTCTAAAATGGTGGCCTTTCCAGTCAGCAGAGATAAGTCATGCCAGTGTTCTTGTGTCAGTTAACAAACTCAGTTATTTATAAACAATCTTAGAAGAGTGACCTTTGAAGGATGTGAGATATAAATCAGCAATCTCTGTTTCTAATCACGGTGGATGCACAGGTTCTTTTTGAGCTGTAATGAAGAAGTTTGGAGATGGAGACTACAAATATTTGAATTAATTTTGATGTTAATTTTTCAAATTTCCAAGGTATCTAAGATGTAGCTAATAATAATTGCAGGCGTTGTCTATTTCTCCCAGCATGTGGCATGAAAGTGGTGTGGTCACAGAGCTATGCATTATTTACATGGTGTCAACACGTCAGCAAGTGGTATGGCAGTGAGCCAGATTAAATCACTTCTGATTTTAAATACAGGACACTGAATAATGACGTTGTGTCACACTTGAAGACACTGGAATCTGGCAAATCAGCAGCAGCTTAGTGTGTCAAGCTCATTTGGATGGCTTCTTCCCTTCCTGAATGATCACAGAATCAAAATCAAGGTTCAAGGAAACTGTATAAAGTTGGAATTGTTTTATTTCCTTCCAAAGCAAAAGATTTTACCCAGGAAACAGAAACTTTTTGTTTGCTTTCTATAAAGATGTCTCCTGAGGTCACTGCTCTCATGCAGGAGTGTTTGCATCTGAGAATGGGCAATGGTGCATGCATGGTGTATGTTTGCCATTAATCTTTGTTGTCTCTGTAAGTAGCAAGTCTGGTATGATTACTTTAATCCATTAGTTTTTTGCAGAATCTACTCCAACAGGTCTGTCATCTCAAACAGGAAATGTATTTTTGAGAGACAATCACATTGTGTAGAATAGGGGCTTCAAGGATTTGAGGTCTTCCAAGAAAATCTTGGGCGCTGCTCTCAACCATTGCTTCTGCACCAGCTCTGAGTTCTGTATAACCCCTGGAGCTGGTTCACCTTTCCAGCTGGTAGGAAACCAATTCAGCAAAATAAAAACATAGATAGATTTCTGTTGGTTTAGTAATCCAATTAAATTCATCGAGGAGCCATGTGAAAATCAGAAACTGGAAGGGAAGGGATGGGCCTGCATGTCAGGGAAGAAAGGATGCATGGGAAGTGAAGGGAGCAGAACTGTTAGATGAATTTTACCATATTGTGAAAGCTCACCCTAGAATAGTTAATGGACAGTGAGGGAGCTTTTAGAAAGTTAAAAGAAGCATCCAAAATACTGGGATTCATTTTGCCTTGTCACCATAATACCCTTTTTATGAAGCTAGAAATATGTGTGCTCATGAAAACCCTTTGCTTTTTTTATTTTAAAATATAATACAACCATTGGAGTCTGTGCACAGTTCTTTCAAGTTAAATGCTTAGTTCAACATTCCACTTCCATTTCCTGGTAGAAAATGTTTTATATGAAAGCAACTTTAACCTTTCAGAAGGGTTCATTTACTGTTACGTTTGGTATCAGCTTTCCAAAAAAATGCAGTCTGCGTTTGGCATATTACAGATTCTGGTTTTAATAGTGGTTTAGGGAAAAAAAGTCATATGGCATAATTCAGAAATAAAATACTGCAACAGAATTCTCTCTATACATGAATGCACCCCGTGAGTGAGTGGTTTAAAGTCAGTTTGATCACTTAAAGCCAAGACATGGGCTCAAGCTATCTATGAACCAGCTGGTAACAAATAACACATTCAGCTCTCAGCCACAGGAAACTGTTAGGTTGCCTTTTTATAGACAACTACAGCTCTACAGCTCCTGAAGCACAAGGGAATTTCATATGGACTTGGAAAGAATTGAACACCTACCATATGCACATAAGGAGGGGTAATAAAGATGAAAGGCCAGAACTGAGCTTTAATTTCTATTTTTCTTCTTTTGATTTATCATCTGCTTCTGCATTGCTACGATTTTCTTTGGCCTAAAATTAGGGAGAAGATGCTTGAATTGTTTAGTTTGATCAAATCAGTCAAACTTAGGCTTCCATCTCACCAGTGTAACAGATGCTAAACATGAAACCTTAAAGTACGTGCTTTAATTTCTTTATGTCTTTATTGTGCATTCATTTCTGAAGTGCTGACTGCTGTAACAATCCCCTGCAGTGGGCAGTTCCTGGCCATGGGTTGCTGTAGTCATGGTGAGGTGGGCATTGAGCTGGTAGAGCTGTATCAAGGTGATTCTGAACTAGAGCGAGGGCTGACTCCTTGGGTGCAGGGCCATATAAACATATCTGAGTCTCCTTTGGGACCTCAGCAGCTCCTCTGCAAGTGCTTCAGGACTATCTCAGCTGTCAGGTTGGCTCAGGAGTCACTGCACTGTGGTTCGTTGCCATGTACGGATGTATTCTGTGAGTTATCCTCCACAGGAATTCTGCTGTCAATAACCACTTCTTACAGAAGAAAAGGACCTTCAGACAGGCCTGGCCATGAGTGAGACAATAAAGGCTAATCATCTGTGCTGCTGAGCCTCAGCTTCTAATAAAGGACTCAGAACTTGTAAGTGTAAAGCTTCAAAGTAAGTACAGATTTGCAGAGGGAGGGCAGATAAGGGGGTGTAGCCCACCCATCAAGACCACCTGGTCTTAATAAATGGTAGCAGTCAGCCTTTGTGCCACATGCTCTTTCCATATCCTACTCGTCTTCCAGGGAGTGAGATTTCCAAGAATGCTGCTGGCAACGTATGTATCAAAGTCGGGTGCACTACAGGGTCTGCCAGTCACACACAATGGTTTTTGTCACCCCTGGAACTGCAGCAGCTGAATCTGACCGCAATGGTCAGAAGCTGAACCTCAGTAAAATAACACTTCGGATATTTAATATCTGATGATGAATGCACGTCCAGTACTTTGAAGATGGAAAGAGCTGCAAAAATGCAGACTATTATTTTATCTGGAAATGTGTTCTGTAGCATCCCAAAGAACATTCGCATTTCTTATTCCTTTTTTGTGCATGTGCAGCTCTCATGAACTTTCAGCTATGAATCCGTAGGGGAATAATTTCATTGTGAGACGGCGGCTTCCATTCTATCCTGAAAAAACTGCATGACAATCACAGAAAGCTACAGAAGAAAGTACCAGTCATTGTTTGAAAGCATTGTGGCGTATGGAGATGGAAAACAGAACATGGATTTGCCTCCACATTTTATAAGCTTCTAGAAACATGAATGAATGAGAAACAAATGCAAAAATTTGCTTAAAAAAATCTTAAAACTTTGTTGCTTTTACAATAAACAAACCTGGCAAAAAGGGTGTTAATTATATTGAGTATCAGTGTTTAAACAGGTAGTGCTATTCCCAGTATTTTTGGGTTGCCAGCTCCTCAGTTACTCCTCAGTTGCTAACAATGAAGTTATCAGCGACTGGAACAAATTATGAAGAGGAGCAGTGAGCTTACCATTTCTTGAAATCTGCAAACTGAGAGGGCTTGATATGCCTTAGCACACAATGGATACAGCTGGGTGAAATTATATTGCTGTGCTACAGAGAAGTACATGAAATATCCTATGTGGTCCTTTCTAGCTTTAAGAGCCATAGTCTATATTTCACAAAGACCTTACAAAGAACTCTTGGAAGTAGCAATCACCACTGCACTAATCTGAATGCATCTTCTGATTTCAGG
Source organism: Vidua chalybeata (assembly GCF_026979565.1). Taxonomy (NCBI): domain Eukaryota; kingdom Metazoa; phylum Chordata; class Aves; order Passeriformes; family Viduidae; genus Vidua; species Vidua chalybeata. The sequence continues at coordinate 28,975,405 of NC_071532.1, read as the reverse complement.
TTGATTATGCCAAATTATTAAAAAAATTACAGACTGTAATGTTTCTACATGTTTCTGTCACAACAGCTCATGTTAGTAGCATTATTTTACAATATTGGAAATTTGGTTTTGGTGACTAAAGAGACCCTTCCTCTTCCCTGAAGAGCAGAATGTACTTTAGTTCATGAAAGTGTGTATAAACAAGTAAGCATGCAGGCTGCTGCTTTCCTACCTGATCTATTGTAGTCAATAACATCAATAAACTAGGCTCACTCAGTGCAATAGAAGACATCCCATGAAGGAACTCTGAGGATATTTCTCATTATTGTAGATGATTTTTTAATCTAAACTTCCATTTTCTTCTCCTTGTAGGATAATCTAGCGCACTGTTTAAAAGAAGATTTTTTTTTCCTATAGCAATCCTGCAATTGAAAACAGCTTTTTTTGCCCCCTCCAGATTTCAAGAATTTTGGGGCATCAGGCACTGCAGAAACCTAAATTCAGTGGGAGAGTTGAAAATTTGGTGAAGGTGTGCCTGACTGACCAGCTGGACATGAGAAGAACTAGTTCTTCAATGCTGACTGGGTTTGGCAGCACAGCTAGGACTGCATAGTTGGGATGTCCTAGATAATCCTAGAAGAACTGAAAAAACATCATGGTACAGCTTTTCAACCATTTCCGGGAAGGTTGATGATTTTGTATCCAAAATGGATATGCATTTGGAACTCCAGAGGGAGTTTTTAAGGTTTTAGATTGTAGTCAGTGGCTTTGTGTCTGTGTCTAAACTCCCTTAGAAGAAGACGTGGCCATCTTCTTCTATATATGTATGTTGTGCTTAAATAGATGTCTCAGCTGTCCCTCAGGTGGAGGGCTGTTGTCAAACTTGCTTTAGCCAAACACACTGTGTCAGTCAGATACAGGGATGGGACCACAATATGAAAGAACCCAGAGGAAATTTGATAGTTTGTCCTATAGGAGCACTCAGATTGCTTTGCCAAGCAGTCTTTTGTGGTCTTAAGTTTCATAAATTTATAACCTGTACTGATTCAAATAAGTTCAACTTCTTCTTGTTACTGTGCTTTGTGCTTTTCTGAGAAGATGATTGGAAAAGATGGATGCTGAAAAAGAGGAGTTCAGCCTCTAACTGATCTTAAGTTTTTCAAATATATTATCCTTTAAAAAACCCCCACAACTCAGTTTGCCATAATAGTTCCAGCATCAACAGTCAATAATCTATTTTCCATGCATTGGCCATAGTAAAATATAACTGTATATATTTAATGACTTGATTTCATTAATCTAAAAGAACAGTTTGGGATTGTTTTGGTTGAAGTAACTCCTCCATTTTAGTCCCCGAAGGGCTAGCTGTGTAATTTTTGTCCAAAAAAGTATAATAATATAAAATAAATTAAAAAGGTCTCTAAACATTTAAAAGGTTGGAGAACTAGACTATATTTCCATTCATCAGGGGGGGATTCTCAAAGGTAATTTTTGAGCTGCACTGCAAGGAAACTCGGAAGAGCTTGAACTGCTAATGTTCCCTTTGCTGTGTAGGCATACAGAACAGTTTTTTTGTCCTACAAGTATTCTGTTGATTTTGAAATTTTAGGCCTGGCATGGGACTCAGTGAATATATGAGTGACTCTAGAAACAAACAAACATATTACATTTTAATGGTGACCCCTTTTTTCTTTTTTTAACCTTTTAATATAAACTAAATTAAGTTTCAACAGGAAAATATGTTTTCAACCACAAACCCAAGAGTTTTTGTTTTAAAAATGTTGAAATGACATATTTCTAGAATTTAAAAACCTGGGTTTTTCCTTTTTTTTTTTTTTTTAAGACAGGAAATTCTTATGGGAATAATTTCAGTTTTGATGAATTGTCAGTTGTCACTGACACTGTCACAGTCACTGTGACTGTGTCTCTTCTTGTGAAAAGCCTGTGTTCACTTCCAACTCTAAACCCAGGCTCCCAATACTTTCCAGAAGTCTAAGGTATGATCCTAAGTTCCTATAACCTTAGTTGCTTTACTGATGCATTATAATGAGATGTAGATTTTGGGCAACTGTCCTTATTCACTGGTACAATAAGACAACAGCAAGAGTGGTCAGATATTAATTGAGATTCTTCTTTCTCTACATCTACTTGAGATTGGAATAGTTCTGTGGTTTGTGTTTCTAAGTTCCCCATATATAGTGTTTCATGTCAATTTTTGGTTCACAATTTGTAAACAAGTAGATAAAAGTTAGAAATTAATTTCTTTAACAGGCTCCCCAGGGAATGGTCACAGCACCTGGCCTAACAGAATTCAAGAAGCATTTGGACAATACTCTTAGGCACATGCTGACTCTTGGGGGTGATCCTGTGCAGGGCTAAAAGTTGGATTTGATGATCCTTGTGGGTCCCTTCTAACCCAGCTTATTCTGTGATTCCTCAGGTAGATGTGCTGTCTGTCTGTGTTATCAGGGATGAATCATGCTTCTGATGAAAGCAGGAATTGGGAACTGCCTGCTTAAATACAGGTTTATAGCTTTTCAGGCTTGAAAATATTTCTACTCTGTTGTTTCAATCTTAGATGAGAAAGAACTAAGAATAACTAAAGTAGATAACAAATTTAGCTAATAAACTATATCACAAGCTTTCCATCAAAAATGTGAAGGCAGTGTGTAGGAATTCCTGTCTCCTGTGGGGTTTCTGGTGCATTACACAGTTGCAGGAAGTTCCAGCACAACTCATTCTGAAGCTCCAATGGTGTCAAGGATGCACTTGTAGATATATTTGGATTCTCAGGTTTCTCTTTAGTTTCTCTTTTAATTTCTTTTCTTCCAAGCAAAGTTTTGAAATAATAACAAGTAGGCTGAGGTCCTTTTGGAATCTGATTAACATTGCCTCTGGGATCAAGATGTCTTCATTGCTAGACAGCTGAAAGGAAATGCATTGTCTCCACTGAAGTGTGTCTGTATATCCTGAGGAAGATATATTTATTATGAGAACTCTTCTGAGCTGGAGGAATTAAGTGGTCTCTGCAAACCATCAGCAGTCCTCTGTAGTCCCAGAGAGGAGTGATGCCTCATGATACATCTTTTTCCAATAGTTTTGAAAGATCTGTTCCACGATCCTTCCAGCCTTGGAAACCAGAGGTCTTTTCTATTTTCTGTGCCAAGACCTCCTTCCAGCTGTATTGCAAACTGGCAATACATGAAGAGCAGCTAGTGGAATATCCCATTAGCCTAATATATGGCAAGATGAAATGCCCTGCTCCTATACTAGCCTTCATTGTCACAGAGCATTCTGCATTTCATCCCTTGCTGACGGTGCTAATCAGTAGCACTCTTTTGCTAACCAGTTCATTTTGCATTGTTTCAAATCCCAAATTTGAAGCATAACACCAGTGTTATTTTTGGGCTGACTGAGCACCAGGCATTGTAGAAGATCAACTGAGAGATTTTGGCAATGGAGTAGGGACCAACAGGGGTGTGTGGTGCTTGCTGCCCTTTGCACTTGGAGTTTTCACAGGAGGCAGGGCTGTGCTCCTCTTTCTGTCAGGCACAAACAGCTTGCAGTTGAAGGCACAGGAGATTTTGTTTTCCTGCTCCTCTCATGTCCCATGAAAGTGATTGACTGCACTTTCATTTTGAAACTGAAAAGGAAGCATATCAGCTTGTGGTTCTGCCACTAAAATTTGGTTCAATGGCAATTCTTGTTTCTGAATCCTGACGATCACTTGATTTTGCTGATGTGTGAATTTGTACCTGCAGACTCAGTAAAATTTCAGCAGCTATTATCTGACACCAGTTTTACTCTCTCTCTTCATGCCTGTGAAATAAGTACTTCTCTATAAAAAGAAGAATGGTTCTTGTACACAGCTGTATGGCAGTTAAAAAAGGCAATTGTTTGGAGGCTAATGGTAATGACATTTAACTGCATTATCTACTTGGCCTGATTACAGCTGAGTCCTAGCATGTCCTGAATCTACAGCTACATAAAATAAGTGATAGAAGTCATAGAAACCTTGTTGAAAATAATGTCTCTGAACATCAAATAACCTCTCACAAGCCTAGTCTTTTATTTTGATCTTATACAGGTCTCACTGTTCAAAACCTCAACTGTGAATTCTCACTGTTGGTTCAGAATTAGGTTTGGTTGTTGCAACCTCATCCTGTCATTGCCTTGCTCAAGTAATATATTAAATATTGTGTAAATACTCATGCATGACTGTTGTCAATAGATAACATTCATCTCACAAATTGGAATAGTATCCTACAATCATAGGATGGCTTGGGTTGAAGGGACCTTAAAGATAATTTAGCTGTATTTTAGAATACAATGAAATGACTTTATATGTTTAGAAGGCAAATAACATTTTGCAATGTTGATTCAAGTACCAGCCAGAAGAAGGGGCAGTGCTGATAAACAATATTAATAGTTAGGCTTAATTCTTCATTAGCAGAAACACTTGATTCCAAAAAACTTTATATTGGCAACATTCACTAAGAAACTATGCTCTTGACTGTTTCAGATATTTGAAAATATATATATATATACTACCAGCTGAATATAAGCCTTTTCTGTTATCAGGAAATCACAAACTTGATGCTTGAAGAAGGACCTAGTGTTTATGCTGGAACACTTTTTTCCCCCACCTTTGGCAGCACACCTTCTAGACTTCCCCACTCAGGTCTGTTGTTATTCAAACAAAGACACCTACTATCATAGACTGGTTCTAACTTAACTTCATCCTACCTCAGATCCCACCTTCAGCTCAAATTCTTGCAAGGCAGCTTAGAATTTTGAGTGAAGAAACCTGTTTGTAATGCAGCTATGAAGGGCAGCATTTCACAGTGACTCACAAGAACAGAAGATTTATTATGTGCTTAGGAGATGTTACTTCTATGCATATTTTGCAAAACTGTAGGGAAATAAGAAACCTTCTATCCTCTTCCCCTGTAGCAAAGAAATTTGACAGCTGTGAATGGAACAGACTGAAGCCATTTAGAGATGGATGTTTAAATTGTACAGCATTGATGGGATTGTTTAATAAGTATTCTCTCTTTTTTCTTCATTACATTAGATTTGGCTTTTCTTGGATCACACAGTTTCTTGTAAAAATGTTACAAGCTACTATTCTGAATATGCCAAATAAGAAACAGATGGATCTCTTTAAAGAATAGTCTATCAGTAATATTAATGGGATCTCATGTTGAGGAACCAGGCACCTCCCTTTCCTTACACCAGCCTTCTTGGCCTGAACAAAGAGGCTCTTCTAACAATGACTTGCACATGGCAAAGGAGAAGAAGGAGGTTTTGGTAGCTGCAATATAAAACATGACATTTTTTTCTTCTCAGAATGTATTTTTCATGTGCTATACCCTTGGCTATTATGCACAAGGTTTCCTGTGTGGGCTGATTTGAACACAAGGCTTGACCCTGTTGTCAGTGTCTCTCTCACATCACAATTCAACTGTAGTGGAGATCCTCTGACATAAGTGTCATCCTCCCCAGTCAATACCATGTGGGTCTGTAGTCATGTAACTAAGAACCTTTGGAATAAAGAAAATTCCAGTTGGTATAGCAAACAATAGGATGTATATAATACTCCTTAGACATCAGCTTATGCATATGAGATTAGAACTCCAGGTTTTACATTATCTTTTTCTTTAGCAGAAGTGGCCCTGTGCTCTCCTGTTCTCTTGCCTTGTGTCACCTTTCTCAAGAAAGAAAGCTTAGTGGTATCAAAAGCTCATTAGCAACAGCTCCTCATACCACATAACAGATATATTTCTGTGCTGTGAACTATCAAAACCGGACTTACCTGCTGTGCTGAAAGCCAGAATAGCAGCTTCAGATATAAATATACTTATTAGACCCTCATGATACACTTGGTTTGTTAACTCCTGGTTTGTCTGTGAGACAGCCAAGTGGATAAAGACAAGTGTGAGACAGATTCAGTGATTCCTGTAGCCACCCCAGGTGTTAAATGGGTGTCATGGGCAAAGCATGTGAGTCACACAAAAGATGTACTTCAGAAAAGTAAAATAATAAAGCTGAGGTGGTTCTTTACAGCTGTTATTTTCTTTTATTTGGGCTATTTCCAAAGCTGGTTGGAGGGGCTATGCAGCACTTGTTTGTTGATGAAATGATAACTTAACCTAGATAAAACACATACATACTGTTATTTTAATAAAAGAAACAAGGCCCGTATTTAAAAAGGAGATATAATACAGTAAACATCCTTTTGTACTGGCCTAGTTATTTTTCTAAACTTGTGCCAGGCTGAGGTATTTGCCTTCCGAAGTAGAATTTTCGCAAGAGTCTGCAAGTCCTGTAATACCTTTTCCAGCAGCTGTTGAGTGAGCCAAAGGTCTGTAGTCAAGTGGGCATTTTTGAACACTATTTTTTTCATCAGTTATTGGAGTCTTTTTAAGATGTCCTATTCTGACTTAATGACCTTTGTGTGCAGGTCATGTTCAATAAGTTTTAGAATAATTTTAAAATAAATTAATCCAGTCTTTTTTGGTAGATGTTATTGCCATTTCTATCAAACTGTAGTACAATTATTTGTTGTAAACTAGGTAGAGATCTGAATAGAGGTAGATGTAAATGCCACTCATGGTACTGAGAACAGTTATGCCAGGTTTTTGGTCTGGGGTGCTCTGACTCAGTGATAACTCCCATCCCGTGATTTGGTTTGTAGAATTTCCACGTTAAAATAAAAATATCCACCTTGGTACCTTGTGACCTATGAGAAGACTCCAGATGGAAACACCCATTTTAGAGAGGAGAGATTAGATTAAGGAGTGAGAACTGGTATGAAAACAAATAATGTTTTCTTCATAAAGTGGTCTGTGTTCAGGATCAGTCTGACATGAGGCAATGGGAACCATCTCTACTTAGACCTGCCACAACCACCACCATTACAACCTGCTCCAGGCCTTCCATGCTTTTGTCTCCAGCATTCCTGGGATCCTTCCAGGTGTCTTAGCTGGTGTTCATTAGGGGATGTTAAGATGGGCTCTCTGTAGGAGAAACAATGTCTCCTTCCTTTGTAGCTGGAGCAAATAAAGGAAACCCAGCAATTGCTTTGGTGCTCAGCTGTGATAATGGTGGGCTGAATGAAGCTTTGATGTCAGTAGGGTGGAGAGCAGAAGCATTTGTCATATCTTGAAGGGAAGAATAAGGCATACATGGAATATTGCCTGAGTGTTCTGTATTTGGCATTCTTTTTCTGTAACTCCAAGTGTCCTGGTAGCACAAAGTAGCTTGCATTTAGAAAACTTCCTAGAAAGATTCAAAATGGCTTGTCTTTACAGAAGATAGAGATTGCTTAGAAAACTGAGCTCCTGCCTGGTGGGATGTTTGGAGTTTCATAGTATATGTAGTTTATTTTTGTCTTGAATTAGAACTGAGTCAAAAGTGTTTGCAGAAAAAAAATTTGAAATGTTTGTCTTTGATACTATCAGATCAAATATAAGAAAACAAAAAAATCTCTTCTTTTAGAGAAGAAATGCTGAATATTTGATGATGACAATATTAATGGCCTTTGAAAATGCATTATAAATCCAGGGCAATGTCAACATTGGTATTAGTAGTAGATAAGTTTGTTTAAATAGCATTTAAGGCAGCTTATTCATGAAACACAATCTTTTGGATGTTTAGAAATGTCTTATTATATTATTATGTTTAGGGCTTATAGTTATTATACTTAGAGATGACCTGTTTCTCATTTAGCTTGAATTGAACAGTTGTTCTTGTAGTCCACAATATTTGCTTTGAAGGAAGAAAGGCTGGCAAAAAGTGGCATTGCCAATATCTTAGTTTTCAGTGATGAGGTACCAATAATGTTCAGGTAGATATCCAAAGCATTAAGCCTTCTTCCTCAGAATGATATTATGATGACATGTTGCACTGTGAATTGTAGCCAAAAGTATCCTCATTTAGTGTCTCTGAACAATGCTAGTGCATATTTTGTAAAGAACAATGCTGGCCATGCTTGTTCATGGGATAGTCATTAGTAGTTTGATTAGCATTGTTCTGAAATAAGATTTTCTAGCCAAAACCCAACAGTCTTCCCCTCAATCCCCCTCTGTGAAAACTATTCTAAAATTCTGTAAGGCACAATGAAGTTTTAAAAAATTTAGTGAGCACACTTTTGTTTCTGTACAATAAGGGGAAATCTGAAAAGAGGTGAGCAATCTAATCCCCTACTAAGTTCAACAAGAAGCACCAGCGTTTAAATAGTATTTAATATCTCTTTCTAAGAACTTGTAACTCAGAATTACCAATATAACTGTATCAAAATGCTCTCTTTCAGCAGCAAGGAAGTGTGTCTATTTTAAACAAAAGACACTCTGCCATATCAATTTGCAAAAGCCCAGGTAATTCCATGGGTCTAGCTCCCAAACCGAAGAGGCCTGGTACTGCAGCAAGAGCTTGGTACCAAGACATGTCTGAATCTGTGCTTCAGCAGTGGCTGGTGGAAGAAATGTTCTTTTGCTTTGTGAGTTTGGGGTTAATTAGTATGAGTGATTGCCTCTGCAGCCTAATTTTTTGTGCCCAAGGTCAGCAAAAGAGGTAAACCATAAAGGGAACAGACCAAGGTCTTCTGCAGGTTGTGCAGCATATTTGAATTGAGACTTCCTTGCTTTTGGTCTGTTACACTGGTCCTAACCATCATCAGCAGGAGTAGACCTGGGAATTAGGGTATAGTTCTCACCATTTCTGTAACACTTACATGTTTCTCCAGAAGATTATTCTTCCTGCAATGGTGAGTAACAACAGAGGTATGGATCTTTTATACTCTGAATTTTAAATCATGACAGGTGAAAAAGAATAGGAAAGGTATAAAGAAAATTTAGCTTGGCTTCTGTGTTTCGAGGCTGGAACAATTACTGAGAGTTCTGAAAGATGAAAATGGCACATTTGTCATGGTGGAGTGTGCATTTTGCTGGTAATTGCTACAGTGTTTCATCCCCAGGATTTTTGTCATGTGTTGCCACCAACCTGGTATTGGCTGAAGACTGAGAACGGTGGATGTCAAAGATCACCTCTGTGATCTCACTAAGCTGCTTTTTCTGTCTTCCCTGGCACAACTTTGTGACTCTTCCTGCCAGCATCCCTGGCATCACTTCTTGCCTTTAGACCTGTATTCTGACTAAAGGCTCTGCCACAGTGGATGCCTTCTAATGACATGCTTCAGCAGATATGAAGAATAGAATTGTCCTATCACATCTCAGATTCAAATTCTGATCCTTAGCTAACATGCAGTCCTCATAAGTATCTTTAAGGCTTAGGAAGACCTACAGGTGAGAAAAACATTTTTCTCTTAATATGGAAAGCTTCAGCAAAAAGATCAGGATTTAGACTGTTATCCCAGACTCACAGCAATGCCAGACACTTTAGACTGACTGTTGCAAGGAGATGCTGGGATTTTGGTACAGACCAAATAATGGTGTTGGGCATGACCTTCTTAGAATTGGTTTCAAAGTTAATTACAAGATAGCAGAAAGTGTAGCTATAATTAGCTGAAGTTGTCAGTGACTAGAGGATGGGAAATGAAGAAGTGAAAGACAGAGGCAGTGGGTACTTCTATATTTGATTATATCCAGGCACACTGCTAGAATGCTATGCGTGACCTCTCGTGTGAGGCTGAAAAGCTCTCTCTTCTTCATGAAATTAAAGAGGCTTGTTTCTGCTGAAATCCTGCACAGACAGAAAATGATGGTTGCCTTTTCTGTTGCTAAGAAAAGCTTGCAAACCCTGATAACTGATCTTGCAGTTTTCACTTCAGTGCCAATGTCTTACTCATGTGTACTGTGTTGGCAGACATAAGACAATTATTTGAGCTGGAAAGTTAGAGCAGCACGCATGAGGTGTCTGTTTTTCTGGTTAGAACCTGGGTTTGGCTTGCTGCAATGTTAAATTATGAGCATTAGCAATGTTTTAAATCTGCTGAACTGGAAACTTAACCAGCTAAGATCTGTGTGTGAAAAATCATACACTGCTGAGCTTTCACTGTGGTGTTGCATGGGGCAGGTGAAATGGAGTTTGCAAAGTGTTAGACTGGTTGCAGGGTCGGAGGGAAGTTAAAATTATTTATGGAGCAATCTGTAAATGAGCAGCTTCCATGACTAAAAGGCAACATTAAATAAGAGTGACATGCATGGTCACAAGCCTATAAATATATTCTTTTTCTTGTTTCTGCCTGGACAGATTACTCTGACACATCTAGATTATAATGAATGCTCAGCTGCCTTTGTCTTTGAGTTCCACTTGATCTCTCTAGAGATAATAGGGCCTAGATAATAGGGCCTAGATATCCAGACTAGTGGTCCATGCCAGCCTGATTCCTTCAGGTGGTCATAAATTGAGAAATGATGAAGTTCCAAATCCTTTAAGTCATGACATTGTTCTGGCTTGCTGTCTTGCATGTAATCTTCAGTGCCTGTGGTTTGATCCAATAATGGCTCAGGATCTTGATGGTCCCCATGGCATATCCTGTGTGTAAGTGGCCTGTATAGCCATGCTATTCTCTTTAAAATCCTTGATCCAGAGGATAAGGAGGTTCCTCAGGGACCACTCTCACACTAAGACAGATCAGACTTAGTACACTACAGATGTGACCTTCTAGTGGCCACAGAGATGAAGAATAAATATGGCCATAAATAGGGTAAAAATAGAAGAGTTCTGTGAAAATAGCTGTTATCTGACTTGCAGGAGAATTGTACTCTGAAGGGAGGTGGGGGTGGTAGCAGCAGCATCCAGTGTAAAACAGCATTTTGTTCTCCACATGCAGAAGTATGAAAGGGGCCTTAAGCTTACTTACAAAGGAAGCGAGACATCCAGAACCATAATTTCCAAATAATTCATGAGTGGAGAAGAGGAATGAAGGCCTTCAGCTCAGTGAAAAGGCAGTTCAGGGTATAGTGAAGTTCACAGACAATCACAAGTTTTTCCAGAAGAAATGGGTGTTCTGACTCCATCTGTGATTTACACTGAATTAAGTCTGAGCTGCCAGAGCCAATCTTTGGTCTGTGATGGATCAGTGATCACTTTTAGGTGATTTTACTCAGGTTTCTATCACTTTATGAATCAGACAGTATGATGTTATCTATCTATGAACATTTCCCTCACACAAATCTTTTCAGCAGCTCATGAGCTTGTCAATCTTGGTAAAGCTAACTGTTGTGATGTCAGAAAAGCACAGCTTTATTAGGCTCTGTTAAAATTGGAAGGGATTTTTTCAGTCAATTAGTACTGAGGAAAAAAAGTAAAACCTGTGTCTCCCTCAAACACAGCACACCATGTACTTATTAAGGACAGTGTGTGTGCCGAGTGTCACATTTCAAACTTCGGCTGTTTTTGCTGTTGCCTTATTCAAAAACAAGAATGGTTAGAGCTTCATTACAATGGGAAAAGTGTGTGTATGTGTATTTCTTTCCCACTGTTCCATAGCACAAAAGCTGTCGGGAATTTGCTCCCATTTTAGGAACATGCACTGGTGTTGTGTTTTGTTTTTACCTTAAAGCATAGAAAAAATCAGCATCAAAAGGGGATAAATGTGTGAAACCAAGAGGCTAAGGAAGCACTTATTTTCCAGTTTTAACTAGTTGATGCTATTACTGTGATAGTTCGCTGAATTCTCCAGCTAAGGATCTCAAAGTACATAAAATTAAAATTATAATTAACCCACGTAATTCTGGGAGCTCAGCTGAGATCAGACTGTTATGTGATGTAGTGTACTGCTTCTGTAAGTAGCTTAGTGACTTCTGTGTTTCACTGCAGGGATCTTTTTGTGGCTGGATACATGGCTTTTAGGGCTTTCTTACATTATTCCAACCACAATACTTAGGGTGGAAGGGTTCATGTACATGTCTAATTTGACAAGATAGATGAAGTGAAGGAACCAGTCTTTATTGTTGAGATATGGAAATGAGGTGAAGGAGACATATGCCAAAGTTCAATCAGATAGATGCGGGCTAAGGACTGAGGCCATGTCTTACAATTCCCTTAATGATAAGAGAAGGTATTCCTGTTTGGTTATGGCAAACTAACACAGGTAATGTGTCACACTGAAGTGGTGTCTAATAAGGTCTTTTGGAATTCCCCTCTCTCCTGCCCTGCTTATTCACAGTAAAATGTATTTTCATTAACAATGATTCTGCAGTGCTTTTGTACTATATGTACAGGAAGCTGAATGAGTGTCTGGGGACCTTTTAACTGGATCTATAAAAAGTCTGTGTCAATAAAATCCTGTCAGATCTATCCTTCAGTACTGTGATTACAGAAGAGGAAAAAAGAAAGGTATTGCTCAATGTGACTGCAATATTCCAGCATGTAATCTTCTCCCATGTGGTCATGTTTCCTCAGATAAGAAAAATTGCTGCTCTGGTGTCAGCAGGGATGGGGTCACTGAATGGGAACAGGAGCGTTTTCATTTTTTTCACAATGGACAGTTTTTTTTTTTGTGTTTTCCTGACTGGATAAGCTATGTCCATGGTTACTGAACAAAGTTTATTTCTGTAGGAAATAGGTAACCATGTTTGTGCTGTGGGGGTATCAGAACACAGAGGATTTGAAGGAAAGGGTCCAGAGGTCATCAGCAGAGGGGACAGGATGAGGAAATGCAGAGAGATATATTGTGTGAGTTCTGCCATGTACTTCATGGGATGCTTCCTTTCAAGCGCTGGTGAGCAAGAGGGGTGAATAGAAGTTCTTTGATAACACAGTAGCAGGGTGAATTGACTTCAGGACCAGCTCTTCACCTTGTATAAAATAGAGCAACTGATTTATGCCCTCAGAGGATTTGGCTTGAAGCTTTAATCGCTTTCTTGGCTAAGTTCTGTTTTCCTTATGAGTGCTCAGACTATCAAAGGAGTGTTAAATGTTGTATTTCACCAAAACCTCTCACTTCTGCCACACTATTTGATCACTAAGTTCTGTTGAAGAATTGCTGCAGAGTAACTTTATTTCTTAGATCCAATAAAAAGTGTGTCCAGAACTACAAATGGCTTTGCGAATGCCAACAGCATTCCTAAATTGTCCTTCCTTGTTAAGTGATCACTGGAATGATGAAAGGTTATAAATACAGAGTTCATCTTACTAGATATTTTTTTCCATTGCCACACTGTTTGTATCCTGTGTTTCCACATTCATCTTCAGGTTTCCATATTGCTCCAGGTGTAAGTTGTTTGACCTCATGTAACATTATTGCTTAGAACACCAATTAAACTTAATGCAGCTCATGGGTGCAAAGCTGGGTGCTGGGGAAAATGCTCTGAGCTCTGCTGCTTGAGTAGACCTAAATCCCTGTCCAAACACCACAATGGAATCTGAGGCTGTTGATTTCTGCTGTGTACTATGCACTTATCCTGCTCAACTTTAGGATCTAAAGCCCTTCCAAATTAACATCTACTTGAACCAGATTTACTCTTCCATACTGTGTAGCTCTTGCAAGGAGAAAGTTATGTATTTTCCCCAAAGGGTTGACCATATAAAACAACAACAGGAAACAAAGAGTGGGCATCAAAAATGGTATTTTTCAATTGTTTTTTGCAGGTAAGAGAGACTGAATGGTTCACATAGGATCATGCTAAAAAATATGAAATGTGTTGTTAAACTGAAATTTCAGACCAGCGTCTTAAAGGCAGGTTGTGAACTACTTTTGTTTCAATGTTGCTTTCTGCTTCTCATATGCAAAAGTGTATCCATGTTTTGGTTACACTTCAATCATAAATATTCATGGTAGAAAAAGTGGCTGCGGCAATATCAGATGTGACTCTATCCCTGGCTGCTTGTTATCACATTTCTGAGCCAGGTGGTGGAATGAGATGCAAGAAAGTTCCTCATCTGCCTCCACGCAGAAGCCATCTGTGTCTGGTTTAGCAGGGACATGATTACCTGAGGGTGGCTGGCTGGTGTCATAGTGGAGGAAGCCAAAAAGCACACACAGAGATAATTTCCATTATAATATATAACAGGACATTGTACAATGGGCTAGAAATGAATGTACTCATTAAATAACTCATCATTATATTCTTCATATCCTCACAAAAACCTTTGAATTTCTAGACCTTTGATGCCTCTCTAGAGGTGGGTAGAAAGGTATGAAATTACACATCAGACTACACTCATAGTAAAAGATAATTTCTGCATGGATAATGTACCTGCTGGGTCTGTAGCAGACTTTGTATTACCTTTTCCCTCATCAGGTGCATATTCTTGGCATTGGGAAGCTGTAATGCAGTCAACAGTTTATTTTGTACAATCAACTCACTATTCTTAGAGTCATAATGATGACTAGAATTGCAGAATGTTTTAATACAGCACAAAAAATGTATTGGTTCTTGTGGCATGCTTGAGGTGCTGCTGGAGGCTGCAGTGAAAGAAGTGGAATTAGGAATTGGAGTAAATTTTTGGTTCATGCAGTCCGTCTGATGGAAGCAGACAGATTGGAGCTTCCATGTCACTTGTCAGCATTTTCTTTGACTGACGCACCTAGGGGTGATGTCGGCTGAAGTTTGCCTGAGTGCAGGAAGATTTATGATGATTTATGTTACATACTGTGGACTTGCTGCAGATAAATAATGGGTATTCAGCCTGGGGTGGAGGCAGCTTCAAGAGGAGACCAACACCAGCTCTGCAGCACCTGGGAAAGTGCTGCCACTATGGACAGCAGGGCGTGGTGGGAAGGTGAGACCCAGCAGGTATTTACTGAAACAAGAGAGAAGCAAATAGTGCACAGGAAGAAACCTGTTTGCCATGAGGGCAGTCAGGCAGTGAAGACAGTGCCCAGAGGGGCTGTGTGGTCTCTGTCCTTGGAGGTTTTTAAAACTCATTTGGTCCCATCCCTGAGTGTTCTGGTCTGACCACATGCCTGAGCCTGCCTAGAGCAAAGGGTTGATCTAGGCACATTCTGAGTTTCCTTGCAACCTGAAGTATTCTCTGATCCCCTGGCACCTTACACTAGAGAACTGTGTCATGTAATTTCTTGAGGATGCCAATACATTTTGTTTTAATAGAATCATACATCTCATAGAAACTCTTACAATGCTGATTAAAGAGTTCTATACTGTTACCAGTATTTTGTTAATTATGCTTATGAATTAAAAACCAGATGACATCTTAGCTCAAAGTTCTCCATTCCAATACTCATAGTAAAACTAAAATCCTTCTGGACTCTGTTTTTTTCTCTTCCTCCTTTCTCTGAGAAAAACATCCCCAAATAGAATTTAAAAATCCCCTGACTGCTTGGTGAAATATCAGTATAGAGGACAATATTGATGGGTCTAGTATTTGGTTCCATTTCAGTATTATTAATTTGCGTCCCTAAATTAGGTGTAATGTCTTTTGTTCTCATTCAAAGAAGGTTCTCCTAAGTCATTTGGGCACATCTTATAGAGTATGGGTTAATTATGAGCCACATGGGGCACGTTATTTGCCAGACATAGATTGGTCTGGCATCTGGAAGTTCCATTACCTCATTATAAGGATTAATACTAAAAAATAACCTCTCTTGTTGTATAAGCAATTTTTTAAAATTATTCTTAGAAATGCTGTATTTCAGGAATAAAGTTGCCAGAACTACAGGAAGAGAAGAAATAGCGTGATATTGTTCCAGGATATCTATTAGAAATTCTGTGAGTTAAAAAATCCCTGGTAGAGATTCAAGTATGCTTGTTGTTTTGATCTTGAAATGATCTAATGCACATGGCTCAGTTTTTATTCACCATGTACAGGATTGGGTATTCTTTCTAGTCATGAGACAGAGGATGAGATTTTGAGATCTTTGGCTTGTTTTTGGCATTTAAGTGGAAGAAGAACATGATAGGAATCACATTCATGTAGTATTTGAAAAAAGAACAGTGTTATATCATGTTGTCACCTCTACCAGCTTTATTTACCTAACCCTTTAGCTAATACCAGTGATACTACAATAGGGCTATTCTTTTGGTAAAGGAGGATTTAGGCAAGTAATGCCAGCAGAAGTAACTTAAATTTAACTTGTTAGTCCCCACACAATGAAATAAATTCCACTCTAACAAAGAGTCTAACAAAGAGTCTTCTGCCTCTTTTTCTCATTCTCAAGGGAATTTTTCTTCAACTATAATAAAGTACTTATCAGAGAAACAAAAACACCCATAAGGGATGCATTAATTTCATATATTTTTGCTGCTTAGAAGTTGCACCTCTCTGAAGCAGTTGCTTTGTCTCCTAAAATTAAGGCAGAATAATAGGTCCATCAAAGCTGTTCACCCCTTCATAGAAATATCTAGTTGATTAAGATTGTTCTTTTTTTTTCTTTAAAGTGATCACATTTTTTATATATTGACCTGGCTAGGTGGATCTGAAGTAAATTAAGATGGCATTTTAGTATTTAAAAATGTCTTGTGAGTCATAACGGTGTATTATGTAGTCCAAGAAGCATACATTCTCCCAGCTATTAAAAATAACAAGATTTTTATTGTCTGAAGTAGCAATGCAATTTGTGTACTACGTAGCAGGTTCTTTCCTGCTCAGCAGCTTTCTGAGCAGTCATTTACTTTACTGGGCCACAAAGTGGGATGCAAGCCAACAACATGAATAACATAAAATAAAGATGGTGTATACAAATCTATCAGTAGCACACCTTCAGCTCAAATATTTACTGTATGTAATGCTTTTGGTCCTGCAGTGCACAAAGAGCCTTTTGTCCAGACAGCCAATAGAAATTGTGGAGAATCACTTTATATTTTTTGCAGAAGGTACTGAGATTAGCCAGAGCAGAAAAATGCCTAAGTGTCAGTCCTGATTATGCAAACATTATTCAGAAACAAAGATTTTGCTATTATAGCTGTATTTTTTTAACAAGTACACTGTTTCTCAGAAATAAGAGAAGATCCCAAAACCATTTACATTTCTAAACACACTTCTGCACCAATTGCTCCAATCTCTTGACCATATATTTAAGGTGAACCTGTTAGTAGGGGTTACTGAACCCAGCAAAGACAAAGTGATGTTAAGGGTGGTAAAACTATGCAGTCAGAATTGCAGCTGCAGAATAAACCTGATGTGTTCTCTGTCTAAGATCTGAAAGAGTTAATTATAAAATATTTTAGTGGTGAGTAATAAAATGGGTTAGAAAGGGTTAGTTATAAAAACTGGCCCTGCTGACTTTGATGGATATGCTGCTTCAGCGACACTAGCACTGAGGGAAGTATTTTTTTCACCAGTTTTCTATTTTCAGTGGGAAATATCTGGATCTTGCTCATGGTCAAGTGGCTGACACATCCAAATAACTTGCCCTATATGAAGTAGACTAGTTTTATTAAGTTACTTTTTTAAACACGTCTCCAGCCAACTTTGTGCTTGGAACAAGACAAGGTCCCCTCTTCTATAGGCCCCCTGTGTCTGACAGATGAGGCAATCCTCATCACTGCATTATTTGCAGAACTTTAGTCCCCTGCTTTATGTTGCCAATAGGTCCAGCTTTCAGCAGACCCACACTGGCTCTTCAGATCTTTTAAATAGAACAATGCATTATTCATATGCCATAATAAGAATTCATGGCCCTTCTGAAAAGGAAATTACTTCTACCTACTTCTAAGACTTCTTCCATTGAAGAAAATTAAATGAAGCACTCAGAGATGGTTTTAATTGCTTACGACTCAGTTGAGAAACTTCTAAGAATGAGTTTCTTTTTGCAATGTAACTTGAGAGCTCATTCATTGAATGTAATTATGCTGTATGATGGATTGGGAAGTATGCATGGAGAGCTAAATAAGATAGAGATGACAAAATAATGGTAATAAAAATAATAGTTCTTGGGGTCATGTGATACTTCCCCACAGTACATCACCACACTGTCACTCTTTTCATGCAGACTAATATAGTCTTGTGGCTTCTTCCTGTAGCATATATTTAGCCAACCGTATGCATTGTCCCTGTCCTGGACTTTGGTGTAGAAGTGGCTTGGCTGCATGCTTTGGAGCTCTCTGGAGCCTTCTGGCACCTCTGTGGAGTGAATGCAGACGTGCATTCTTGGGGTGGACGTGCCACCCCTCTCATCTGTGAGACAGAGTGTAATTTCACAGTTCCGGAGAGGCCGTGCCCCTGCTCTTTCCCTGCCTGGGGGCTCAGCTGGAGTTCAAGATGAAACTTCCAAAGAGCTGTAAAGGCCCCTGGGCACAGGCCTGTGTGTGTAACACCTTAGTGACCCAGATAAGGCACTGAAGTTGTTTACCACTAATGAAACCTTCACGACTCTTTCAATACAGTGTTAGAAAAGGCTTTTATAGATTCTTTAACACAAAGCAAACACGTTTTATCAGTCACATGAATGAATGTGTTTGCCTGCCTAAATTGTTGTATGGTACGAGGGCAGTTCCTGTTAAACTGTAACTAGGAGGCTGGCTGGAGAGGAATCATTTTGATACCCCAGTTAAGTGTTCACTGGGGCCTAAAGAGGAGGAAAATAACCCACATATTCATAGAAAGTGACTAACAGAGGTGGTGGAGGTACAGCTTCAAAGAGAGAACAGGAGCACTTTTGAACTGAGATATGTGGGAAGGGAGGGCTTGTTGCTGAACATTTTCTTTTCTGAATGCTAACTTTCGCTGTAACTTAAGAAACCAGACAACATGTGCTTTCCAGACTCCCTGGTTTTGTCTAGTGAGAAGAATCCCACTCTTCTGTTTCTCTTTTCCCACCCTATTCCAGATGTGCAGGACTTCATAAACCAGCAGGATTCCAATTATAATGATACTTTCCCATTCACTATTCATCCAGTTTTTTCTTGATGTGAAAATGAAATGTGACCCAAAATAACCCATCTGGGGGGTGGGGATATGGTCTATCATTACGTACACGTGATTTATTTTTCCAGAGAGTTTTAAATTTTTTTTTTTAAGTACTAAAGCAAAACAAAACCCCACAAACAGGAAGAACAAAGAATTGGATGTATGCAGGAGTCTCCTGTTCAAACAAATGGCATCTGAGGACAGGAATTGCCTCCTAGATGGAACAAATGAGCAAGACTCTGATACACAGTGATTACTCATTAATAAAAACAGTATCAAGACCCATAGTGATGAGACTCAGAAAAATGACTTCTGCAAACAGTACCAGCATTCTTGCTAGGAAGATACAGATGAATAACAAGAAATATAAAGACCAAAATTCCTGACACTAAGTCCTGGAGCAAAATTTTAATTAACTTCTATATCAGCTTTTCCAGAATCCCAGAAATGTACAGTGTAGAATAACTGAAAAGAAAATATTGTAGTATTTGTCCCACTTAAATACTGACTAGTGGATTTTAATACTATACTGCTTTTCCTTTCCGGGTAAGTTGTCAGGCAAAACGATTGCATTGCTTTTTGTTGTGCAGTTTCTACAGCAGAAGTGGCATGTGTGGAATTTTACAAGCTTGCCAAACAATATCTAGAGAAAAGCTAAAGTATAAATCAGGAATGTAAGATTATTTCAGCTCCTATGCACTCTTCAGAACAAAAAGGACTGGTTTATAAAGAGTGAGGTATTGTATTTTGAATCTGAGAGGAGGCTGAATAAAGGCATGAAGTCTTTGAAAGAAAGGCCAGATAAGGCCCTGAGACAAGAGAGTAAAGAGCCTGATAGGACCAGTGGTCATCTAGCTCCAGAAAAATGGAATTGATCATTTAACATCAATTTGAAGAAAGCATGTCTGCCTTTCTTTGCCTTTCTTTTGCTTTTATCTGAAAGCCTTTCAACAGTGTTTTTCTACAACAGCCATTTGGGTCTTGTTTGAAGATCAAAATCTTTAGAAAACTTGTTATAAAAGAGTCAATAGAGAAGCTGATTTGATTTTTATTGCCAATCATTAGAGGGTTTTTCTTTTAAATTGAATAACTGCTCTGACAATTAAATGCACCAGGATAAATAACAATGTGCCAAACTATTCCGAAAAAACTGTTTTCAAAATCAGCTGTTTCAAATGACTTTGGATCTCAGGTGTGGTCAGCACCTGTCCTGTGCCAGTGCTAATTGCTAACCTTATGGCCAACGCAAAGGTTTCAGGAGATCCAGAAAGCTGTATCCTGTTTTAAAACCCAGTAGATCAAACTAACCTCTAAAAGCAAGGTATTTCAGGCAGAGTTCTCAATTTGATTGCCCCATTTCTGTACTTGAGAAATATTGGTCTTATTCTCTGTTCCATCACCTTAAGCTGATGAGGTTTTCAATGGCTGCAGCTGGTCTCATTAAGGGATATTTAGTTCTTCTAAAAAATCCACTCCCTAATTACTGTATCCTTCCAGGAACATACAGCATGTAACTCCGCTACAGTAGTGGTGAAGATGCATTTTCTTCTTTTTATCCCCCTCTCTTAGTATTTACTTAGTCACATACTTATTACTGTCAAATCTTGCTTCTCATGCATTTGGAACAAAAGACAATGTTATCTTATGAGAGAAGAAATCCATGTAGCTGGCTGCATATCTTCAGACCTGTTCACAAGTAACCAAATGTTTTAACAGGAGTGTTGTACTTTGTCCTAATTCTGAATACAGGATTGTATGTTCCAAATAACTTTGTATTTTAAAAATTTTATTGTATAAATAACATTTTTTTCCTAGAATATTTTATGCATAAAACACTGATATGTAGTTGGAAATGCTTTTGTGTTCCCCTTGCAGGGCTAGTGTTGTTGTCTGATTTAACAATAATTTGTGCCTTTAGCAGTTTAAATTATTGGATTTATTGCAGAACCTGGTGCTCTGACCTGAGCAGAGGCATAGCCAAACATATTCATTCTCATGGGCGTGCTTGTATAATTTTAACAGATTGGTTTGCAATGTCTTTGCCATTAACACAAAAACTGGACTTAGAAGTTTCATATTCATATGAAAAGTCATGTTTATACTAATGGAGATTTCCTAGCATAGGGCTAAATTGTAAACCTAGAAATTATTGATTTGTCTTTCAGTACTTATTTAGGGACCTGCATAGCAAAATATACCTTTTGAATTCACAGCAGGCAGGGGAGTTGCCTGTTGGTGTTATTGATCAGTTCTTCTCAAGGAAACCTGATATTCCAATTTTATTTTTTTTAATATATTAGGAAATTAATATAAAGGTGGCATAGATGAGAATGGACATTCTCAAAGGAAGTCTATTGGATCTTTCTGACTGCAGTCTCCACCTCCTGAAACATCGGCTTTTTCTGTGCTGGCTGGTAGTATTAGCCCAGGAATTCTTTCTTTTACAGTGGTGCTGAGCTACCTTGTGGAATAAAACTAATACATGTCCTCTCTCTCACTCATTCCACTGAAAACATTCTTCGAAAATTAAAAGATGGAACTTCTTCCATGTTTCCAACTGTTAAAACTCTATTGAGTTCAGTTTTTTGATGGTGGACAACTGGTGGGATAGGAGAAGAATCAGACGGAATATTCTGCTTTAGAAACCTGATTTGAAGCAGAAAGTCACATTTAAAAAGACTGAGAACTTGCCTGTGCACTTGACAAGATTTTAAACAATTAAGCAAGCAGCAATGGCTTCTGATCCCATGGAAACAGCTGTAGGAAAAAAAAGACCTTCCTCCATTGAAAAGCGATTAGTTTAAAGCATTCTGTCCCATTTTTGGCAGTTTGATGGCAGTTTCCATGGGGATGGGAGTAGAGGATTGCTGAAGTGTTGTCATAACTCCTGCAAATGACACAGATGGAGGTTAAAAGGTGTAAATTATATTTCAACAGTGCCTGTAAATGTATTAATTTTGGGAGAGGGAGAAGAGAAGGACAACAGCATATTTTTCCTCTTTCTCCATATTCAATGAATTTCTGATGAAAGACAAAACTAGACAGAGTAAAATAAAGCAATCTTTTCTGGCTTCTTATTCATAGTTCTGCAATGTAGTAATATTTACCACTTTGAGAACATGAAGATCAAGAGTGCCAAATTTCTTCAAAAGTAGATATTGTTCTGCTCACTTAGTAAACTGGTCAGCTGAGTCAGAGAAAAAGGTTAAGTTGCCAAAAGACCAGGCATCAGGAATAAAGACATGGTCTGCTTGTTTCTAAAGGCCTGGCTAGGTGATTCTACCACTCAAATAATGACATTTTTCTCAGGACTCCTATCCCAGGGCCCTGGGGGCAGCAAGAAGTGCCTGTGTTGCTATCCAGACATGGATGCTGCAGCAGGGCTTATCTCCGTGGTCCTGCTGGCAATGGGTGCCCGTGTGCCATACCCACCCACAGGCCTACATCCTTAAGCTGTGCCAGGGGAGGTTTAGGCTGGGCATCAGGAAGAATTTCTTCACAGAAAGGGAGATTAGATGTTGGGAGGGCTTCCAGGGAGGTGGTGGGGTCACCACCCTGGAGATGTTTAAGGAAGTACTGGACATGCAATTATTGCCATGGTCTAGTTGACAATGTGGTGTTTGGTCATAGGTTGGATTTGATGATCTCAGAGACCTTTTCCAGCCGAATTGATTCTGTGATTCTAGCCTGGCCTTGGCATCTCCCCATCCCCCAGCTGGTGCCCCATGCCCAGGGCTGGAAGTACCCAGTCTGGGTGGGCAGAAGATGTTCATGTCACTCAAATCAAGTGCTGTGCCATTGTGGCTTTCTAACATCTCACCATTTCCACCATATGGGGGAAAGTGACTCAAACCTGGTGCTTTCTCTGTTTCAGCTGATGGCTGAGCCTGGAACTGAAGGGTTTGAGTCACTCATGCTTTGATAATTGTTGCACTCAGTCAAACAGATGTCTAAAGTGACTTTTTTTGAGAGGAGGAGGGCAGGAAGAAACTGCACAACTCTGATGGACCCATGCTGAGAAAAGGTCTTACTGTCACCCTTCTTTGTGTCTTTAATTGGTAACACTAAGGACCTAGTTTGTGACTGTGAATTATGAAGTATCTGCAGGGAGATCAAAATCTTTTCAATAGAGCCATGACGTGAAAAAAAATTGCAATGTGGATTACTCATGGAAAATCTAATTTTAAGCAGTGTTGGTTAGCTGTGAATTGTTGGAGAGCTGCATGGCATTGTTCCTCTCTCCTGATGTGATGAACACTGAGGTACTACATATTCCATACTAGCTCGGAATTTCCTATGAAGGACATAAGATGTAATGAAGAGTATACTGGCCTTTATTTGATGTTGTCTCAGTAATGCATTGTGGAAACACGATTTTTTTTTTTTTTGCTAATGGGTATTTGTGACAAATACACAATGCAGCTATTATTAGTTCCAGTTTCTTTAAAAAATATATTTGTCAATCTTAACACATTTCAGTTCATCTTTGCTCTTTTAAGTTGTGCTGTGGAACTGTAAAGTTACAGCTGAATTTCATTTTTATTTCAAGCTAACTCCTAATCAATATTCAGAACATTTCTATGGTCTGCTTAAATCTTTTTAAATGAGGAAAATATTCTTTCCACTATTCTATTTGGATAGAAAAAGACATCAATCATTTCACAAGTGGTACAAAACTGAGAGAACAAAGATTTAAAGGTGAATGCTACATAATTGCTTAGTGAAGGACTCTTGACAGGAATGATTTGTGTGTGTTCACTTTCAAAATTCCATGTGTAGTTTTACGACTCCATGAAGAGTCAGTTTTGAATCATACTGTGGGAATGTCATTTACTAAAGTCCAAACCCAAGTTTTAAGATTTCTGATTTTTTTAAATAGATATTTAAATAACAGCAGTACTTTGTTAAAATCAAGTAATTTCTGTAAATTGTTGAGATTTGGTTGGCAATAAGTGGCACAAACAGTGACTTAATTAATATCTGATCTTGCAAAGTAATCCAGGAATTCCAAAAAAATCTGTGGAAAGCATAATTGCAGGTTGAAGTGCAGGGACTGTTATGGGAGAAAACGTGAAGGTCAGCTGCAATTGGAATAGTGATAATGCACCATGGTGGCTGTCTAACTGAAAGCAAATATTTATCCTGATTTTTGGTTAATTTGCATGCAGGGTGGAGTTTGCTAATGATAACACCACTACCTATAAATGGTGCTACATTATCAAAGTTGAAGTAAGTGGAATTTCAGTTTATGCCATATTATCAAATATTTTTAGGTATTTTCACTGTTGACTGAAAAAGATCAAACTGAGAATTATTCACAAGACTTTCACATGCATCTTAATAAACAACTTTCAAAGCTGCAGCAAGATCATCATGACTGGACACCTCAGTCACAATAAAAATCTCTGAGGCACTAAGTTCTTAGCTGTATACTGCTAAAGGAAGAGCTAATGCAATGCTCAGAATAGTAAACTTTCTTCTGATAGGATATATAATTTAAAATCTGGGGAAACTTGGAAAATCATTACTTAATTTACTATCGCAATCAAGTAGTTTGTATGAATTACGTAGGATTAAACCGTGGTACATTGCTTTTGTTGCACTTAGGTTTGTGTTTGACATTTTTGAAAGAAGGAAATTTTTTTCTGACTTTTTTTCCTTTGTTCTGATACTTGTGGTTGAGAGTTCACTGCTACCGACTGAGAAACTTCTGCATGAACTGCAGCCCTGTGGCAAATACGTATCTTTATCGAGCTGTGTAAAATGATATTCTAATTCACTCTAGAAAAAAGGAGTTGTCTTTTTGGAGATTGGAAGTTAGTGGGATGTAATAATTAGAATCACTAGCATGTTTATGACCTGTGAAAGGAATGCAGTAAGCTAAAAATTCCTAATTAAAGCCAACCTTTGGGCCTCATCAATTTGCTCTGTATTTTTGTTACTTTCCACTTACCAATAGACTGTAGACATTATCCAAAATCTTTCCCAATAAAGAATGCAGAAAATATGCAGTCTAAGTCTTCAAATAAATGATTAAGCATACAGGAAAATCCTGCCTAAACTAATTTTAAGGTGGACTAGAAATTCTGATTTCAAACTTCCTCTGCTTTTCAGTGGCATTTTAAAATTTAGTTCATAAAGTAATTAGAATACTTGGATTTAAGTTACTTTAGAAGTGTTAACTGTTGTGGAGCAAGTAAATTTGAATGGACTTCAGACAACAGTTCTTTGGAAGGAGTGGAAACAAAACTTTTCCAAAAGTTTTCTCTCTCCTTGCTATTTCTCCTTTATGTCTAAAAACTGAAGTCTGGGGTAACATCAAGATATAAAGATATAAAAATCCTGAATGATGAGAATAGACAATCTGGCTTTATTTCAGTTGCACAAGCTACTGAATTAATGACATATTTTATTTTAAATATGTTTTATTTTTCTCTAGGTCCTGCAGTGAAATTCCACATTGAAAATTAGATTGATTGATATTTATATTTTGTTTTTTATCTTTAAAGACAGACAAGAAATTATTACAATAAGCAAATGGTCTTAAAGTAAGGGGTAGAGATTCATTCTGTCTTGTTTTGTTTTAAGCAAAAAAAAAAAGTTTTTGTGACTTTTGAAAACTCAGCTGACTTTATTTGCCTACTGTAATTCTGTTTCTTGTGCCCTGTTCTTCAGTCTATGACTGTCCTCTTTCCAAGCAAAAATGAAAATTTTCTGTAATTCTTACATTTACATGTAAGCCAGACTCCACAGAGAGGTGTCAAGGTGGAAGCTGCTTGCAGATCTCCTGAGTCATATTTGGCATGTCAAGACTTTATTTGCAAACAGTTATTCTTCACTATCATAATAATTAAAATTAGCTGAAAGTTTTAATTTTAGAAATGCAGAAAGTACATCATCTATGTATGCATCTGGATCTATCTAGTCTGCACATGTATTAATTTCTTCTTTCCAAATTATCAGAAGTATCTTGGGTTTTGAGGCTTGATGATTAAGGGCAATGAGAAGCACAATGAAATGTTTTGTTGGTGACTTGATATGATGAATCCTAGCAGCTGGTGCAAGCCATCACTTCTGGAGACAATGTTTGAATAGCTAAGTGTGATTGTGGTGCAGTAAATTGTGCGTACAGAGATTTCTAAATATAGATGTAGTAATTCAGAGTCAGTTACTGTCAGCCAACCCAATACAGACCTTAAAAATGTCTAAATCTATTTTGATGATGAAAATAGAAGTTACTGAGACTTTAGCAACTGTGTGATATGCTTTTAAGAAACAGTGTGACTGTTTATCCATGTCTCAGTGGTCTGTGATAGAAATTGATGTGACTGTCTTGATATCTGCATCTCTATATTTAATATATACCCATGCACACAACACATATTTCAGGTTTAAAAAAGAAAGGCCTCTAGTGGAAAGTGCTATCTATTGCCACGTCCTAAGCTGGCAGTGCACCTCGAGCAGCTGACATCTGCCTTCACGTGTAGGAAACTCCTTCTTTGATTTACAAAGCAACAGGGACCTCATGTCAGTTTTATCCCTTTTACTTTGCCTTGCCTGTTCCACAAGGACAGTCTGAGCTAGGCATGACCAGGAGCATTCATTTGGTAAACTACTACAGTTGAGAGAAACATAATCAAAGAACTGGAATGACTTTGCAAAACCAAAGCAAAAACACCCTAAACATCCACAAAAAAACAGGAAAAGGGTTTAAAGTGGGACTAAACCCAAGCTGGGTACCCAGAGAACAATTGGACTTTGTATTAAAGACTGAGGCAAAGAAGGCATTAAGTACTTCAACCTTTTCCTCATCCTCTGCCACTATGTTGCCCCCTACATCCAATAAAAAATGGAGATTCTCCTTAGCCCCCCTAATTGTTGCTAACATGTTCATATAAACCTTTTCCATTGTCTTAACAGCAGTAGCCAAGTTAAATTCTTGTTGAGCTTTGGCCATTTTCTCCCTGCATAACCTCACAGTATCCTTTTCTAGCAATCTCCTACACTGCTTCCTCTCTGCTGCAGTGCCTTTCCAGAAGATATGTAGTAAGTTGATATTCTCCAGAAAAAAAAAAAAAAAAAAAAAAAAAAAAAAAGGCTAGTGATTGTGAGACCTGTCCTAGCTGCTTCTAGAACATTCTGTCTGCAGCTCCATCCTGCTTGGGTGGTCTCTAGCAGACTCCCCCCACGACATCCACATTGTCAGTCTTCGCCCTGGTTCTTTCCCATAAACACCTAACCCTGTTGCCACCATCATTAAGATTTAGACAACTAAAACTGTCCCTAACACACAAGGCTACCTCCCTATCAATTTTTCCTTGATAAGCTTTTCCCATCACAAGACTTTTTAGCCGTCCATCACAGCTTTCCAGTTGTGTGGCTCTTCCCACCATGTTCCCTTGATAGCAGCTATGTCATAGCTTTCCTGCTGCACAATTGCTTCCAGCTCCTTCTGCATCGGTGAAAATGCACTTCAGCTGAACTGTTGATCTTGCCATTTTTTTGGGAGGGACAAACCCTGATTCCTGTGCAACCATTCTCAGGAGCTCTTGTGGCTTCTAACATATCAATAACTCTTGTGTCTTTGCTGCTGCATGGATCTCAGCATAGGAAATTACCCATATTTCTTTTGAGGAGGCACTTTTATGAGAAGGAAGAAGGTAGGATTTTTGGTAGAAAAAAGATACAAGGAAAAGGATTTTAGTAAATACAGTTCAAAGTAATACAATCACACAATAAGGATTAATTTCTTAAAATATATCCATCTTCATGAAATACATATATTACTCTTCACATGTAGAATTGTAGTGGTGTGCAGCTAAAGTGGCTTTTGTGCAATTAATCATAAAGCAGAGGCTCAGTTAATTTCTCTCACAAATTCATTTTATTCTGCAAGGACTCATCAGAGATCCATAGGAGTAGCATTAATAGTAATTTTCAGTGTGTAAAATTAAAATGTGGGTTTTAAAATGAATAAAAAAAGAAAATCTGTATGCTAAGCAAATTCTCCAAAGAGTGACTATAGTGAATGAAAAAGTTTGATCTAAAAGCTGTTTAGCAGCTTGGGTATATCTGAGCCCTCACCTCCCCATCCTTAGCAGTGGTTCACATAGTGCATTTATTTTGTACCTCTGTGGTGTCTTCAAAGACAGAGGGAAATACAGCTGTGTAGGAGATGATGTCAGCATCTCTATTATCAAATGATACGTGGGAGTGTGTGTGTGTTTGGAAAAAAAAAAAAAAAAAGAAAAGATACAGACTTTGACCTTAAGTAAGACGCCTGTGTCTGCCATGCCATTACTATTGATGGATCAGTACTGATAGAGGAAAAAAAAATCATTTGGACTCTCACTTTTGCAGCAGACAAAGGTCTGAGCTTTCTGCAAACACTGTGAAGACATCATCTCTCAGAGTGTCTAGGGAAGCTTTATAAAAGCAGAGAGGTGGAGGGGACACCTCTCCCTTCCTCCCTCCCATATGCAGGGTACCCATCTACTGCTGTGCCAAAAATGAAGTGGTTTCTTTCTGCTCTGCCTATTACACTCTCCTTTCCTGTGCATGCTTGGGCCCAAATCCTAAGTTAGTTTGGCACAGCTCTTCCCAAGCCAATGGAACTGCCCTGCTCAGGGCCTGGCAGCTGGGGATGCAGCTATTGTGTTATTCTTGGGCTCTCTGGCATGCAGAATGCAGGGAGGAGCACCGTGCTTGTCTCACCTTGGACTAGGTGAGATGATCCTACAGCTGTGAAGGAGAAGGGAGTTTTGTAGAGGGGATGCACTGTTTTCTGGAATCCAGTCCTAGTTATTTTGTGTTTACTTCAGAGGTGGAAATATAGGTTGCTGGGTCAGAGCCAAATCCTTTGGGAAAATTCAGTTGTTGTAAGTCTGATAGTCTGAATTTGTGCACTCTAATTTTGTTTTAGCAATTTTGTTTTTTCCTGACAGAAGCTAATCCCAAATCTGGATTTTTTTTTTTTTTTTTTTTTTTTTTTTTAATATTTCGTGCCTGAGTTTCTGCCAGATTACAGAGCTGTTAGCCATATAATGGATGAGAGAACTTCAGAAAGTATATGTTTTCTACACCTTAATCATTATAAGGACAACAAAACTACATCTAATGCATTTTTAAACCAGTCATATGGGAAGGAAAGTCTGGAGATATTGAGCAAACTAAAGTCACTTGCTAATTGTTTTGAGCAATTCTTCCACTTTTTGGTGGAATGTGGCAACTGTTAAACAGTACATGGCAACCACAGACAACAGGATGGGAGAGAGGAATGCAAGATTCTTGTGGGAACTATGGGGGAAATAGAGAGACAGACTCAGCCATGCAAAAAACTCCAGGATCTGTTTGTGCACAATTGGAGAGGAATAGGAAAAATAGACTTCCCCTTGGTGAAATGGATGCTATTTAAAACAATAGCTGAGAGTTTCTCAAATTACCAAAAAATATGATACTGAAAAATACTCAGACAAACACAGCTGAAGAGGGGAAAAGAGAGAGCAAGAGAAATCTCAAAATTAGCTGTATAGTGCTGGTAATTTTAAGATGGCAGGAGGAATACTTGTTTTTATATGTGAGCCTTCTTGATATTAATTTAAAAAGTACACAGAAGATAATTTTACCAAAATTGTTTGATAAAACATAAACCCATGGGGATTTCCAAGTGGGGACTTCCTAAATTAAACTTAAATAGGACTTAAAAAAATTATTTCTCTTTTTAAATTTGTTGCTTTGGACTTGCAGTTAATTCAAGGGAAAATGCTGATTTTGAACCTATAGCCACCTCAATAACAGGCACGTTTCAAAAGACTTTTATTCCCACTTTTATCCTAGGATGTGTGACAAGCTTTCAAAATCTTTTAGTGTACTTTTTACAAAAGACAGAGCCCTGAGTATCTGGCTGTAAGCTTTTGGGTACTGAACGCTTTTCAAAAAAACTGACCCTTTAGCTACCTAATTGGGCACCACTTGTGAGTGGTGGAGCATATGAAAAATTGCTTTATGCCCCAAAGGTCAAAAAAGATGCCGCTCAACCTCTCTTGGGCTCCCTAGGTTCCACTTTGTCCAAGACTGTACCTTACAGTTGTGGTTCATCGCTGCTTAATCTCCCGGTTTGCTGTGCTCCTGAGGCCTTGACCTGTGAGCTTCTGGGAACTGCTACTGAAATTCTTTTAGTTACCTGGAGAGCACTCCGCAACTCCATAGCCCAGGTCTGGTGGTCTTATCCTGTCGTATGCTTGTGCTTCTTCTGGAAGTGCCACAGCATTATTTCTATCTCCTGGAGTGAATTTTAAATGTGATTTGACTAAAAATTTTTGCAAATGCTGGTCATATGATGCTAGAAAGTGAGATACACAGCATAAGTAAACCTGCTGTGTTTGAAGAATCTTGCTCTCTATGGCTGAACTTCTGAGCTTTTGTCAATTTCAGTGAGCACAGAAATCTGCTTGTACAGATCAGGCCACAATTTCCCAAGCAGGACTGTTTCATTTTTCCATAATACAACATGTCAGCAGAACCATGAAGGGTAGAGCCAAGGGATCCTGGCTCTTGGGCTCCTATGTTTTCTCTGGACAATAGTTTTCCCTTAGAAACCAATAAGTTATGGACTAAGGACTGCTCCATTTAAAACTGTCTTGGGCTTTATGGCTAAAAGGATTTTATTAAATAGGAGTGATTACTAAAGTATGTTACTGTTCAGGGGGTGGTGAGGATAGTTAAATCTCATGAAAAGGCTTTGCTTGCAGCAGAAAAGCACTGTAACTACTTAAAAATATCTTTGCTTATGTTTTTATTTTAAAAATGGAAAAAGTGAGTCAGCACTGCAGGCTCTGTATTCACTGCTAAGTCCAAACTCAGCTGCTCTGGAGAGTCTCCCCATTCCCTGCCCCCATCTGTGCTGTTGGTACAAGTGAATATAGCTACTCCCAATTTAGCAACATGCAGTTGCTACCTTTGCATGGGCTGTAACAATCATCCTGAGAGATCTGCTGCTCTAAGAATTTCTTCTCCAAGTCTGTAACCTCCATAGAAAAATACAAAGAAAATAAATATGCAGGAGTCACCTTTGGGTGACGAGTGTATTCTGTCTCTGGACTGCTGGAACAAGAAAGTGATGGTGGTGAAGCATAGCAAAAAGCAAATGAATTTTCATGTGCCCTTGGACTTATTTATACTTAGTCCAGAGTCTAATACTTTGTGGTGATATCTCTGGGCAAACCAACAGAAATGGATCTTTCTAAATGCTAGGAGATTTTGTATCTCTGATTCTGCACTGCATTTTGTGTTGTGATAAAAGGTAGAATAGCTGTGTTGGAGGGTCCTCAGCAATTACTGGGTTCATAGGAAATAAAAGAGAAATATTTTCGATTCTAAGAAGTAAGTACGGTAGTGTTATCACTACTGTATGAGGTGTGTGAAAATATGGAATGCATCATCTTTTGTCTCCTAATGCCAAAGGTCTCCCTGACTAGCATGCGTTTTTTCTAAAGAAAAGCTATATTCTGTATTTTTATGATTCAGTTCCTCCTACGAGTCCCAGTCTGACAGGGTTTTCAATGCACACTGCAAGCCTAAGCGAAATGCACACCGTGCTTTGAAAGAGATACATTACATAAGAGGCCTCTGAGCTGGACTGCAGTGTAAACTGTCTCTGGGACAGATAAAGACCATCTCGCAAACCAGGATTAGCACTGATTCTTGTCAGGGGCTCTTGATTTGAGAGAAGAGAAGGAAATTTGTGTGTGCTGTTTTAGTGAGTTTTAGCAGCTATATAAACCACAGTTCGAAATTCTGATGTGTATCTAACCATCAGCATGCCTGAACTGTGTTTGATAAAAGGGGCAATGAGCTCCAGTTATGCAGCCCTTACTCCCTCTGGTTCTCCTCTGCAACCAGAGAACAACCAGGACTATTCACATATAAACCCTGAGCATTTGGCACCTTTGCTGCAGCAAGAGAGAAAGGGAAAGAAAGACAAATTCCCCATAAGTTAGTGTTTCAGCCACACTGCAGAAGATTTACTTTATCCACTGCTTGGCAAGTGATCCCCGCAAGGCAGCTGGGTGTCTGTGAGCCTGTCTGCAGATTCTCTACAATGGCCAGAGCCTAGCATCTGAAAGACTGTCTGAAGCTCTGGGGCAACAACAGTGCTTACAGTTTGACCCCTCATACTGTGAGTTTCACTTTGTGGAGTGAGAGACGGACCTTTTCTGAAGGTCACTCCAAAGCTCCTGGCCAGACATCCACAGAGAGACTGCTGCCTGTGACAGTTCACTTCCAGTCTCAGTGCAGACAGACTGCTTCCACTTTAAAGCCCAACAAGCTGCTTTCTATCAGCACATACAGGATGGGAGATGTCATCCCAGACCTCCAGGCAGGACAAGCACACACACCTTTTAAGTTCAGGGGAGAGAACAAAAGCTGTACATTAGTGAGATTTCCTAGTGAATTACTGGCATGAAAGAAGACAAAAAAGTGTGTTTAAAAAGATGAAAAAAGTGGTACATGCCAGAAACAAATCCCTGTAGTTATTGACCTTTATCCTAAATATGGATCTGCATGGTAGAGAAATTGGATCATGTTAATTATTGAACACCTCAAGTCATGCCCATCACAACACCAAACATTTCACTGGAGTTACTTAGCACCATGCAGACTTATAGGAATCCTCCATGTCCAGTTTCAAAGCATGAAGGTAAATTAAGGAATGGATTTACAAGGAGGATGATATAGTATCAAAATATCAAACCTATGGTCCTCCACACCATTATGTTTTCCTTCAACTTTCTTACCAAATTGTTGCAGAAAGCTGTATGTGAAAGCTGTTACGTGAAAGCTGTTACATGAAGCTGTTAGATAGGGATAGATAATGTGTCCTCCTGATACACAGAGCTTTCAGAAAGCCTAGAAGCAAACAATAAAATACTGCAAAATGTGGCCTATGGCAGAGCACAGCCTTATCTTTCAAATCTTCTAGGTAGTTTTAGGCTGCTGTTCTTTTATACATATTTATGTCTTAGGTAAAAAAGATTTAAAAAAATTTATTGTCTTTTTGTTCCCTTTTGCTTAGAGTTGCAGATAAAGTTGCTGAACTTTTATCAGCCAAACCATCTTCAAAACATATTTTCTTTCCAGGAGAAAGGCCTACACACAAGCCTTTTATGGCATTGTGTATTTATAGCTCTAGTCTGTACTGTGAATGAATGGCTCACTCCACAAAACACAATGCAGAGGCATTTGATGAGTGTGATCATCAGTCACGGAATCACAGGATCACAGAATGGGTCAGGTTGGAAGAGGCCACAGTGGGTCATCTGGTCCAACCTCCCTGCTCAAGCAGGGTCATCCCAGAGCACATAGCACAGGATTGTGTCCAGATGGTTCCTGAATATTTCCAGTGAGGGAGACTCCACAGCCCCTCTGCACAATCTGTTCCAGTGCTCCGTCACCTGCACAGTAAAGAAGTTCTTCCTCATGTTCAGGTGGAACTTCCTGTGCATCAGTTTCTGCCCATTGCCTCTTGTCCCTTTGCTCAGCACCACTGGCTCCATCCTCTGACACCTTCCTTCAGATACTGACAGATATTGATGAGGTTCCCTCTCAGTCGCGTCTCCTTGAAGCTGAACAGGCCCAGTCCCTCAGCCTTTCCTCCTGAGAGATGCTCCAGTCCCTTAAGCATCTTTGTTTCTCTCTGCTGGACCTGCTCAGTCCAGTGGAGGTCACTGAACAGGGTGTTAAAGGTGCAAGGAATCTGCTTGGTTTTCTATTCTTGCACAAAGAGAGGAAGGGAAAAGCTTAAAGGAAAGATTGGGTGTGTCACTGCAGGACTGGCTTTCTCTGAACTGCTGCAAAGCCAAAACTCTGCCCCCACTCTTGATTCTTGCATAGATCCCTGCAGAGAAATGGGGAAAAATGTCAGGACAAAGCTGAGTCATTACTCTGGCAACTGGTTATTCAAAACTTTCCAAAAGGTGGTGGGTGGTGGCCTTGGATCTGCTGATGCTCTGAGACAAAACATGCACAAGGCTCACTGGTGCTCCACCAGCCAGCAAGTTCATTATCTGCAATTCCTGCTAGTACTGGAAATAGCTTACATCCAGAAAGGTTTGGGTGTCAGTGCCTCATCCTGCCTCTGTCACCCAGTGATATGGTATAATATTTTACACTTATTTACATATTTACATTTTTAATGCCCAGCCTGCACACTGCTCACAACAGTATCCTTCTAATGTAGCAAACTTAGGATGGCCTTTGTCATCAGCCATATTTTCTGAATCCATCTGCTTTATTGAATCCCGGGGCCTAGAGGAACATCTGGGCCTTAGAAATAAGGCCGTTTCCTTACAAAACTGAAGGATAAGGAAAGATGGCATATTTGACCAGTAAAAAGGGAGATCTAAGTAATTGCTAATGTAAACTGTGAAATATACAAAATATTGCAGAAAATCAATCATACTCAAAATACTGTTTTGTATGTAAAACTGCTGTAAGAGAAATCTTTAACATTTTGAAATGGATATTGCTTTTCATTGGAAATAATGTTTGTCAGTAGTTGAAACCATGATCATAATTAATTCTGTACAGCTTTGATATTTTATCTTTTAGAACTGAAAGCATTTATTATACTGCATGATTCTTATTTATTTGATGTGTGCAGAGCATATGGAAGGATGCTGTGCAAAATCTTGTTAGCAAGTGAATGACAGACCTGAGCTTTTGGGGGAAAATTGATTCAGCTTAAATCTCTTCCCCACCATTAGGTATCTGCCTTTATCTCTTCTGAAAGTGTGGGCACCAAAAATAATTTAGGAGAGCATTTTAGGTAATCTGTTTTTATTATTGTAGGCGGATTTTATAGGAATGTGGATCTCAGTAGTTCTGACAGCAAATGTAAAATTTTCAGTAGTAGCTTCCCATGTAACTGTGCAAATCTGGTGTATGGACACAGTATCAGCACATAACTCCACCTCTCAGAAGCATCCTCCCTGTGAAATACTATGTAAAAGTGGCCCTCAAACTATTTTTGGAGGAGATTTCTGTATGCCTCCTCTGCCACCTTTTTCACCTGGCAACTTCCTCTTAATTAATATTACATACCAGTAGGGATAAACAAGATCCAGGTCCCAGTCCCTGCCACAGTGAGCACAAATCCTATCAGTGTAGAAAGCAGAGCACATGTTCCCTCTCTAACAGGTGTGGGTAGCAGGCATCAAATTGTTTCATTTTTTTTTCTATAAAGCCAGGCTTTACACATTACATTTGTAATTTGTAAATTACAGTTGTAAAGTGCAATTTGTCCCAGAAAAGAAGGACTCCTGCTCATCTCATTTGGAAGCAAGTTTTGAACTGATGTCTCTTGGGAAAGCAAACGAGAGCAAAAAGGGAAAATTTTATGAAGTAATTGTACAAAAAAACCTGTGCAACATAAGGCCTCAAGTTGTCTAGACTTGGAATGAATTTACAGATTTTTGTTTTATTTGTCAGGTAATTTAGCAAATATTGCCAAAACAAAGCAGAATTTTATGAACAAAATGTCTCTCAAAAGAACATTAGGATAACTGTGAAATCAAACACTTAAGAAAATATTTCTTTTGGTACAGTTTTGGGGTTTTTTTAAAGAGCCACAAGAAAGGATGCACCTCTAGATAAGGTGGTTTGGTTCTTTTGCAAATGCAGGCAGATTTGCAGGCCCTTGTTATTAGGGGGTATAAATGACGCAAAGTGCAAGTCATAAATGCGTGTTGCTGTGAAAGATTGGGTGCAGTTTTGGGTGAGCTGTGGTGTGATATTTCCATTTGATAGCTAGAGTCAGCCAATAGTAGCAGGTGGTGAGAGGCTGAGGAGCACAACATGTTCCAGCAGCACCTGAGGTTTGATCTCTGCGGCACGCGTGCTTCATGCTGCACAGTGAGCCTCTCTGTCAGGGCTTCCTTGTCCTCTTTGAACTCCGTGCACACAAACCTGAAGTACTTTTATTTAGTTCAGATCTTCCATAATGTCTGACCACTTCCTTAGAGGTGTATGTCACTGAACCAAGAAATAGTTCTCAGATATTCTGGTGCAGGCACTGATGATGCTCTAGCAAATTTGTATTGAATCCTTTTCTTTCTGCTTGCATTCAGCAGTTGTGCCTTCTGCAGGATCCACTCCCTACCACCCACAATAATTACAAGTGATGGGGTTTTAAATTCTTTGCTGAGCTGTGGTGCTTCTCTGCACAATTTAGAAAATGACCAAATCCATGATCAGAAAATAGATAAAATGTTTTGTACTACATGAGACCAGAAGAAGGATGGATGTTTCTATAATTCATTGTGGAAAAAGAGAAGGTGTGACCAGTGTTACCTCAGGGACTGTCGATGTGCCTACTGTGCTATGTTACTGCTTATAACAAGATGTTCTCTCGAAAGAATGCATCACCCTGGGAATGTGTTTACATTTAGGAATGGGACTAATTTAATTTCACAAATCAAAGGATGGCACCTAAAGGTCCAGTTTTGCTTTGGGCTCTTCATCTACAAAATTTAAATCTTTGACAAATTGGAATGAGCAGTTCTAACGCAGGTGATGTTATGGTTTAACTTCAGGATAAGTGGAGCTCTGTTGTAGTGACCCCAAGGCAGAAGATCACAGAGCTCATTTTGCACATATAGCTGTAGATCCAGTGGAAGCCTTTTGTGACAGCTTCCTATAGATGAAGTAGTCTGGAAAAGGCTCACATGCCACTGAAACCTAGCAGAGGTTGTTTAGGGTCTTTAGGTGGTGAAAACTTCATTTTAAATAAGAGTTTTGACCAGAATTGTCCTGCTTACCTACTCCTGCACCTGGGTTTTGAATTCTTTTTCTTTCAATATAAATATGTGGGCAGATTTTGTCTTTCTTTTCTTGGTTGGTTTCATTTTTTTATCTCTTCCTCACAAAAGATTCAAGTGTGCCTTTATGTCCCCAAGGAATATGGCAACCTCTAAATGGGACAACCACAAATGTGGCCTACAAGGTTGTATTTCAATTTTGCAGAACAAGAAAAGGAATAAGGCTCTAGATGGGATCTGTATTTTCATTTATTTCAGGATAGTACCCAGGACTGGTTGCTGCCATATGGTTATTGATGCCCACTGAATCTGTTGGTGAACTGCACAGTCAGAAGCCCCCAGCTGCATGAAGTTGTATTAGTCTAGACTGTAGTTGCAGAGAAGGGGACCTGTCTGTTCACTGTTTTCTTCTGATGTCTTCTAATGCTGGCTGTAACTTCCTCTGGATGTTGTGGGTTTCAATCTGCTTTCAGTTTTAGTGGTTACATTGGTTTGTTACAAAGCTCTTTTCCTAGTTAGGCTGAGTATATTTGCAAGCTGTATGTGATAGGAGAATCTAATATCTGTTTTTAATTTGTTTTCCCTAAATCTGTGTGGTCATATGTGCCTTTTAATTTTCACTTGTGTAAGTGAACAACTGAGTGAAAAAAACCCTGCAATTTTCTGGTTTTCTGACACACTGGAGTAAAAAGGTTTGGCTTTTCTGACACATAAGGCATCTGGCCATATTTCTGCAGACTCTCCTGTTTTGGACTCTGAATTAGACCTGATTTAAACCCCAAATACCCTGATGTAGGTCTTATTATAATTAAGATATCAGTTGAGAATTTTTCTTTTCAGTGAAAGTTCTTTGTTTTCTTTTCCATTTCCTTATGTACCAGAAGAATTTATATCTACACATTGTTTGCAGAATGCAAACAAATAATAAAGAAATAAAGACAATCTTCTAAGATTAATATACAGATGGATGGTATACATAAGTATATAAGGTGTACATGCAATTAGATTTTAAAGTGTTTTTCCCAGGTGAAATTTTGTGACTGCCAAAGAGAAAATAAAAATTGATGATAGGTGAAAAAATATTATGATATACTTCTAATGCATGAAAACCTTCATCTTGTGCCAGGAGAAATGAGTGTTTCTGGTTTATACTTGGTAGGTAAAAAAGCTGAAGTGAGATTTACAACTTAACTTACTCATATATCTATGCCATTTTCTGTTGTTTTCTGTACTGCATTTTTCTCCTTTCGTTGTCTTCTGGCATATTAGTCCATTCTCTACAGAGAAGCCTAATTAAAAAAAAAAAAAACAGGTAACATTTTAAGTCAGACTGAGTAGACTGTGCCTGATTAAGGAGAGAGTGGACTTGTATTTTGTGGTGCTATATCCTTTTGTGAAATGTTCTGTATATGTTGAATAGCTCCTTATAATGTGAGACCCTTTCCATAGGGTGTCCAGACTCCTCTGTGAGACAATGCCAGGGCCAGCACACCCTTTGGGAGTAGATCTGTTCCTTTAGGCCCAGAAGGAAAAAGGCCCAGTGCCTGTGCATAAGAGGCACTGGGCAGTGAAAAACTCTGTAATTCCTGCTAATCCAGTAACACAGTGAAACCACATGAAGGCCAGTCATTGTCCTGTCTTGGGCTGCTGTGACAGTGTGGTATAACCATTTGTAAGGAGAATCAGCTTATACAAAACTCCAACGTCCTGAGGCACACAAATGCCACATTTCTCCAGGAGCCAACATTCTCACCTTACCCCTTAACACTTAGCACAGATGTAGATGTGAAAGCACATTTGCTTAGACCAGAGAATCCCCTGGCCAAAGGCAGTTTTCTGCAGTTTTACAGTGCATACAGTTTGTGTTTACGATAATGCTGCAAAAGTAACTTGCTTATGAGTTGTGTGTCTTCTCATAACATCACTGGTTTCAGAAAATATATTTTTTCTTCTTTCTTCCTGTGTCAGAATTCAGGTGGAAATTACAGTTGTATGATGTCAGTGTTGATAAATAGGACTTGTCTTCCTGGACAACACCACTCTAAAATGATCTTGGTCGGATACTACTTTGTGAGTTCATTGTGGTTGTACACTAATGATATTAAGCATTCTAGTTTTGAGGAGTTTTATATTGTGGTTGACTGTATTGCAGAGATTTTTTCCTCATCCTTCTAGGTAGTGGTGGAATCACACTAGCAATGATGAGTTAAACATGGAATGAAAAAACACTGACATCTTGGTCATGCCTAAGGCAAAACTGCCCCAACTCTCAAAAAAAACCCTCTTGCCTCCTGAGTTACAACTTATCATATTGCTTTGTAGACTTGCTATTGGCAGACCAAGTTGAAATTATCTCCTATAGCAATATTTAATCCCTTAGCAGTGTATTTAAGTGACTATCCTTCATTTTCTACAAGGTGAGAGGAACTCCCATGACACAATAGTTTCAGTGGAAACTCAGAGCCCTTGCCACTTTGTTACACTGTGTCAATAAAGTGCTTTTGAGGCTATTCTGGTTTATAGTTTTTTAATTGCTCTACACATTTTTAGCACTATGTAAAAATAATCCTTAGTCTATAAATATTACCTTGTCATTAAAATAAATATATAATTGAAAAACAGCCTCAAAAGAGAGGGTTACTTTCAAAAGAGTTTTTCCACACCACTGGAAAAACCCAAGTTCATTTTCAATTAAAAGAAAGAGGCTGCCTGTGAACTTTGAAGTAGTTTCCTCAAGTTTAGAATGTACTTAATGTAATTGCATTTTGGGCTAACAGAATATTTCAATAGTTGAAATAGAAAGCCCTAGATTAATAATTGTAGTAAATGTGGATTACATTATCCAGCTATATCAAAACCCAGTGCTGTGTCCAACGTCCCAGCATTGTGGCTGTGTCAGGGAAAGGGGTTGTGTGTGGCTGCAGCTCAGCTGGTCCTGGTTGCCCGTGTTTAGTGACATCAGCATGGCTCTCCTTACCCCTCCCTCCTGAGGAGGGCCAGGTGGGAGTGTGTAATGGGTGAAGAAAGCTGTACTCAGGCTGGTCCTGCCCAAGGATGCTCTCAGGGTGTGGTGAAACGCCATGCTCTCCCCTGGGAACTGTGGTGCTGTCCTACGTCCTCTGGTCTAGATAGAGATTTTGAATTTCCTTTTCCAAATAGTATGCAGTATGAACTCCAAAGGACTGAAATAGCATGAGGTAAATCAAATATTATATAATTTTTGTTTAGTTATAACCAAAAGCAAAAGAAAATGTGCATTTACAGTGTTCAACATATTTGCTAATGCCTTAGGAAATGGGCTGATAATTAGTCTCCCTTGGAGAAATAATACTGTGTATATTCTACTTTTAAATTCCTTTTACTGAATGATCGAGCCAATCATTTTAGTAAAGCCAGTTATTTGGCTTTACTTTTACATAGCAAGTATATTACAGAGCAGATATATTAGGTCCTGAAAGTTCCAGAAAGAGAACCATGATTTAGTGTGGTTCTGCAGCAGAAGTGCAAAACCTGAGTTTTGGCAAATCTTACTGTGAGTATTTAGGAAGCTCCAATGTGGTGACCCCAAACTTTGCATTGGAATTGCAGGGCATGTTCCCACCTGACAATAATTTCATCCTGGGTGGTAGCACTGGTGCTCAGGAGAGCTGACTGACTTTGGTGTGGAGCTGTCAGACACTGCAGCTTGTCCCTCAGCTACAGTCTGGAGCCAAACAGGGATGCTCTTGGCATAGTCCAGCATGTGATGATCATACATCCAAGGGACTTCATGCCTTGTAGTCACAACTAAGTCTTCCCTGAGGCAGAAGATTTTGTCCCCTTTTGTCCTCTTTACCACTAGTTTGTTGAGGCTCCAAGTAAGTCATACAGCTTGCTGTAGAGTTTGTGGCTGAGCCTGGAACTGAACCAGCATCTTTGTGTCCCAGCCTATTGTCCTAGTCACTCTCTGTTCTTCAGAGTCTGACTCAGCGCTCCTCAAACATCTCAATTTCCATTTCTCCATTTTTTTCTGGTTTGGTGTTTTCCCCCCAAGCAAACTTCTGGCTTCACTTCTATTTTTCCTTCTTGCCATTCTTCATTATTTAATCTTTAAATATTCAGTAAATTCAATGAATGGCAATATAACATTGTGGAGAAAAACTGTTACAGTTGGATGATGCAACATAATCTCATTGCTTATTGTGTTAGAGATGATTTATTCTGTTTTATCAGTTTGTGAATAGGTTACCCTTTTCCAAATACCATGATGTCTTTTTTTCCCATCAGCTCACAACTGATCCTGTAAGTTCAATACTATTTTTTTTTCATTTCTTCAAATTAAGCTCCTTTCCAGAGGGGAAAAAGAGGATACAGAGTTCTCTCTGAGTAAATTTATAGAATTTGCCAGTGTGTGTCAAGTTTGGGCTGGAAAAAAATGTGGAAATGATAAAATGTCATCCAAGATAGAAAAGAAATGGAGGAATTCCTTTTAAGCTCAGTCATAAGAAACAAAATTAAAGATGTACTCCCCTACAATTTGGGGGGAGGTCACTATAAACAAAACTAGCAAGCTCCAGTTATAAACCATTAATGAGACAGACATTAAGAGAGTTTGTTTTGGAGGATGATTTTATGCTTGAAGGTATTAGTCTCAAAAGTACACAATGTTACTAGTAAGAGGAACTATAACACCTCTCTTGACATCATTGCATTGTTTCATGAACTGTTCTTTTGTTTTATCTCCATCTAGTCTGGGAATATCTCTTCTTTGCAGGTTAAAATTATAACATGTTGGCATTTAGCTGGCATCTTCTTGTTTTCTTAGTTTAAAGCCATGGTCAGAGCAATTTACTTTGGAGTAACAATTAGATTTAATGATACCAGTACTAATACTCTTCATAAACTTATTAGCAACTTTTATACTGTGTATGTACCTTTCAGTTTGGTGAGAACTGGTTCAGTTAATTTTGCCATTTAATCTCATTCAAATAGAATAGAGTCATATATATGGTTCTGTATATACATTATGGATGGGAGAGAGAAGGATAGTCCTAACCTCTGTTTTCTGTGGTCTGTTTCATGGACAACATACTGGGTTTATTACAGTGGTAACAGTGTTCTATTTCTTCCTCGTCTTTCACATCCTTTTTCTCTTCATGCAAACTGGATGTAAGAAACAGACTTTTTTGTTTGTCATTTTTCTGGTAATTTTTTCCTGTCTATCGTTGATGGGAAGCTGCAGTGTTATTGCTTGCCAGCAACAGTCAAATCTTAATGAGGTATCTGAGAAGTCCCAATGGAGAACCTGCCACATGTAGAGAAAATATAGAATAAATGCAGGAAATATGCAGGCCAATGCTTTGTTTTATGGATTGTCCTGTCACACATAACACAGAACTGTTCATGTAGTAATTTGTATGACTGTTCTTGATGAATATCTTTCAATAGTAAATTTCTCATAGGAAACTAAGTAGTTGGTTTCATCCAGGCATTTGAAAATGAGCAGCCCCATCTTCTGAGAAAATTCATGTCTATTTTATAGATTTATGCCCAGTTCTAAACTTAATTGATAGTAGATTAATTTCTGTTTCTCCAGTTTTTTGGTAACCTTTTCTTTCTGAAGACTCTCCTTCTGAAGCCTGTAGGAGTTTGGGTAGGGAAGGATCAGAAGCTGAAGCTTCCCTCCTTCTTTCTTTTTGTCAAGGTGCTTTTCCTACTGTTAATTTCTGGACTTTGACAACGACTGAGCTTTCAGCAGGCTGCTGCATGTTAGCACCCTGGAAACCCTAAAACTGAAGCTAACTTGTGCAGCTGTAGTGCTTTAGGCAGTCTGAAGGGTGACTTGCTTTCTATATCAGGGTTATGCTCACACTGCTCTCTGGCAAACTGTAAAGGTAAACGCCCAAAGAGGGGAAGGTAGTGGCTGTGGGGTGAGCTGTAAATACAGCAGTCTGTGAATCAAACCACTCTCCCTCTCCCACCCTTTCTAGAAATCTATCAAGCTGGCAGGCTGCCCTGCTTGAAATAAATGTGGAAAATATTATGTAACTCTGCCCCGTGCACTGCGCTCACAGCGTAGGCACTAGTCAGGTTTTGGTTACACTATCTCTTGTGGCTATTTTTGGTGACCAAAGGCTTCTCTCTTTAAATTTATGTCTGTATTTCCTTTGCCCCCACCCTCGCATTTATGCTTTTTTTAATCTTTTCCATCAACAATAGAATGCAACTCATCTTCTGCAGAAAGAAGAAAAAGCTGTTTAAGGGCTATTCCTTTTTAAAAATAATACACCCTTTCCTCCCCAACAACAACAAAAAGTAAATAAAAACCCCTAACAAACTGCTGGAGGAGGGATTTATCGCCTCTTGACCGGAGCCAAGCACTGAAACAGTCAGTCTCAGATCCCTTCCCCTAGAGTTATACGCTGTGTCAATACCTCCCTCTGCTGAAAGCTCTACATTCTTCCTCTCCTGCTTGACTGCATTTCGCTGTGGCAGGACTTGCATAGACCAGAAGGAATCTGTGACACGTACTCGAGCAGCCCGCTTGCTGCAGCACAGCTGCCCTACTGAGATTATACCCTCTGGGGAGTGCATAAACTTAAAACTATTTGTCCTTCCACAGTGTGACTGTTTGCAGACTAAAATCTGAGATTAGGAAAAGATGATAATTTGGAGTCAGATGACTTTTAAAAATACTCTTTCAGGAGCTCCTGTGATGGGATTCAGTCATTGTCAAGGGACAATCTGAAGACAATTCTATGTGTGTGTGCCTTACAAATTATTTTCCTTCAGTTTTAGTCACTTAATTAGTTTTTGTTCTAGAAATAGTAAAATTACTGTGTGGTTTGTGATCCATTGTGCTGCACAAACTACCATGTAAGACTTTTAAGTATTGTGTTACTCAAACAGATTGAATTATCTTAATGATTGGAAAATCTATGAATCATCTCAGCTATAACTGGCGTGTTTATTAGGGAGCTCAGTTTTTCAGAGGCTGTGGGATTAGGGACCCATGCCAGTCATTTCTCATCTCAGATCATTATAATATAAAGATTTTAAAGTGACCAACACATTTCATTTGTGCTACTCCAAACTCCATTTTAGGTACCGCAAACAGGCATACTAAAAAGGGTACTGATTTTGTCAGAGGTGAATGACTGAACTTTCTGGAGAATCAAGCAACTTCCAGATGTCTCAAGTTAGGCCCCTAATTTTAGAAGAGGAATAGAAGCAGAAGACCAAACCAATTCAAACCCAATATTTTTCTTTATGTTTATCACTCCCTTGGAACTTTTGGAGTGTCTGCCTGTGTTGTGGGAAAGGCTAATGCACTGCAAGGCCATAGCTGAGCTACAGCAGTTCACAGCTCTTTTTAGTTAATAATTTTTAATATTTCCTCATTATGTTCAGTGGCTTCAGATCAGATGAGTTTTCCCTCTATTTGATAGCAGATGGCAAAGAACCATTCTACATCAACTTCATTCTAGAAGAAGTACAAATT
Source organism: Vidua chalybeata (assembly GCF_026979565.1). Taxonomy (NCBI): domain Eukaryota; kingdom Metazoa; phylum Chordata; class Aves; order Passeriformes; family Viduidae; genus Vidua; species Vidua chalybeata. The sequence goes on along the minus strand of NC_071532.1, from coordinate 28,931,353 downwards.
GGGTTGCTTCTATTAACTTTTTCAACTGAACTTTTTAATGTGTTGGGGGAAGTTTGGTAACATTGGAGGTGAGAAGAGTAATAAGGAATAAGGAAAAACCATAAATTCTGTGTACATAAAATTGTTCTGATTGGATGGGGTTCAAAAAAAGCAAACAATGCAGAGCACGGGTAGAAAGCAGACAGGAGAGTGCAGGAAGGAGCACAGCTGTAGGGAATAAAACACTCAGGGGAAGGTCATATAAGGAGGAGAAGAAATCGTCGTCATGTGGTGGAGTTTTCAGGAAGGTGCTATTGTATGCAGACTTGTAAGGAGAACTGACCTTAAAAAGGAAGAAATACAGGACTACTTGCTACAAAAATGATGGTAGGAATTAGGCTTTGTAGGAAGACTGGAGGGTTTGATTTAGAGTGTGCTGTCAGGTTGAGGTCTTATGGCTCTGTGGAAGATGGTTTTCCCTAGAAGGAGAAGGCTTGGTCAAGGAAACATGGCTTGAGGAAGAGCATCCTGTAGAGAAACAGAGGTGACAAAGATACCTATGTGATTCATTAAACATATATTTTTTAGGTGGAGGTTTGTTCATTCTTAATTATGGTGCAGAATATTCTACCATTTTTTGCTTCATACCTTAGATATTTATAACTGGTAGAAAAATGCTAGCAAAGTTATTTGGTTTACAGAAGGAAAAGCTTGTCATATATTTGTACTTGACATTTTTTTTCAAAATTACATGATCTGATATTCAGATTTTATTTGGATGTTAAGCCACTCATACACAATGAATATGGAAAAACTGTTTTTTCTGGACTTCACTGGCATATTGGATATGCCAAGGTTTCTAGCACTGGGCTGGATGTTATTACTGCTAAAGAAAAAGACAAGTTTTTTGCCTCTGACTTTTTTTTCCTCCCTAGGCTGTGGTGCACAAGGATGACTTAGAGAGAGCCATGTAACTGACTGAACTTTTCAGTAATTAACATATGAACATTGCTGCACTTTGTGTTAGTTTATTCTCTGTGAGAGTTTTAGATGGTTGTGGTTAATGTACAAGGTACCATCCTGTGCTTTTGTGTTAACTGAGATACTCTGTGATACTCTGATTGAATGTCTCCTCTAAACTGAGCTAGATTTAGATGGGGGCAGACAGGCTACAAAATGTGCATCCTGGCTGTAACAGAGCAGTCAGAAATGCATCTGTAATGCTGTGGGTATGTAGTTGGGAGTCAGCTGAATGATAAAGTCTAAAGTAGTGACCCAATGGGAATCTGCTGCTGGCTTTGGGTCTCAGGTGCTAGGTTCAGTTCTGTGAGCTCTGTAAAGCTTCCCCAAACTCCACAAGGCTCTTAAGGGATCGCTATGAAAGACAGATGAAATGAGGATATTAAAAGCCCGATACTTATAGCACAACTGAACTCAATTCAGTTTTATCACTCTTTCAGACAACAAGGTATATATTTATGTCGGGCTTTTTGCTCAGCAGAGTGGTCATAAAACAGGATGCTCCTAATGAATCTACAGTTTTAGTATCAAAAATGTCTGGACTAGCTGTGCCTACAATGCAAGAAACACAGCAATCTCTAGGATATCTAGAGTAACTTGATAGGGGCACACTTCTCTTGCAAAAGCAGTGCCACATGTTTATACTACTTAGTTTGGAAAGTAAAACAAGAGACTCTAGGAGATGGAATGTGTATGAGAAGGGCTCATTATCAGTTACGCTAAATACTCGATGAAACCTGAGGCCACACAAATCTCAACTGGTTTCAAGTTTTCTTACAGTCGAAACTCAGATCAGGTTCCTCAAGAGTTCAAGAATTTCTAAGCAAAACTAGACCTGCTGAATGCATAGAACTTGAATAGCAGCTTTACAGTACATGCTCAAAGCTCTTGCTAGAAATTAATAACTTTCCACAGCACCCATGTGATTTAGAGACATTTGATTAGCCTCCTCTTACAATTCAGTCCATAGGCAAACAAAAAGTGCATTTGTTAAGGGTTTTAGTATGGAGCGATGCACTTAAACATTTCATTGGGTGACTAACCTCTATAGGTAGACCATCTAGGTTCCTGTCTGGCTTTTAAGTATACACAGACTTTTACAAGTATTGTGCTGAACTGGTCATTTCAGCAAAGTCTGGTTGTGGTTGAGAGTGAGACGATTTATCTTCAATGAAAGCTTTGTGACAACAATATAGGTCCTGATTTTGGTTTGTAAATTATTTTTTTTGTTTTAGTATACTTGATCATTATACAGACAGGTAAGCTATTAAATGAAGTATTTGCATATGATTGAAGATTTTCTCTGTAAATTCTGTGATTTTAATCCTGGTGCTCTCACTGTCCCTGAATCCAGTGGCTGCAAAACCTGGTAATATGCGTAGTGTTTAGGTGTGAATATTTGAGTGAACACATTTTAATGTACATTTTCTGCTTGTTGTTCATTTCTGGCATGAGTCCTATGGAGAAATGGGCAGCATTATCCTACAGAGTAGTTCATTTGGATGTCTGAGTGTCTACATGCACATGTCCTCTCCCCTGGGTCCCCGAAGGAGTTATACAATGTACACATGCAAGATCAACAGGATGGTCCCTCCATTAAGTGACCGAACAGGAAACCAGGAGAGTTAACTCCTGTTCCTGATTCTTTGAAACTTTCTGCCTGCCAATCTGGGAAATCAACTTAGGAAAACTGAGGCACATGAAATCTATCAGTAAAACAGGAGACTAGGGTAACTTTGTGGTTGTATTTGAATAATTTAAATGGGCAAGGAAAAATGTGAATATGTCTTAAAAATACTTTTAAAACTGACTTTGAAGCCTTGAACACATGTCCAAGGATAGAAAATACTTTAAAGATGTGCTTCAGGATTATAAAAAAAATGTTGCTTTGGCTGTTTTCCAATACCAAAAGCAGATTTGGTGGTATTGAAATGCAGATTTGTATTTTTTCTGTTAATCACTCTTGAAATGTTTGTAGAACTCTTTAGCAAAACTTCACTTTTTTTTTTTTTCTTTTTTTTTTTTTTTTTTTTTTTTTTTTTTTTTTCTTTTTTTTTTTTTTCCTTGAAATGTCCATTTTTTTGACATGGGGCAAAAGAAAAATGTTTCTTGTTCTCTGGCTTTCTTAATGACGTCTCAATTTGTGTAGTCTTACCATTCCACTAAAGCAAAATAAGTTTTCCTTTCTAAAACCACCAGAGGACTGAAACTCCTTTTATTCTTTATTCCAATTAATTATAGGAACATTTTTTTTACCACCTCCAAATGCTTTAGGTGCTCTGTTTTGGTTTTAGTGTCAGTGATCTATCATGGCTCTGCTAGTTTCATGGAGGGGGATTATACTCAATTGTGAAATCCTAGGACTGCTAGGACAAGTGAGATCTGATGGCCTGTGGTTTTGTCTTGTTAATATGTCTTGGAAGGTTTTTGTGCAGTGTGTTCCTAAACTTTCTCTGTCCTTTCTGTGCAGATTCCTGGGTGTCTTACAATGTGTAAGACACACAGTTCATTGTAGCTTTTTTGTTTAAATGTCTACCGCGAAGTATCCCTGTTTCCTTCAGGAAAAGTTCCATGTATGCAAGAAAATACTACTGCTAAATCACTACTCCTGGTTAACTGCCTCAAAAAATAGATGGGATAGTTTATTCTTTGTGTCTTTGCTCTACTTAACTGCCCACCTTAAATATAAACTTTGGAATCCCCTAGGCCACTTCAGGCCATGGGAATTGTGCCTTAAAACAGATGAGGTCAATACAGAATTGCTAGATTTTTGAACTTTTTTCCTCTTCCTAGGCCACAGAGACAACATGTTGAAGTTTCTGTATAATTTTTAAAGTAATATTCAGGAATCCAATTTCTTCTTCTAAAGGAGAAATTCAGATGCTTAATGGATGACAGATGCCTAATGGATGACATTGCTTACTAGCTACAGCATTTAAAGTCTAATTGCAACCTGATCTGCTTCTCTTCTCTAGATCTTCCTCCAGCTGAGCAATCTGTCACCTTGCCAGTCCTTTAGCAACTTCAGGCACCTATTTTTGTGCATCAGTTCCTCTGTCACTCCAGAATTCCAACTCTGTGTTTCCCAGCAGCAGGTCCTAGGAGGTGAAGTGACTGGCACCTGCCTGTCCAAACAGCAGGGTGTCCGTTCTGTCTGTCTGTCTGTGTGGAAGGCGCTGGGCTGGCTTTGTGTTTATAAACTTTGATTGATAACTGCACCTGTGCGGCTGCCAAGGTCAGGCTGCCTTTGGGAGAATGTTTTATCACCACGGGCACCTGGCTTGGCGTAAGATTTAGAGACATGGCCTGTCTTTGATGACATGGTTCTGGCATTCTGAAAAGACTTTGTTGCAAGACATTGGCCTGTAAAGTCTAACCAAGTGACAGCTTTGCTTTTTGATAGCTGTCGGAAACTTGGAATGAAGAAGCAAGTCTAAACTCCATCTACTGATGTTAATACCTAATAGGATACAATAAATTTTCCCCACTGATGAATATGCTGCTTCTGAGGGCCTGGGGTTAAAGAGGTTAGAAATTCATTGCACTGTTTGTGTTTTGTAAAGCGAGTACAGGTACTGTTTTCACAGATGAGTACCTTTTGACTTGGTGAGGAGGGATGGCTGGGAAATCAGACCAGGTTACTCAGGACTTTATCCAGACAAATTATAAAAATCTTTTATATAGAGACTGCACAGACACTTTGGCCAACCCATTCTACCATCCTCATGGGGAGGAGAGTTTCTCCTAACTTCTGGTGTGAACTTCTCTTGTTTAATTTTTTTGCCCACTGTCTCATCATTCCAACACATATCACTGTTAATTATCATGTTCCAGACCCTCAGCAACCTTGCCTGTACAGGCATTGATGAGCGCCACAAAACCAATTCTTCTCCTTATTGAGCAAGTTTGGGTTTCTCAGCCTCTCCTTGCTGAGCAAGTGTCCTGGCCATGGTATCCCTCACACTGTTTTTAATAGAGGAGAACTGAAGAACAGAGATCTTAAGGGGGTAAAAGGTAGAGGGACTTTGCAAGAAAGACTAGGGTGGATGGGAGGAAAAAGGAGCCTTTGAAAGTAGCTCATTCTCCTAGAAGTGCCTCCCACCCTTGAAAGACATGGAGGGATTATTTGTAAAGAGGGGCTGAGACAGCCAGTGATAGAAGCTGGATGTGCTGATTGCAGGTGACACAAAGAAGAGCAGAAGATGATGTGGCTGGGAAAATACATATGGCACTTATTGGCAGGCTGAAAGGAAAAGTGGAGAAAGCTATGGACTGGGCACTATTGTCCTGCTTCAGGACCTTGAGCTGAGACTGATATGATGCAATGACTTAGTGATAACTTTAAGAATTGGTGTAAATTTAATGAGGATGTTTAAGTATGCTATAATTCTTTGAGCTGAGATTTCTATCCTTTGCTGTCACTTATTGAGACCAAAACTGCAGAAATCTCTGTACTTGCCTCTTGTGTTGCTAAGTACTGAAAGCCTGAATATATACTACCCTTTCTGCAAGTCTTGGAAGTTGGCACTTCATATCACTGCTGGAAATTTAAAATAAGAGAAATTCTAGAGGTTGCCTCTCAACACTTCCAGGGCCTTGACGCATCACTGTAATGACAGTGCTATGTTGACTACAGCTTGCTTTTTCTTATCCAACTAAGGTCATATTTTAGTTAGAATGCTCTGATCTGGAATAATTAGAAGTAAAATCAGTCAATAGGATGTTTGAATGTTATGTTACTATAATCTCTCTAGAAGTATTTTGAGCTGTACTTGCAGTAAGAGAATAATTTTGGAACAGAACACTTTACTGCAGGGTCTGACTAATGTAGGGGTTACATATGTTGGGTTATGTGGTATGTTTGAATATTTTGTGGTGGTTTGTGGTCCCTTGATATCCATAAAATCGCTGCTTGTACTCGTGACAGGAGCCCTAACATTCATAAATAACCTGTGCTCCTTCTTTTTCACTTCCTGATGGATAATTGGTATGTTGCCTAAAACTCCAGATCCAGCAGAAGCAGTACACTGGAAAATATAATTCTTCCTAGTGATTTGGGTAATAAAAATGTCAGTCAGGCTTAGGCAAGGATGCTAAAGCTTTTCTATTGAAGTCTGTGTCACAGGATAAATACGTGCATGTGTTTTAACCCACACTGTTTCAAAGAGTTCCTTTGGCTGGATCAGATAGTTTAGTCTCCATGTATGGATTTAGGTAGAAAAATGATGCTGAAATACTTCTACTATATAAGTTTATAGATAGTGTGTTTGAAGGGGAAATGCACTAAAAGTTTCTGTGGATGTTCTAAACAACAGAGGAAAGGTCTAGGCTTCAGCAGCTATTTAGAAGATGAAGGTGAAGACCTTCAATAATTTCTTATAATGACTGTCTTAACATGTGGACAAATAGATGTCCTTTTGGCATACCTAACTGTAAGCAAAAAAATGCACTGCTGTTTGTAGTTTTCATCTTTATGCTATATACCACTAGTCCTTGTTCTCATGGGGCACTTAGAAAATATCTGCTAGAAACACAATACAGCAGAGAGGAAGCAGTGTAGGAGGTTCTTGGAGTATGTGGAAGATAACTGCCTGACACAGCTGGTGAGTGAGCCAGCCAGGGAAGATGCCCTGCCGGACCTGTTTGTGAACATAGAAGAACTTGTGAATGAGGTGATGGCTGGATGCTGACTTGGTCATAACAATGACAATTCTTGGAGAAGTAAGTAGAGGGATCAGGAGAACTGTCCCCCTGGACTTCTAGAGGGCAGAGTTTGGCCTGTTTGGGAGACTGGTTGACAGAGCCCCTTGGGAGGCAGTACTGAAAGGCTAAGGAGTCCAGGAAGGCTGGATGTCCTTCAAGAAGGAAATATTGAAGGTACCTGGTTTTCTTCAAACTGTGCAATCTGTTTTTCCCCCTGCTGCTTAGTTTCCCACTTGGAAAAAAAGCATGTTGGCTCTGCAAATTCGCCTGCTCCCTTGACTGTCTGCTTTTCTTGTGTGTTCTTGCATCATGATTGCTGGTGTATCAGAACAGTCTTGTATTTACTCTGCTTATGGAGATAGTAGGGAAAGTTGCCCGAAGATTAATCTGAGGAAAATAGCTCTCAAGATTTGACAGGAAAATTGATGACATGCTAGAAGCCGAATTCTATCCAAATTGCTCATCTAAAGCACTAACTGGAAAGATATGAAGAAACATACTAGGCTTTGGAAAGGCCTTTTGAATCCTTAATTTTGTGGATAATGTCTTTGAATTCAGTGGATTTACCCCACTCTGCCACGAAAAAGGAAGATGTGTGAATGTGACTAATTAATTTTTTTCCCTTTGGAGTAAGAGTTGTACTTCTTCAGTATATGTGCTAGCTGCATAAAAATGTCAAGTGTTTCATCCCCTTTCTAAACTGGGACACTGCAGAACAATAACCAAAAGAATTGTTATCCTGATGGTCTCCCAGTCCCTGTCCAAGCAGATCTTTGGGTATGGCCCTCTGCTGTTGTCATCCATCTTTGCATGGACAATAGTTAAGCCTATTGGTAAAGGCTTTGCAATCTGTAGGCACTCAGCTGCAAATTCATGATCTGTCACTCTTAGACAAAATGAGGATGTCTCAACAGCTCAGCTGAAGTGAAATGTGAACAGGAAGTCAAAATTGGGCCCATGTACCCTAGTGTCATCTTTAATCTGTTTACATCTAATAGACCTGTTTCTACTGAAGCTAATGGAAAAATTGATTTGCTTAATGGAATATATTTGTCTTAATCATATGCTTGTTTTAATTATATGTTCTGAATCCATATCACTTCTAGAAATCCCCAAGTGGGTGAGATTTTGTTGTGCTGTTCACTATAAAAGCAAATATGTGAAAGCAAAATTGTACCCCAGGCAGTGCAGATTTTCAGTGCTGTCATTTGAGACGTGGATAAGTTGAGGGTAACAGGCACCCCCAAGCTCCCCTCTCCAATTCTCTCTTTTTCTTTTTAAGGTTTAAGGATATAAAAGTCTGTAGGAACTGTTGATTTTGGATCACAGCTGGTGATATTTTTTTTAAAAAAGGAGACTTTTGCAGTAGCATTGGATGAATTACAGTTTCACTGCTAAAGTAGAGCATAAAACATGCTTCTAGCTTCTCATAGAGTCAGGGAGTTTATATATTTATTTTAATTTCCACCACTTTCCATTTCTGTGTGTGAGCATTTATATGAAGCTTTTATCTTTACTACGTTCTGTCGTTCGTACCACAGGGTTGCCACCAGCTGGCTGAGGTCTAGTTTCCATGGCTGTAGTGGTGGGGGCAGTTCAAGTGCTGCCATTCCCCCTGCCCAGGGTGAGCAAAGCTCCTCAGGGGTGGCTGTGCCGTGAGCACCGTGGTGCTGCGAGCAGCACGGCGTTTCCACATCAGCCCATGACCTCACGACCGTGAAACCGTGCACGGAAACCACCAAATGGGTACCAGCTTCTGAATGTGCCTTCCTGTTTTTCTGCTGTTTTCTGACTTGCGCTCAGAGTGTAAACAGACCTTTGTTTTTGTTCCTTAGCACGTCTCTGTGGCAGCTTTCTCCATTCAAGCAGCAGCAGAGAAGTGAGATTTTGAGTACCACTGTAAATATGGTAGTCCTGAAAACCTGTAGGCTAGCTTCAAGCTCTGCTGAGCAAAAACTGATTGGCCTCAAGTAGTAGTTTTGCTTGATTAAAGAATGTAGATTTGGCTTTTTTTATTTCTAATTAATATTTAAGACATATAACTTATTGTTCTGCTAGGATACTGTAAAATTAATTTTAATTTTAATAAACTCTTAATTGTAGTAGCCAAGAAATAATGCAACAAACCAGAAAGTATCTTAAAAAAACCTAACCAAACGAAAATCAAACCCAAAAACTTATTGTGCAATTTACATTTTTTTAAGTAGTTAAAAGTAGAATCAGGTGAGGTCAGTGGGCTCATCAAAGGTCTGTTGGGTCATATACAGGCTGCTGCGTAGGAACTATTTGTTAATAGAAAATGAAATATTTAAAAAATGTATGGTACATTCACCTACACTGGTTTTTACCATCTCTGGTTTTGTATTCATTGGTTTTGGTGAACTTCAGTATGAAAAAAATGAGTTTAATGTATTTATACTAAAATACTGAGTACAAAATTGTAATTAAAATATTCAGTTTAAAAGTAACTTATGTAAGAATGTAGATTTGCCATCAGTTGAAATCTTGACCTCCACTCTTGATAGCTTGCTAAAAAATAAGCTTGGCTTTGTCAGATGTTTTGAATTCACTGGGTAAATTTCTTAGTTTTTGCCGGACATCAGCCCAAATGGTCATGGTTTCTTTGTTTCTGCTTCTTGTGTAACTGCCATTGACTTTCAGGCATGGAAAATAGGAGATGGTATGTATTCAGAAGTCATATGTATAAACTTGCTGCCAAATAATTGAGTAAAATTAGGGGCAGTCAAGTTTGCTAAGGGAAGCATTCAGTGCCTGGTAAATGAAAGAATCCACAAAGGATGAATTATATGCATTCAAACCCATTATGAGCTAGTTCTTAATACTAAAATGATCATTATTTTACATACAATATTCAGCCTCTGTTCTAGAGGCAGGTTGATAGAGGGTTTCCCTACAGGGCTGTTCTGTGTCGTTTGCTGTTGCTGTGCAGCCACCAATCTCTGTTAGCAACATGAACTGAAAGGGGAGGGACATCTCTGTTCCACACACCAGATCTGTAGTGGATAGAAACTTCTCTGCATTTCTTAGCTGTTATTTATGTAATGCTCACATCCTTTTACTGCAGACAATTTGTATGACTCGCCAGCAGCACTTTGGAGCTAGCTTGGGCCGAACAGTAGTCACTGCACATTGTTGTTCTGTGTAGACAAGTGTGGAATGAAATCCAAACCTTGTGAGATCCACTGGTATTGATGGATATGGAAGCAAGGGAAAATGTGAATGCCCAGAATTCCATTTCTTCAGACCATAACCTCATACTTTGGTTATGTTTCCCTCTCTTCCCTCAAGCAATCCCTTGTTTTCAGTTTAAAGGAATGTTTTTTAGACATATTGAAGTCCTTCAGGGTTTCACTGGATTACCAAGAACAGACACCAGGTCCCAGCCATCAGCTTTCCAAGCAGAGAAAATAGAAAGAGGTATTAAATTAAGAAATAAAAAAAATCTAGGTTATTCTGCTTCTTTTCAAGCAGGAATGAATTCAGATATCCTGTGGCTGTTGCAGGCAGAAGTTGTGGAAGTGTTAATATTTTTGTTCTTTGAAGAGCATACATGGCTTGACATGACAAGACATCATAGCTTGCTGAATGAAGAGGGGCTAGGAAATTTGAACTGCTAAAATGTCTTCAGGTACAAGTGGAGACTATTTTTTCATTTGCAAAAGCTTAGTGTGGCAGACTGGAGGTGATCCAGGTACTCAGGAACAACAAATGCCCATCCTTGAAGCAAAGGGTTTTTTTGTATAATGTAATGCTCCTGCTCCAAAGTCTAGAAGTGTTAGGGATGCACAAAGAAAAGAATTTGAGCTTTGGAAAACTAATTTACTTTTGACACTTTTTGCTCTTAGGAGCAAAACTATTAACTGCACAACTTCTTCCCTTTCTTCCCCCTCCAAATTTGGTTTAGTCAAACACACAGCATGGAAAGATTCAGCCTTGTTAGTCTTGAAAAATTAGCAATTTGTTTTCAATTCATTATACGGATAAGTCTCTGGATATAATTAAAGGTAGGACTGTGTTCTCCACTGCCTTAAAAATATTTTCTGATCTTCCAATCTAAGAAAACCTAGAAAGAGGAAGAAAATCAGAACAAAGAAAAAACTTTCTTGTTTGCCATCCCAGTTTCCTGGTTATGGTTGCTGATTGAATGGATAGAGGTACATTTTAGTATGTTTACATACATAAATATACATATACTTAGGTTAACAATTTGGAACCATAAGCTCTTAAAAGCAATCATCGTTTAAGTCTAGCTTTTTTTTCCCCCCAAAACAATTTGAAAATTCTAGATTTATACTTTACAACCTGTATCATGTATCCTGAGAGTCACATTCAAGTTCCTTGATTTATTTTTTTAACATAATGAAAGGCTGAACTCCATGAGTCCCTAACCTCAGGTTGGGCACCCAGCACACTACTAATGACTTGAAAGGCTGTTTCTTCAGAAAACATCTGCATTTAAAAAAACCTGGAGGGTTTGTGACAGCTCCCTGATTTTTTTGCGATATCCATGCAACAGAGTGTTGCTCATTTATTAGGGTTTTTTTTTTCTGCTGCACAAGATTTAACCAGTTACATCAGTAAACAGCAACTGAAATGTTAAAACAAATTGGATGGATTTCTCTTCCCCAAGCAGCCCATATTGCATATGAGAAGTCCTGAAAAGTGTAGAGGTTCTTCTCTTAGAAGATTTAATTACATGTGGTTCTAGTTCAGCATTAAGTTTTGTTGGTAAATAGCTCTCTCAATTTTTTAAAAAAAATTATATTTCTTAATCTCTGCTGTTTTAGGTTTTCTCATGCTGCTTCCTTTGTTTGTGTTGATAACATTTTTCAAATTTTTTGAAAGTTGAAAAAGTGAGTCTAGGAAACACTGAATAAAATTTGGTAATAACTGTACCTTTCTATAAGCATAAATAACAGCAAGTTTAAATATTCCTCACTTTTAAGTGGTCATTCTTACACCTGGTTCTTTGGAGGCATATTGTAAGGTTGACTGTTAGTCATTTGGGACCCTTATTTTGGAGCAACTAATAGGAAAAGGAAATTCATTATAGTTGAAGACTCTGGGGACAGGGGTACAAGAGAAGATACTATAGCTGATGCCTTCAGGGAGTGCAAGGTTGCTATTGCTGTCTCTGCTCTGATGAGAATTAAGAAATGCCATGTGTTAATGTCAGAATCCATGTTTATGTTGGTATCTACATTTCCTGCTCCTCTTTATCCTAGATGTAAATTTTTTAGACATCCTTAAGGTCTGGGCTTATCTTTTGCTAATCAGAGTGCAGTCCATGAAATGGAGGAATGGTCTTGCTTCAATAACAAATCCTAGAGAAAGGGGCAATTTGATCTCATGGAGAAAAGGGTAGAATGCTGGTAACCCCTAGGGCAGAAACTCCTGTGTTGGTGGAAGGCAGTCCTTGCTGCCAATGTTTGTACTGGGAAATGCTGCTGCTTTTTGTTTTATCAGCTCGTTTTCTGACTTCCCTGCTTATTGAGATGTCTTCCTGAAAATTGCTGCATTCAAATGGAATAATTTACAAGAATATTTGTAAAGATTCCCTCTGAGCCATCGCTCAGCGTGGGCAATAACAGCTATTTCTATTAATATGGGGGAGTTTCCCCAAGGCAGCTATTCGTACTTTACAGAAATGTTTCTGCAAAGTCCTGCACAGTCCCTTTTTATATTGCAGTAAAAGTTTGTGGTTTAAACCTCTTAGAGGATATAGCAAGATGGAAGTTCCCCTCATGTGGGTACTGTTAGTGGCCTGACAGGTTCTTTGTATTTTTATTGTAAGGTCAAAGAAGTACAATGAGGTGCTATTTGGCAAAGGTGCTAGTTAAGAAAAAGTTTTATAAAGTGTTGTGTAATCCATTCAGAAGCAATGTTTCCTTAGCTGTCTTCTCTAGATCTTGGAGTAACTTTGTTTAAAATCTTATGAAGCCTCATAAGTTATTAATGAGCTGTTGAACCCAGGTACTACTCTATTTCAGTAATTAGTCTAGAACACAACACCCTTTTGTTCTAAATTAGTCCAAATAAGTTTTATCTCTAACAGATCAAAAATAATTCTCAGGCATAAACTTTGTGGAATGACTCCTTAAGAGAAAAAAACCCAATACTAAACCTGCTTCTCCTAACACTAGCTACCAATGGATGACCCTCTAATTTCAGCAGCTGTGATCCTTATTTGTATTGTAGGGTAATCAGGTTGTTTTGTATATGGAAGAAGTCCATTGTGATAGTAAATGTAAAGTCAAAAAGGCTCATTTGGGCACAGTGTGCCCCAGAAATGCAAGTGCAAAACCAAGATAGTGCAAACCTGAGTTCTAGCTGCAACTGTGATAGTGATCATCTCTGATCCTGGATGATAAATTTCAACTCTTACCCCTTTTCTGTCTTCTAACTGACTTATATACATCAGCCTTGTTCCAAAGATTAACCTGAATGTACCTAACAGATAAAAAAAAAATTAAGAAAAGTTGCAAACTATGTGAAAAAATGCTAAATCTCTTTTAATCCATCTGGCCATCATTTGTTTAATGTTTTCTTTCTGTCTTCTCCTATCCCCTCTGACATTTATCATGTATCAGCAAAAGAAGTGTAAAGCTGAGATGAAGCCTGGAGATTGCCCCTTGCATTGCTACAACTTTCCTCTGAAGAAGAAGAGTTGTCTTGAGATTTCCAGTTAATCTTCTGGGTATATATATATGTCTGACCTCTGAATTGAATACTGAGTGAACTGAGAAAGAGCTCAAAAAATTGGGAGCATGATCACTGTGTCTGTTATGACTGACAACAATAATCTGACTCAAAAATCATCCAGTTCTTTTTCATTATACCTTGATCCCACCTAGTTAGTAGATGGGATCTAGGTCTAGATCAAGGTGACTAGGTAACTAGATCTCTACCTAGTTACCTTGAATCCTGCCTCATTACTGGAAAAGAATGGCAGATGCAGCTTGGCCAGCACCACCAGCTCCTATTGCAACTCTGGATTGTCTGAGCAACTTGGCTGAGGAAACATCAGACTGAGAAACTAAAGGAACAGTAGAGTTCCATGGGCTGGTGGGGATTGTGTCACAGTTCAGAGGGGATACATCTGTACTCTTCTCTCTGTGCATACCTAAGAAATAGGACTGCCTGAGATTTGACTGTAGAGCTGCTTATTGAGAAATGCCAGCTGGTTAAAATGCCATTTTCTCAATATGTTCTCAACAACTCCTTTTTTGTCAGTTCTGGAAATATATTTACAGCGTATTTCTCCTAGCTTGAATGATACTCAGTTTTGAAACAACGCATTATTATGACCAACTTATTTTGCTGAAAATGTTTTTTTCTGAAGTTCCTACTCCTGTGAAAAATTAACTTTTCAAGGTGGCCTAATTAGCCCCTGTCACATTAGATTTTACTCTAGGATGCTAATTTGGCATTTGGGGGTTCATTTGGATTGTCACTTGTAAAAATGAGAGACAAATGAGGCCTTTGAGTCTATTCCAATTTTAATTTTTATATAAGTGCCTCAAAAGCCCATAGCAACCATCTCAGGTTTTCTACTCAACAAAATATTTCTAGCATTATATGTGCCCACTTATCAGCTATATGCTGTGAAATCAGGCATAGCTTAACTGGTTTTGCAAGGTAAATAATTGACATACCAGAATCTTAACTCTGTAAGACGTATGGTGATAAAAAAGACAGCTAAAAATTGATATAGATTTT